>NC_139147.1:48077443-48677443 GCF_964270905.1 Leucopleurus acutus | reverse complement strand
TCCTGATCTTAGTGGAAATGGTTTCAGTTTTTCATCATTGAGAACAATGTTGGCTGTGGGTTTGTTATATATGGCCTTTATTATGTTGAGGTAAGTTCCCTCTGTGCCTACTTTCTGGAGGGTTTTTATCCTAAATGCATGTTGAATTTTGTCGAAAGCTTTCTCTGCATCTATTGAGATGATCATATAGTTTTTATCGTTTAGTGTGTTAATATGGTGTATCACATTGATTGATTTTTGTATATTGAAGAATCCGTGCGTTTGTGGGATAGACCCACTTGCTCATGGTGTTTGATCCTTTTAATGTGCTGTTGCATTCTGTTTGCTAGTATTTTGTTGAGGATTTTTGCATCTGTGTTCATCAGTGATATTGGCTTGTAGTGTTCTTTCTTTGTGACATCATTGTCTGGGTAGTATACAACATTTTAAAAACTACATATTTTTCTCTTAGCATTTTCAGATCTCTCATGTGGCCAATGTCATGTGGATTTTAGTGACTAAATTATGTTTGCTGATTAGATTGTTCCTCAATTTATATAACCAACCTCTTTTTTTATGTCTTATGTTGTTTCATGCTGTTTTAAACTTTTAAATTTTCAGAAAGATAATTAGATGATCTTTATAGTTTAGATCATTAACTTGACATATATTTCCCAATATGAATTATTAACTCAGTGTATGAACACTTTAGGTGAGTTGGTTTTATTGACTTATGTGAAGCCTAGTGACAAGGACATGGTTTAAGCCACACATTCAGTATGGGAAGAGTAATCCAGTAGAGAGATCTTAACACACCATATCCATTCACAATTCGTAAATGCTAGGTTTTCTCAAGTAGAATGCTGTTTTCTCACTCGTGTATTGCATTTGGAGCTCAGAGTTACATGAACAGAATAACTCTTAATATAAATCTTGAGTAAATTTGTCCCTGTGATGCTGTGAATTTTGATGGGCTCTCCTGAGGCTGACATGTCTGTCGGGGTGCAGGTATCTGCCAGGTGTCAGGTAGAGGAGAGAATGCTAGATTCAAAATCAAACGACTCCAGTCCAACTCCCATGATTTCACTCACATGTCCCATCTCTCTTCCTTGAGTCTCCCTTCCTCTAGCAAAATGAGAATACTCACACCTGCCCTCTGGCCTGGAATCCTGTTAAGTGTCACCCAGAAATGTTCACCAGTAGAGTAGGTGTCCTTCGACCACCCAAGTAAATCAATGGCCCTCTGGTCTTGGAGAAGAAAATTAGCAAATTCTCTTCTAAGGGCTACATAGGTGGAGCCAAAGTAAATGGTAAGATTATGGGCAGGAGGCATTTTTCTTATTCAAGTCCACAGCATGAAGGAAAACAATTGGTATTTCTGCTCCAAGTGCATATATCTGGTCCTTCTGATAATATGATGAGGAGGTAGCACCCCTGGGGTGATGTTTTTCCCTTTAAATCCTTTTATATACTGAACGATCTCCCTGTTGCTTTTCAGGGGGAAATCTTTTTATTTTTTTTTTACAGCAGGTTCTTATTAGTAATCAATTTTGTTCACGTCAGTGTATACATGTCAATCACAATCACCCAATTCATCACACCCCCACCCCCAACCCCCGCGGCTTTCCCCCCTTGGTGTCCATATGTTTGTTCTCTACATCTGTGTCTCAATTTCTGCCCTGCAAACCAGTTCATCTGTACCATTTTTCTAGGTTCCACATATATGCGTTAATACACAATATTTGTTTTTCTCTTTCTGACTTACTTCACTCTGTATGACAGTATCTGGACCCATCCATGTCTCAACAAATGACCCAATTTCTTTCCTTTTTATGGCTGAGTAATATTCCATTCTGTATATGTACCACATCTTATTTATCCATGCATCTGTCGATGGGCATTTTTGCTTCTATGACCTGGCTATTGTAAATAGTGCTGCAATGAACCTTGGGGTGCATGTGTCTTTTTGAATTGTGGTTTTCTCTGGGTATATGCCCAGTAGTGGGATTGCTGGATCATATGGTAATTCTATTTTTAGTTTTTTTTTTTTTTTTTTGCGGTATGCGGGCCTCTCACTGTTGTGGCCTCTCCCATTGTGGAGCACAGGCTCTGGACATGCAGGCTCAGTGGCCACGGCTCATGGGCCCAGCCGCTCCGCAGCATGTGCGGTCTTCCCGGACCAGGGCACGAACCCGTGTCCCCTGCATTGGCAGGTGGATTCTCAACCACTGCACCATCAGGGAAGCCCTATGTTTAGTTTTTTAAGGAACCTCCATACTGTTCTCCATAGTGGCTGTATCAGTTTACATTCCCACCAACAGTGAAAGAGGGCCCCTTTTCTCCAAACCCTCTCCAGCATTTGCTGTTTGTAGATTTTCTGATGAAGACCATTATAACTGGTGTGAGGTGATACCTCATTGTAGCTTTGATTTGCATTTCTCTAATAGTGATGTTGAGCAGATTTTCATGTGCTTCTTGCCCATCTGTATGTCTTCTTTGGAGAAATGTCTATTTAGGTCTTCTGCCCATTTTTGGATTGGTTTGTTTTTTTAATATTGAGCTGCATGAGCTGCTTGTAAATTTTGGAGATTAACCCTTTGTCTGTTGATTCGTTTGCAAATATTTTCTCCCATTCTGATGGTTGTCTTTTTGTCTTGTTTATGGTTTCCTTTGCTGTGCAAAAGCTTTTAAGTTTCATTAGATCCCATTTGTTTATTTTTGTTTTTATTTCCATTGCTCTAGGAGACAGATCCAAAAAGATATTTCTGTGGTCTGTGTCAAAGAGTGTTCTGCCTATGTTCTCTGCTAGGAGTTTTATAGTATCTGGTGTTACATTTAAGTCTTTAAACCATTTTGAGTTTATTTTTGTTTATGGTGTTAGAGAATGTTCTAATTTCATTCTTTTATATGTAGCTGTCCAGTTTTCTCAGCACCACTTACTGAAGAGGCTGTCTTTTCTCCATTGTATATCCTTGTCACCTTTCTCATAGATTAGTTGACCATAGGTGCATGGGTTTATCTCTGGGCTTTCTATCCTGTTCCATTGATCTATAGTTGTGTTTTTGTGCCAGTACCGTACTGTTTTGATTACTGTAGATTTGTAGTATAGTCTGAAGTCAGGGAACCTGATTCTTCCAACTCTGTTTTTCTTTCTCAAGATTACTTCCTCTATGAGTGTTTCCATACAAATTTTAAAATTATTTGCTCTACATCGGTGAAAAATGCCATTAGTAATTTGATAGGAATTACATTGACTCTGTAGGTTGCCTTGGGTAGTATAGTCATTTTGACAATATTGATTCTTCCAATCGAAGAACACCGTATGTCTTTCCACCATTTGTTTGGTCATCTTTGATTTTTTCATCAGTGTAAAGACATTGAATTTTTAGAAAAACAAACAAAACAAAACAAAAAACCCTGAAACCCAAAACCTTCCCACAGAGAAAACTACAGATGCAGATGGCTTCACAGGCAAATTAATGCTACTTAATTTTAAGACAAGAATTTTAACACATTCAATAAAATGTGTTATTGGTATTAAGATAGGATGAATGGAGTAATGGAACAGAATAAACATTCCATAATAAACCTCTATATATTTGAACAGTTGATTTTTGATGAATGTGCAAGAGCAATTAGTGAATGGTACCAGAACAATTGGATATCTTGATGTAAAAAATGATCCTGAATCCATACCATACACCATATGCAAAAACAACTCAATATGGATCAAAAATTTAACTGTAAAATCTAAAAGTATGAAATCTTCATAAGCTTGAATGGCAAAGGACTTTTAGCTATGACACCAATAGCACAATACATAAGAGAAAAATTATACAAATCAAACTTCACCTAAATTAAGAACTTCTGCACTTCAAAAGATACTATTGAGAGAATGAAAAGACAAGCTGCAGATAACAAGGAAATATTTGTAAAGTATATATCTTATAAGAGACTTATATCCAGAATTTATAAAGAACTCTTATAACCTATAATAAAAAAACAAACCATCTCCTCACCACCAAAAGAAGGCAAAGGTTTTTAAGAGATGCCACCAAAAAAGAAAAACAAATGGCAAACAAGTACATGAAAATGTATTCAGCATTATTTGTCATTAGGGAAATGCAAGTTAAAATAAAAATGAGATACTATTATATACCTATTAGAAAGGCTAAAACTACAAATTCTGACATACACTTGTATGTTGGCAAAGATGTGGAAAAACTGGAACCCTCATACACTGTTGGTGTGATTGTAAAACTGTACATCTACTTTGAAAAAGAGTCTGGCAGTTTCTTAAAAATTTAAATGAACACCTACCATTTGATCTAGCTATTCTACTCCTAGGTGTTTATCTAAGAGAAATGAAATCATGCAGCCCTACAAAGACATATATGCAAGTGTTCATAGCAGCATTATTTGTTATAGCCAAATTGGCAGTAGCCCAATGTCTATCAACAGATGAATGGGTAAACAAAATGTAGTATTTCCATTCAATGGAATACTACTCAGCAATGAAAAGGAATGAACTATTGATGCATATTATAAAGTAGGTGAATTTCATTATAATTATGCTGAGTGAAAGAAGCCAGTCAAAACTAGAGTACATACTGTATGATTCCATTTGTGTAAAAGTTTAGAAACTGCAATCTAAAGTATTAAAATAGAAAGCAGATCAGTGGTTATGAGGGACTGGATGAGAGGTGTGGAGAGGAAGGAGGGTGGGATTAAAAAGGGCTACAAGTATTCATTTAAAGGTGGTTATCTTGACTGACGTGAGGATTTCGCAGGTGAAAACATATATCAAAATTCATCATATTGTATAATTTAAATACGTGCAGTTAGTTTTATGTCAATTTTGTTTCAATAAAGCTGTTGAAAATAAATCTAATAAAATATACTAGAAAAAGCCTTGGCTTGAAGAATAATATACCCACATACATTTGACTCTTTTTAAGGATATGCTGATATACTACTTTGAACTATTTATACATTTCCAAGATACTAGATTTAGGGCAGTGAACCTAAGCTTTTGGGATGCCTGACATAAAACTTTTTTGAACTATGGCTTTTGAAAATATGACTATTTTCATAATAGTTTCACTCAATGCCTCAATTAGTCTTCAGTAGCAAACCAAATGCTTGGAACAGGCACTCTCAGAGAAGTTAGTTAAGTCTTTTCTGTATACTTCCCAGCTTCTGAATTGATGTCTTTGCTGAGAAGCAGGCCTACATGGAGTGTGCTCTTCATTAGGTTAAGTGTTCACGTACTTTCAGCTGCAATGATTATAAGCACCACCATCACCACCACCACCACCACCACCAATAAAATACCAGTAGCCAAAAGTGATTGAGTGCTTGCTATGCATGAAGCGCTGTTCTAAGTATTTTACGTGTATTAAGCCATTTAATACTCCCAGTAACCCTATGAGGTAGAAACTGCTATCCCAATTTACAGAAGATATTGAGACACAAAGAGGTACAAATATCAAATTATCTGACTAGAATTGGCATAAGCAAATACATTTTTGTTTATTTACACTATAACTTCTCTATAACAAGTCCATAGATAGTCCATTCCATGATTGACCCTAGGGTCAACAGCGTATGGGCCCTAGATGAGCTTTTTGCACTTTTATGTCTTTGTATCATGACCACAAGATGGATGCTGTGCCTCTAAACATCTCTTCCTCATTTAATAATATTCAAAGCAGGAAAAAGGGGGTGGGGAGGAGCTATCCTTCTCGTAAGTTTCTTTTCATCAGATAAATATATATTTGCTAGAAGCACATTGGCAAAAATCTCTTTAAAATTTATTAGCTAGAATTTATTCACATAGCCCTTCCAAGCCATCTTCTACCATGAAAGGCAAGTTCTCTTAGAGAAGAAAAAGGATGATGAGAATGACTGTAGGGTTGCCAATCAACAGTGGCTGGGCCACTTTGATATATCCTGTCAGCAACCCTAGATTACACTCGCACGCAGTCCTGGCTCCCTGACATTTCAAGAGCTGTAAATTTATAGGTGAAAATCCTTTGTCCCCCTTAGTTACTTTCTCATTTTGAGAAAAACTTCCCATATCGGTTGAAGTTTACCAAAGACAAATAATAAAAGCATATTATATTTATGTTGAAAAGAGAGATAAAGAGCCAAAAGAGAGTGATTTATTAATTCAGTCTTTCATTAATTAAATCAATTAATTTATTGATTTACTCATTCCAAATATGAATGTTTGTCATTCTGCACTAGTAGAGTTTGATGCTAGTTGATGAGGTCAAGATCAATGCTATACTACAGAACTGCGGTGATGGAAATGGTTTGTCTATGCTGTCACATATGGTAGCCACTAGCCACATATGACCTACTGAGTGCTTGAAATATGGCTAGTGTGATTGAGGAACCGAACTTTTAGTTTTAATTCATTTAAATTTAAATAATCACATGTAGCTAGTGTTTACTGTACTGGAAAGCTCAAGTGTAGAACAAGGAAATATTTTTTTGTCATTTCCTTGTTTCTGTTTATTCTCTCATTTGAGACATTACTGCATGATGTAATTCTCAACCTTAGTTTTGCAGTTTCTTTAAAGCATTTAGTTATCACATCAAATTATTGTTTTTTCCTTAACTTCAAACACAAATGTTTTTAAGCTGGAGAAGAGATAGAGATTAGAAAATAGAGTGTCACAAAGTCAAAACACAGAACATCACAAATTGAAATTTTGTGCACTTTTGTCCTTGTCAGTGATTGTTACTTTAAATATATGATTATTCATCTATTGTAAGCTATCACCTTCTAAATTTATTATTCTCAGTTTAGACCAATTTACTACATGTTTTCCTTTTGTACCAGGGTGTATTTTTCTTTTTTTCACTTTTTTTCCCCTGAATTATTCTTTTTTAATTGAAGTATAGTTGATTTACCATATTGTATTAGTTTTAGTAAAGTGATTTCAGTTATTTTTTTCAGATTATAAGTTTGGTTATAGGTTATTATAAGATAATTGAATATAATTCCCGGTGTTATACAGTAAATTCTGTTCCTTATCTATTTTATGTATAGTAGTTAGTATCTGTTAATCCCATAGTCCTAATTTGTCCCTCCCCGCCCCCTCTCCCCTTTGGTAACCATAAGTTTGTTTTCTATGTCTGTGAGTCTCTTTCTGTTTTGTATATAGATTCATTTGTATTATTTTTAGATTCCACATATAAGTGATATCATAGAATATTGGTCTTTCTCTGACTACTTTGCTAAGTGTAATATTCTCTAGGTTCATTCATGTTGCTGCAAGTGGAAATATTTCATTCTTTTCTGTGGCTGACTAATATTCCATTATATATATATATACCACATCTTCTTAAGCTAATCGTCTGTTAATGGACACTTGGGTTGTTTCCATGTCTTAGCTATTTCAGTGCTACTATGAACATTGGGGTGCATGTATCTTTTGCAATTAGAGTTTTCATTTTTTCTGGATATATACCCAGGAGTGGGGTTGCTGGATTATATGGTAACTCTATTTTTAGTTTTTAATGGAAACTCCATACTGTTTTTCATAGTGGCTTCAGCAATTTACATTCCCACCAAAAGTGTAGGAGGATTCCCTTTTCTCCACACCCTTTCCAGCATTTATTATTTGTTGACTTTTTGCTAATAGCCATTCTGACTAGTGTGAGGTGATACCTCAGTGTAGTTTTGATTTGCATTTCTCTAATAATTAGTGATGTTGAGCATCTTTTAATGTGCCTGTTGGCCATCTGTATGTTATTTGGGAAAATATCTGTTTAGGTCTTTGGACCATTTTTTCATTGGGTTGTTTGTTTTTTCGATATTGTGTTGTATGAGCTGTTTGTATATTTTGGATATTAACCTTTTGATGGTCACATTGTTTGCAAATATTTTCCCCCACTCCGTAGGTTGTCTTTTCATTTTGTTTATGGTTTCCTTTGCTATGCAAAAGCTTTTAAGTTTAATTAGGCCCCATTTGTTAATTTTTGCTTTTATTTCTTTTGCGTTGGGAGATGGATCTAAGAAAGTATTGCTATGATTTATGTCCAAGAATGTTTTCCCTATGTTCTCTGCTGGGACTTTTATGTTGTCATGTCTTATATTTACGTCTTTAAACTATTTTGAGTTTATTTGTGTATACGGTGTGAGGGAGTGTTCTAATTTCATTGAGTTACATGTAGCTGTCTAGCTTTTCCAACACCACTTGTTGAAGAGACTATCTTTTCTCCATTGTATATTCTTTTTTTTTTAAATCTATTTATTTTTGGCTGCCTTGGGTCTTTGTTGCTGTGTGTGGGCTTTCTGTGGTTGTGGTGAGCGGGGGGCTACTCTTCATTGTGGTGCACGGGCTTCTCATTGCAGTGGCTTCTCTTGTTGTGGAGCATGGGCTCTAGGTGCGTGAGCTTCAGTAGTTGTGGCACGTGGGCTCAGTAGTTGTGGCTCATGGGCTTAGTTGCTCCATGGCATGTGGGATCCTCCCGGACCAGGGCTTGAACCCGTGTACCCTGAATTGGCAGGCGGATTCTTAACCACTGCGCCACCAGGGAAGCCCTCCATTGTATATTCTTGCTTCCTTTGTTGAAGATTAATTGACCATAGGTGTGTGGACTTATTTCTGGGCTCTCTATTCTGTTCCACTGATTTATATGTATGTTTTTGTTTCAATATCATGCTGTTTTATTACTGTAGGTTTGAAGTATAATCTGAAGTCTGGAAGGGTTATGCCTCCAGCTTTGGTCTTTTTCCTCAGGATTTCTTTGGCAATTCTGGGTCTTTTGTGGTTCCATAGAAATTTTCAGATTATTTATTCTCGTTATGTGAAAAATGTCATTTGTATTTTGATAGGAATTGCATTAACTCTATAGATTGCTTTGTGTAGTATGGCCATTTTAACAGTATTAATTCTTCCAATATAAGAACATGGGATATCTTTCCATTTGTTTGAATCATGTTCAGTTTCCTTTATCAATGTTTTATAGTTTTTAGCATATTGGTCTTTTACCTCCTTGGTTAAGTTTTCATAGATATTTTTCTTGGGATGTGATTTTAAATGAGTTTTTTTTAACTTTCTCTTTTTGACATTTCATTGAAAGTGTAAAAAATGCAACAGACTTCGGTATATTAATCTTGTATCCTGCTTCCTTGCTGAATTCATTTATTAGTTCTTATAGTTTTTGTGTGGAGGCTTTAGGGTTCTACATACAGAGTATCATGTCATCTGCAAATAGTAACAGTTTTACCTCTTCCTTTCCAACTTGGATACCTTTAATTTCTTTTTCTTGTCTGACTACTGTGGCTAGGACTGCCAATACTATGTTGAATAGAAGTGGTGAGAGTGAGAATCCTTGTCTTGTTCCTGAATTTAGCAGGAAAGCTTTCAGGTTTTCACTGTTGAGTGTTATGTTGGCTGTGGGTTTGTCGTAAATGACATTTATTATCTTGAGATATAGTCTCTCTATATCCACTTTGGTGAGAGTTTTTATCATGAATAGATGTTGAATTTTGTCAAATGCTTTTTCTGTATCTCTTGAGATGATAATGTGGTTTTTGTCTTTTCTTTTGTTAATGTAGTGTATCACACTGATTGAGTTGTGTATGTTGAATTATCCTTGCCACCCTGGAATAAATCCAACTTGATTATGGTGTTTGATCCTTTTTATGTATTGTTGGATTTGGTTTGCTAATATTTTGTTGAGGATTGTTACATCTATATTCATCAAAGATATTGGCCTGTAATTTTTTTTTTGTAATGTCTTTGTTTGGCTTTGGTGTCAGGATGATAGCGGCTTCATAGAATGAATTTGGGAATGTTCCTTCATCTTCAATTTTTTGGAATATTTTGAGCAGGATAGATCTAAGTTCTTTGTATGTTTGGTAGAGTTCCCCAGTGAAGTCATCTGGCCCTGGACTTTTGTTTGCAGGGAGTTTTGTTTGTTTTTTTTTTTTTTCTTTGTTTTTTTCTTTTGCGGTACGTGGGCCTCTCACTGTTGTGGCCTCTCCCGTTGCATAGCACAGGCTCTGGAAGTGCAGGCTCAGCGACCATGGCTCATGGGCCTAGCTGCTCAGTGGGATGTGGGATCCTTCCGGACCGGGGCACGAACCCGTGTCCCCTGCATCGGCAGGTGGACTCTCAACCACTGCGCCACCAGGGAAGCCCTGTTTGTTTTTTTATTACAGACTATTTCACTTAGTGATTGGTCTATTCAGATTATCTGTTTCTTCTTGACTCAGTTTTGGCAGGCTGTATGATTCTAGAAATTTGTCCATTTCTTCTAGGTTGTCCAATTTATTGGCATATAACTATTCCTAGTATTCCCTTATGATTTTTTTTGTATTTCTGTGGTATTAGTTGTTATTTCTCCTCTTTCATTTCTTATTTCGTTTGTTTGAGTCCTCTCTTTTCTTTTTGGTGAGCCTGACTAGAGGTTTGTTGATTTTTTATCTTTTCAAAAAAACGAGCTCTTGGTTTTATTGATCTTTCCTATTGTTTTTTAATCTCTATTTTATTTATTTCCTCTCTGGTAGTTATTATTTCCTTCCTTTTGCTGACTTTGTGTTTTGTTCATTCTTCCTTTTTGTAATTCTTTTAGGTAGTAGGTTAGGTTGTTTATTTGAGATTTTTCTACTTTCTTGAGGAAAGTCTGAATTTCCCTCTTAGAACTGCTTCTGCTGCATCTCATAGATTTTTTTTAAGGTTTTGTTTTCATTTTCATTTGTCTCAAGGTACTTTCTGATTTCTGTTTTTTCTTTTAATTTTAAAAATGTTTACTATTTTATTTATTTATTTATTTTTTGGCTGCATTGTGTCTTTGTTGCTGTGCCTGGGCTTTCTCTAGTTGCAGTGAGTGGGGCCTACTCTTCATTGTGGTGCAATGCTTCTCATTGCAGTGGTTTCTCTTGTTGTGGAGCACGGGCTCTAGGTGAGTGGGTTTCAGTAGTTGCAGCACGTGGGTTCAGCAGTTGTGGCATGTGGTCCCCAGAGTGCGCAGGCTTTAGTAGTTGTGGTGTGTGGGCTCAGTTGTTGTGGCGTGTGGGCTCTAGGGTGCATGGGCTTCAGTAGTTGTGGCTCGTGGGCTCTAGAGCTCAGGCTCAGTAGTTGCAGTGCACGGGCTTAGTTGCTCCATGGCATGTGGGAGCTTCCCAGATCAGGGATCGAACCCTTGTCCCCAGCATTGGCAGGTGAATTCTTAACCACTGTGCCACCAGGGAAATCCCTGATTTCTGTTTTTTTATTTCATTGTTGACCCATTGGTTTTTTAGTAGGACGTTGTTTAGTCTCCATGTGTTTGTTCCTTTCTCATTTTTCTTTCTGTGGTTGATTTCCAGTTTCATATTGTTGTTGTCAGAGAAGATGCTTATAATAATTTCTGTTCTCTTAAATTTGTTGATGGTTGTTTTGTGACCTAGTATGTGGTCTATCCTAGAGAACCTTACGTGTGTGCTTTAATGGAATGTGTATTCTAGTTTTTTTGGATGTAGTGTCTTGTCAATATCAATTAAGTCCAACTGGTCTCTGTGTCATTTAGGACCTCCATTGCCTTGTTGATTTTCTGTCTGGAAAAATCTGTCCATTGATGTCAGTGGGTATTAAAGTCTCCTACTATTGCTGTATTATTGTCATTTTCTCCCTTTAAGTCTGTTAGTATTTGCTTTATATATTTAGGTGCTCCTATATTGGGTGCATATATGTTAATGAGTGTACTATCCTCTTCTTGCGTTGATCCCTTTATCATTATATAATGCCCTTCTTAGTTTTTATTTATGGGCTTTGCTTTAAAGTCTATTTTGTCTGATATGAGTATTGCTACCCCAGCTTTCTTGTCATTTCGATTTGTATGAAATCTATGTTTCCATCCCCTCATTTTCTGTTTGTTTGTGTCCTTTGCCCTGAAGTGAGTCTCTTATAGGCAGCACCTTGTACGTTCTTGTTTTATCCAAACTCCCACTCTATGTTTTGATCAGAGCATTTTTCCCATTGACACTTAAAGTAATTATTGATAGGTATGTACTTATTGCCATTTTAATCCTTGTTTTCCAGTTGTTTTTGTCATTCTTCTTTGTTCATTTCTTCTTCTTTTTGTTTTTCCTGTTGTGGTTTGATGATTTTCTTTTGTAGTATATTCCTTTCTTTTTGTTTTTTGAGAACCAATTGTATATTTTTGATTTGTGGTTACCACGGAGTTCAAATATGTTGATCCTTAACTGCATCTATTTGCTTTAAACTGGTAGTCATTCAAGTTCAAACATTTTAAAAGATCTACATTTTTATACTCCACTCCCCCATATTTTGTGATTTTGATGTCCTATTTTACAGCCTCATGCTTATCATTTTACTGTTAATTATAATCACTTTTATAATTTTTGATTATTTTTAAATCTATGTACATGCTTATTTAAGTGATTTTCAATCCTTTTATATATTTGCCTTTCCTATTTAACTTTTGCCATTTTAATTATATGTTTTAGTGTGGGTCTGTTTGGGATTGTTCTGTTTGGGACCCACTGTGCTTCATGTACCTGGATATCTGTTTCCTTCTTTAAGTTTGGTAAGTTTTTGGCCATAATTTCTTCAAATACATTTTTGATCTCCTTCTCTTTCTCTACTTCTGGAACCCGTATTATGCATAGGTTGGCACATTTTATATTATCCCATATGTCTTATATGTTGCTCATTTTTTTCATTTGTCTTTCTGTTTGCTGTTCTGATTGTGTGATTTCCATTATTCTCTCTTCTAGATCACTTATTCATTCTTCCGTGTCATTTAGTCTGCTATTCATTGCTTCTAGATTGGTTTTTATCTCAGCAATTGAATTGTCTATTTTGATTGGTTTATTTTTATAGTTTCTAGTTCCTTGTTACTGTGATCTGAATTTCTATCAATAATCTTTATTTAGTTAGCATTTTCATTACCTCCTTTTTGAACTTGGGGTCTAGTAGGCTGGTAAGCTGTCTTTCATTATCTGTTCTTTCAGGGATTTCTCTTGTTCTTTTAATTGGGAGTGATTCCTCTGCCTTTTCATTTTACTTAACTTTCTCTGTCTCTCTGAATTTAGGAGAAACAGTTATGTACTGTGGTCTTGAAGTGGTATTTTTATGTGGGAGCATCCCTGTGTAGACTGTGTATGTCCAATGTCTTTGGTGTGAGGGTTGGTTCTGGTATGGACACCAGTCACATCTTTCCTCAAGGTGTGCTTCTCAGTGTCCCCCTCATAAGGGGTATGGTTGGTGTTGTAGTATCTGGAGCCTGTGCTGGATATGAGGTAGGGCTTCCTGGCTGTCACCATCCTGTCAGGGGTGGGGTCTGCTTCCCAGTTGTTGGAGGAGAAGTCCTGAGGGTTGGGCTTGATCAGGCTCTGTTGCTCTTGGGTGTGTGTCTTGCCTTGAAGGAGGTGATTGCTGAAACAAGTGAGGCCCTTGCAGTCACAGCAAACTGTGTGCCACCTGTGCAGGTGTTCATGGTTCTGCTCAGAAGCAGCCCACGTTTGCTTCCCTTTCTCTGTTGTGTTCATCCAAGATCTAGTTCAAGGCTGTAGTGGGGAGTAGGCTCGGGCTGGGGCTCAGAGCATTGTGGCTGCAGGAAATGAGGTGGCTGCTCTCTTTCCTGAGATCTGGGCTGCCTCTGTGGCAGATTTATCCCAGGACCTGTCTGCCCCAGATCTAGCCCAAAGCTGCAGTGTAGAGTCGGTAAAGCTGGGGTGCTCTCACTGGGAGACAAACTGCTGCATACATGCTGACAATGGCTCTCACTCCTCCACCTAGACCACACCCCAGGCCCTCTGAGCTCTCTGTGTAGCTAGATGAGTCCTCTCCCAGGGTCTGTCTGCTCAGTGATCACTGCTTAGCCACCGTATGCTCCTGTGACGCTGCCAGTGTATGCACTGACAGTGTACTCACTGACACTGGCCTCTATGGCTCTGCCCACATCACACCCCAGGTGCCCCTGTCTGTCTCTGCACAGTTACACTGAGTCTCTGCCCAGATCTTATGCCAGGCTGTGGCAGGCAGTGATCGGGGCCAGTATGTTTGTCCCTTTGGATTGGGAAGTGTGGTGAGGCCTCTGTCCTGATTGTCAGCAGAACAGTACACACACATTCCTTGAGAGTAGAGTCTAGGCTTCTCCAGTCCTTTTGTCTGTCTCAGTGGATTTCCCAGCAGGTAAGTGGGCCTGTTTCCTCCCTGCAGGACCCCAGGACTGTGATACCCAGATTCAGCCTCGGCCTACTTGCTCCCTAGGGAGAGGGTCCACCCTTGTGGCCCTTCCCAGGGATGTAGATCCCAACCCAATGCCTTTTTTTCTGTCCTACCTTACGTGGTTACGTGGAGATCCTTCTTGCAGCTTTGTTTGTATAGGAGGTTTTCTGCCAATTTCCAGTTAGTTTTCCATGAGAATTGTTCCGCATGTCGACGTAGTTTTGATGTGTTGTGAGGGGAGCTGAGCTCCACGTCCTCGCGCTCCACCTCCTTGGTCCCCCTCCTCAGGGTGTATTTTTCTAATTGGATTTAGAATGTGTCCTTCCCTTTGGAATACTGTTCTATGCTTTATTTCAGTGGTAGCTATGGCCCAAAGGACCCACAAATGCATATCCTGGGGGGAGATATGGCCTCAAATTGTCTTCAGAGGGGTCCTTTTTTTCCATTTCCTTATTTCTGTTCACCCTCTCATAGAGACATTCCACAATGTAATTCTCAACCTCAATTTTTGCAATATCTTTAAAGAACTTAATTACCTCTGCTTGTAACCTGGTTGTCACACCTAAAAACAATGTAACAAAGTTAGGAAGTGTCCAGAGAAGTAGCACTTCCATTAAACAATAAATTAAAAAGATCCAGACTCTGTTGTTTAGGAGGCCATGATCATGGCTGTCTCATGCCAGGCTTTAGTACACATCAGGCCTCTCATATACCACATGCAATGAAGTATAAAAGACAGCCTGCTGGCAAAATCTCCTATCTAGGGTATGTTCCCAGGATCACCATGCTACTTGCCCTACCTTCTGCTGCCTCCTTATGTTTCTCATGGTCTTGAACTCCCTGATGCTGTACCCTACTTTAGGGAGCCTTCTCTGGCACATCCTCCTTTTCAGAGTCCCTTCTCTGGTTTACAAATTTGTATTCCCCACTCAGCACTTGACTCCCTCAATTTTTATATCATTTAAATCCTAGGTGGGAGATATTTCCTTCACCTGTACAAGCTCAGTTCAGTACTCAGCACTTCCACAAAGAAAGCAGAATTCAGACAAAATAAGGAAGGCAAACTTCAGAGCTCAGAGATGTACAACTTAGGTCTTAAAGAGGCCTGTTTCCAGCTTAATAAAAAGAAAGAATTCTTTACAGTTTTTTTATAAATACAAGTTGCTAATTCCTTCAAAGCTATGAAGCCAAATATCTAGTCAAGATTTAGACAGACTGAAGAATGATCTGCAAACATCACTTAGTCATTTAAAGGGCCATACTTCCCTGTGCCAAAAAAGCATTGTGGAAAAGAACTTCGTGCTCTGGTCAAATGTACCCCCACTGGAGCAGGATTTTCCTCCAATTGGATCATGAGTCTCATTCAGTACGGTAATTACAGAAACAATGTTTGGGCTGAAAACATGGGACACTGGGTTTCCAGTTTCAAATATGAGTCATAATAAAAATTATTTTTATTAGCATCCCCTAGAAACCCACAGCATATCTTTGCATTTTATTAGTTGTAGATCTATAAGCCTTTAAAACTCTCTTAGCATAGGGCATTATGTATGAGAGACTCAAAAGTGTGAACAGATGGGTAAAATGACTGCACAGAGTTTACATGCAAGATTTGAAAGACTGATGAGTTTTAGTGGAAGTCTCATTTCAAATAATGGAATTAATGTTCAACACTTAAAAAGCCAAACATAAAATGACGGAAAAGTACGAGTAGTGTTCTGGGCATCCACCTGCCTTTTGCCCACTTTCCCAAGGAGAAAATATAAATAAAGAAAGTATGCTCTACAATCATTGTACCAGAATTCCATCAGGGTTTACTGTTGTGTAGAAAAGGAAAGCAGAGAGCACATTCACAGATTCCCACTTCACCTATTTTGACACATATTTTTGACATAACTCCCGTGTGGGGTTTGTTTATTACTTCACCTTGTTCCAGAAAAAACTGAAAGCAAGTTAGAAAACCACATAACGACTCTAAGTAAAATAAGCAAGAAGAAAGGGTGGGGTTAAAAAAAAGCCAGGGATGATGTCAAAACATGTGCACTGCAAAGACCTATATGTACTTAATATGGGTGGGGGACACATTTGGTTCTGGTTTTCTAATGGTCTACGCAAAAAGAGAACAATGTCACAAAATAAATGCAGCTGATCAGAAAAAAGATTACATTTTTTTGGACATAAAGAACAGAGGTTTTCCCCCAGAGCTTTTCTAAAGAGGGTACTATATGATTTAATAAGCAATGTCGGCAGCACTCTTAACTATGCACGATAGTTTCGTGGCTGATTCTTACTGTGAACTTGAATGTAGGTAATGGCACTATACAAAAGATTACCTAACAACATATTATGGAGTGGGTCAATGCTAAAGTCAAGAATTGTGAAAGGTTGGGATTTTACCGTATGTGCAAGCCAACCCGCACACTTCACAGATGCTGGCAGGAGACACAAGGATGCTGGGTCAAAGACAAAGGACAGTTATTTACACCCAGCAATAGTTGTAGCCTGAATATCAGCATCTGTGCTCATTCTAGGAGCCCCAGTTTCCACAGGACCACACCAAGAGGTACAGGTGATACCTAAAAACATGCCACAGGTTATATTACAAGAAAGGAAACCCAAGCTTAGGGAACTTGAATCTTTGATAATAGACAATGAGCATGTGTTCCCTTTGCCCCAGAGGGAGACTTTATCTTTATTACATGAATCAGTAAACAAACTTCTCTCTTCCAAGGCTGTTTGCTGTAGCAACATCATTGAAAACGTAGTCTGGAGCACAGGGAATCAGTGCCTCTTCTCATAGGACATCCAGAAATGTGAGAGATTCTTGGAGAATTACCTCCCTTCCCCAACAATCGTACATTCCAAGTCATAGTCTAGCTTTCTCTGGCTTGATACCTTTAGACAATATGGAGGAATTGAGGGATTCTGCTTCATTTGACCCTTACTCATCTTAACATATAGCATTCTTATCAGATTCTAGTCACTGGGTACAGTGATAGACAAAAACAGGCACGGTCCCCTGCCTTCACAGAACAGAGGGAAAATACAAGTATAGTTTATGGGATTTTCCAGAAGTTCTTCCTAAATGTTCTTTCAACAAAAGTTTTTGGTAATAAACTTTATTTTTTTAGAGCATTTTTAGGTTCACAGCAAAATTGAGCAGAAGGTACTTAGATTTCCCAAACACCTACCCCTGGCTCCCGCACATGGAGAGATATACTACATACCCCTGGCCCTCCCATTACCAACATCCCCCCACCAGAGGTTTTACCATGTGTTATAAGTGATGAACCTCCAATGACACACTGTCCTCATCCGGAGTTCATATCTTACATGAGGGTTCATTCTTGGTGTTAGACACTCTTACGGGCTTTGAATAAACGTGTAAAACAACTTTTTTCAATCTGAGATTCTACATCTCACAAACAGAGCTTCACATTTCTGTATTTCCAGCTAAACACAGACACTGGTGCCTGCAGAGGCATTTGAACCAGGACTTAGGTTTGGCACTCTCTTGTGACACCTGGGAGATGTACGGGGTGTGTGTGTGTGTGTGTGTGTGTGTGTGTGTGTGCAAATTCTTCGACAATCATCATCTCCAATATACCCACAGGCAAAGGTAATTCTTCCTTAAAAAATGGCCTTAAATCCTCCAGTGGTTACGTGACCACAGCCCTGATGTTTTCCTCTATGAGCAAGGCCCTTAACAGTTCTTCTGGACTATTTGTCTACCTCCTGTTGGGGCTGAGACTCTGACATGACAGAAAACTTTTTGTTTGTTGAGAAGGTAAAATGCCTTCTCTGACGTGGTCCGTTTCTTTAGGACGTGCCTCCTTCAGGATCTCAGGAGACCTCTCTATTTTCAGGGTCTTCCTTGAATGTTCATTGTCCCACTAGCTATAGTAATGCAACCAACTTTTTCTGACAAAATACTAATCAGAGACTGACCTTTGTTTAATTAGCCCCCAGTCAGTTCCAATCTGCAAATAACAATTGCTAATGTAGACCTGATTTAGCCCACAGGCCAAGCAGACACCGATTCCTGAATTCCATTACCTAACCTTCCGGCCTGGCTTCTCACACTGTTTTAAAGAAGAGTCTCTTTTTTCCGCCCCCCAATATTTCTGCTCTTTTTTACTCCCCTCAAAAAAAAAAAAAAAAAAACAACCCTGTCATTTCCTGCTAACATAGTGGCCTCACTGGCTTAACTTGATGGCAATGGATATAGAAGTAGAATCAGCAGTGCCAGCTGGATGAATGTCTAAACCGGGGGTTTGAGAGAGCTGCCTATTCAAGTAAAAAATTAGAGACGAAAAAGACCTGTTAAATAACCCAATCCCCTCGTAGCCAGTGCCAGAGCATTCCTGTGCTGGAAGCTTAGCCGGGGCCAGCTCTAAATGACTTTAACAATGTGCCTTCTCACGCTTTATTTGGAAGACGGGGCCATCTCTTCAGTGTGTCTTTTTTCTTTTAGTAAGTTTTTTGACTAGAATTTCATTGGACCACCATTATTCCATTTCCCTTTTACTGTTTTGGTTCAGCTACAGCAACCGCATGAAATAAGCTATTTTCAAAGAGTTGATTTAAATGACAACATTTAAAGTGCTTTATTAACCCAGTCATTCCAGCAATGCCTGTATTTGGGGTCATGTGATGTAGAGGGAGAGAGGATACACATGGGCTTTGGAGGTGGATGTACCTGGGTTAGAATCATAGTTCTGCTTAATTGGGGGATTTATTATTGTCATTATTTTTGTTGTTTTCATTGACTATCATTTATGATATGCTTCCTGTGTACCAGGCACTATGGTAAGTACTGTCCAAAAGTCCTGCTAGCGAATTTGTGAAATTGGTACTGTCATCTCTATTTTTGAATTTAAAGTGTAGTCATGAAGAGTGGAAGCTCTGGGCTTAAATTGTCTGATTAAAATGCCGGGTCTGTTGCTTATTAGCACCGTGACCTTGGGCTTTTCATTTAACCTCCCTATGGCCAGTTTCTGTGTAAAATGGGGGTGATGGCAATGCCTGTCTCCTAGGTTATTTTAAGGAATACATATTAATAGATGTGAATTGATCAGATCAGTGCCTGGCATGGAGCAAGCCCTTAAATGTAACCAGTGTTGATGAGATATAGACGGAGAAATTTGTCAAAGGCACATAGCATCCAAGTTTATACCCAGCCAGTTCTACTCCAAAGCCCATCCAAATTATTAACCATTAGAATACACTGGCTTGGTCAGGACTCTTAACCTCTCTGAGGCTCAGTTTTTTCTCACTGGTGAAACAGAGATAACACAAGATCTCCTGTGTAGTCACTGTGAGGATTAAAATGCAATAATGTAGGTAAAGACACTATTACAGAGCCTGTCCCAGAGTTGGGGATCAATTAGTGATAGTGATTTCTCTATATCTCCACATCTATAGAATATCCATATGTATTGGGTTGGCCAAAAAGTTTGTTCGGGTTTTCCTGTAACATCAGTCAGGAAAAACCCAGACGAACATTTTGGCCAACCCAATATATATCTGTGTGTATATCTATGTATGCATGCATGTGTATTATATATAATGAATAGCTGTGTAGCCAATGACTTACTCTTAAAAGTTTCTCATGATATTGGAACTTCCAAATGGTTCAAAGTGAATTTTTATGAGCTTACTCCCCTTTGAAAGAAGAATTGGATTGGTTTACCAGATAATTAAAAACAGTTTCCTTCCGAATAAGGTTTCATTTTATATTTTTAATGTTCCAATGATTTTAAAGATGTCTTTTCTGGATTTTTAAAAAGAGTTCATCACATGTTTCAAAATTGCCCAACTACTTTCTCTTTCATAAATATAGTTTGACCATAATTTCAAGTTTTATATCATAGAGGGAAGAGAAGAGACAGACAGTTACAACCTAGCAGGAAATGTGATGATATGTTTTTGCTGCTGTGCGTTTTTTTTTTTTTTTTTTTTTGATGTGTGTGTGGGAAAGGGTGTGATGTCATTTTGTCTCCACCCCCTGTGAGTAAGCCCACAGCATAGCTAAGTGCAGCCGCCCTCCTCTGTCACCGAGAGACAGTCCACTTAAATGCAGCTCCAGGGTTGCGGGACTCCCACCAGCATCACTCCCCGTGTGAGGTGGCAATGCAACATGCTCTCCAGCTTGGGGTGTCTACTTCTCTGTGGAAGTATTGCACTAGCCCTGGGAAATGCACAGAAATTGCCAAAAGGCAAGTAGCTCTGATGTTTTGTGTTTTCAAAATAATGTTTAAAAGATACTAGTTTTTAAATGTTGGTATTAAATGTGATCTGCTTTGCCAGATGGGGGGAATAGAGTTCTTCTCGGAGAGTCAGAATTCAAATGTGTGGAGAAGTAGCTCAAACTGTTGCTTCCCCACACCCCCCTCTATTTAATTTTCAGTTGGATCTCTTTATTGCAAAAGATGAAAACCAACTTCTTATTAGATTTAGCAGATGTTCACAGTAGCTTGAATGGTATAGCTTCAACTACAGTATTTGTATATTGAATTGTATGGTATAGATGGGTATTATATAGTCTGCTGAAAAGACTTGTTTGGTGTTTTTATCCCCCTCCTCAGAGACTAAATCAGTGCTAGCTGAAGGTTTAAAAGAAGCTAATTTGAAACCTAGAATCTTTTGTTTAAACCTCACACATACCTGTTAGCTTGGAGGCTGAAGGATTCTAGGCAGGGCACACCGACAAAGAACGGTCATGTGCTGATATATAGACACTTCTCTCTGGTGGAATTTGGAAGAGGGTTTGATCTGCTGGACATGACACTCCTTTTCCTGGCTAAATTGCTCTCATTTTAGTGTTGGTATTTTGTTTACAAATGTCATCAGAAGAAAATGAAAATGTCTTAATTTAGACGGTAAAAACAATCTCTTGAGCCCATCAGCACCAAAACAAGAGCTTACCTCTCTCCTATCTTTGAACATAAACGTTGCAGGTAGTTTTTTGCTCCTTTGCAGAGGCACTTTTCCAAGCCAACTTCAGGTCTGTGAAGGCTTTTTATGGTTGCAGACTGCTGTAGTCAGCAGGATTAGGAAAAACAGGCTGGAATTTTCATACAGTTATGATGGAAAATATCAGCGGCAATGCAGAGCCATGAGCTTGTCAAAACCCTGCTGTGCATAGAGTCGGAAAGAAAGATTGTTCAGGTCAGAATATCCAAAGATCCTGCTAGGTCCTCCCTCTGGGTAGTTTGCTCCAAGATCATCTTGTCCCAAGTGAAAACCATTCTCTCTTCCGTGTATTAAGTGAAACTTGAATCCAGAGCGTGAAAGCTGAAGGGTTTGGCTAGTTGATATTTCACATGATGATATAAAAAGCAATAAAAAAGGCTGAGTAAACCTTTTCAACTCTACGATAACTCTGCAAAATAAAATAAAATAAAAATATACACTACTAGATCTTTCTCTTCTATCAAGTATTCTGTTTCTTGATCGTAGTAAAAGTGTTTAAATAAATCAGTCATGAGCCACAAGCATTCAGAATTAACTGTTCCTACTGCTAAAATATTTAACAAGGACCCACCATCTGAGAAAAGTCTGGAGTTTTTCTCAGGCTTAATACCTCCAAATGTTTTTGTTTTACCTTGTATTTACTGTGTAGGGATGAGAGCCATAATTTTGTGACTGCAGACTTCTGCAAATTCCAAATGCTTTAATTATCATGTTGCAATCACTAGATGCAAATCTCTTGACACAATTTTCCTTTATTTGTTATGGTAAAAAAAAAATTGTCAAAAACAGCCACAGAACTTTTGTCTTGTTCATTGCACTTTAATCTGAAGTATTTTCATGCAGGTTTCTTTTGTAATTTTAAAAAATATCCATAGGTTCAGTAATTTGAAAAAAAACTATCAAATTAATATAATTATAAAATAAATGGCAAGTCTCCTTGTCTCTAATGCTAAGTTTTTTCTTTATCATTGAAGCTACCAAGGGACTTTCTTTTAGCTGAAGTTGGCTTTTTTCAAACTGCATTCCAGGAATAGGTATACTGTCCTCAAAAGGGGTTTAGGGCAGGCATCTTCTCCCCATCAATTACTTGGGAAGCATTCATGCTTTTTTCTGTTCTGGGGTGGGGTCACAACAGACTTTAGAACTTGACAGGTTCTGAAAATTTCTCAGTAAAGAAAACTGTCCCACCTATTTAACCCATTGTTTCCCAAACTCATTTGACTAAGAGTCCTTTTTCTAGTGGAATAGCTATTATATCTTGCCAGGGGCTTATTTTTCACATTTGGGGAAATACTGAGATAAATAAGAAAAAAAAAGAGATAAAAGGTTTTTTCTTTTCTTTTTCCTTCCTACTTTAGAGTTAGTTAAATATCATTTGTCATTTAAGAAGAGTATAGAATTTTGGAGCTAGGAAGGATGTTAGTGATCACCTAGGCTAGGGTTTCCCAGACCTTTGGATTTATGGACCCATAAAAATACATATATTTTGTTAATATCAGGGTCCCATTATAGAGAACATACTTGAATTATGCCATGTGAGAATGTTCAAAGGAGGGAAGCCCCCATTGCTCATAAAAGCTAACCATTTTAACAGATTTATAAAACAAATGAATTGATACAAATAAGTCCATTGTTCTATTTTTCTCATTTTACCACAGACTGATGAAAACTTCATCACAGGTCAATATTTGGGAACCATTGACCAGTATAACCATTTATTTTACAAGTGGAGGCACCCAAATACAGGGAGATTTAGTAACTTTCCCACATTGATGACAGAACCAGGACTGGATCCCAGGTTCCTGACTGGATATCTGTGTTCTGCTCTGTTCCGACCCAAATCTTAGGAGTTAAGTTCTGTAGTGTACATGTGAATGCTGTCCTTCCCTTGAATAAAAGGTTTCTTGTAAAGATTTTAAACATTATCCTAATCTTCACATTTTCCCTAGAACCTCTCTGCTGCGTGTGTGTGTGTGGGGGAGGTGGCGTATAGTTGATGAATATAAATACAGCTGACTATTTATAGGGAAAAGAAATTACTTTTTAAATGAGAAATCACTTCTTACATGTCTTATGCATACTTGCATACATAGCCACATACTTTGTTATAGAAAATAAGATACTGCAAGAGTCTTTGTTACTTTTTAAAAGCTTAAAGTCTGAGAGTATTATTAATGGACCTCTTCTCCTCCCTACCCCTTGATGACTATGTTCTTTGGCAAATCATTTACCTTTGCTAAGCCTCAGTTTTCTTATCTGTAAAATGGGAATAATGATAACCGTCTTACAGTATTTTAGGAGTAAATGAGGTAAGAGTTGCAAAACTTTTAGTAAAGGGTCTGACATGTAACAGGTATTCAAAAAATGTTTATTGGGTTGCAGAAAAGTATATCAATACCGAAAAAAATATGCACACCAAATAATATGTGATCTTGTGTCCAGACTGTCTGACAAACCTCTGGGAGGGTAGCAAATGAGATGGCATGTTCTTGGTGAAAGGTGGGGCAAGGGAGCTGTGTTGCTCCGCAGGACAATGAGAGAAGGACTCTACTGTTTTCCAGCCCGACCTTCCTCAACCGAATGTTTGACTGTCAAGTTTAAACACTGCTTTTCTCTATGGGAAGCTGCACCTTTGCCCTAGGATCAGCTTTTCTGTGGGGACTGATAAAGCCTCACAGATCCTCCAGGAGAGATCCTCTTGAACTTGTTTTTCAGGAGGAGAATTAGACCACAATACAGGCTCTGAAGAATTCTCACATTGTTTTATATCCTTGAAAGCCCCTATGCTCCAGATACCCCTAGGATTCTTTATGCTTGGAACCATAGAACTTTTTTTCCCCTGGCATACAGGCAGAAATAAAAACCACAGAGAGCAATATGTAGGTAGTATAATGGGACATGAGAGGCTTGACACACCTCTGCAGAAACTCCTGTGTTTGGAAAATTGCAGTCAGTTAGCAGGCAAAGGCTACTATTTCTAGGCAGCTCTATCAGTCCTCCTGATGTAGGTGTGAGGAAAACCAGAGAGGAGCATCTCCAATACAAGTGTGATCAGATGGCCCGAGGGAATGAGGCTCTTGGCCGTGACTCTTGGCTAGTGCAGAGGGAAGAGGTAGCTGGCTTTTGGCCTCAGGTTCTTACCTGACAGGGTAGAAATCTCTGACTCCAAGGAGAAAAAAAATCACAGGGCAGATGATGTTAATAACAGTAACTCCCATAGCTATCAATAACTCATCACTATTATTATAGATAACATTATTTGAGCTCATATTGTTTGTGATAATTTAGGGCTAGATATTTTTAATGTGGAAAACTAACTAAATGCTCGAAGTTCCCCTATAAAGCAGGTATTTTGTTTTTTACATCTTTATTAGAGTATAATTGCTTTACAATGGTGTGTTAGTTTCTGCTCTATAACAAAGTGAATCAGTTATACATATACATATGTTCCCATATCTCTTCCCTCTTGCGTCTCCCTCCCTCCCACCCTCCCTATCCCACCCCTCCAGGCGGTCACAAAGCACCGAGCTGGTCTCCCTGTGCTATGCGGCTGCTTCCCACTAGCTATCTACCTTACATTTGGTAGTGTATATATGTCCATGCCTCTCTCTCATAAAGCAGGTATTTTATTACTCTCCATTTACAGAGGATAAAATTGTACCTCAGAGTGTTTGCCCAAAGTCATCCAGCCAGCAAGTGGCAAAAGACCATACCTTTAATTTCTATGTAATATCAGTTCCTTGCTCTACGTAAAGATATGTTAATTTGTTCAAGTAACAAACTGTATTCCATGTATATGCAGAGCACTGAGGCTGGGAAGACAAGGTTTTGTCTTCCTGACCAGTTGATGGAGAAGACAGGGTTGTAAAGGAATAATTACATTAGAGTGAGAACATCCTCTGATTTGACTGAAGCACAAAGAACTTTGCGAACAATCAGAAAGGGCCCAATCCAGACTAGAGGGGTCAAAAATTATGAGGGGATAAGGCACCCAAGTAGGAGCCTGGAAGACAAACATACATTGGGGCAAGGAGGAGGGTAGTGGAAGGGACTTCCCGACAGGGGTAGCTGCATGGCCAGAGCCCAGGCCACTTCCAGGGGCCAGAGCTCAGCAGGTGTTAAAGTACCCAGAGGGAAAGCCAAGACTGAGTCCACACTGGATGTGACTGTGTCTTCCTTGTCTCTATCTGTCTTGACTCCCCAAGATTGAGTACAAAGCAGAAGTAGCAGATTGTCTTTGGAGAAGAGGGCTCATGTCTTACTCTAAACTTTTCCAGCCACTCACCTGGAGTCTAGCTCTCACTCTCCTCGGAGCACTCCCAACCTCACTTTGACAAAACAAGAATGTGTCACTCCAGTGACCCAGTCCCTTTCTCCAGAGGGTAGTTAATACCTGTAAGGAGCCAGGGAGGGTCTTTTCCATCTTAGAACAAGGAGTTTGGGGGAAGAATAGTGGGGAGGGCAAAGAACCCTGATGGGTGGATTTCTGCTTTTATTTGAGTAGTATACATTTATATATTGGTGGGACTGTATTAAAGAGTACATTAGGAAAAAATGGTTCCACTGCTAAAAGAAAACAAACAAGTCTGAAAACCACAGGGGAATTATTTTATCATTTTCTACAGCTCTAGTTTCTTGGCAGTTGTATAGATTTGTTTGTCTATTCAAGCACTGTCTACTAGGTAAAACTGAATGAGATCCAGCCCCTTGATAAAAGAAACTTGTATTAGGAATGTAAAAATTGATCAAATATAGTTTTTTGATGCTAAGACTATCATGTTTAGAACCCAGTACTTAAAAATAAGGCGTCTCTGTGCTAATTACACGTTCACTAGTTTAGTTTGGTATTATAGACTGCTATATCAGGCTGAGATACTAAATATTAAGGAATTTTATTCTCTCTCGCTCTCAAAAGTTAATGAGGTAGGGGCTTCCCTGGTGGCGCAGTGGTTAAGAATCCGCCTGCCAGTGCAGGGGACATGGGTTCGAGTCCTGGTCTGGGAAGATCCCACATGCTGCGGGGCAACTAAGCCCGTGCACCACAACTACTGAGCCCACGTGCCACAACTACTGAAACCCGTGTGGCTAGAGCCCGTGCTCCGCAGCAAGAGAAGCCACCTCAATGAGAAGCCTGTGCACCTCAACAGAGAGTAGCTCCCGCTCACTGCAACTAGAGAAAGCCTGCGTGCAGCAACAAAGACCCAACGCAGCCAAAAATAAATAAATAAATAAATATATATATTAAAAAAAAGTTAATGAGGCACAGGGTAGCACTTGAGAATTGACGAATTCATTGATACTGTATTATAGAAAAGACAGTTAAAATGTTTTTATAGGTTAATGTGTGTTGACAGAATATTTGTCTAAGACGAAAGTGAGGTGTCTGATGAAGGGAGGGGCATTAAGCAAATGTGACCAACTATTCTATCTGGGTCACCATCCTCAGAATGATTTCCCTTTTGCCTGATTCCTGATTGCCATTTATAAAAGCAGGTATAAAAGCAAGGGAGAATATGGAAAGTAAATAGATGAACTTAATGAAAGTGATCTAAGAATAAATGTAAAATTAAAAAATTAATAGGATAATCTAATGTGAGACATTACGAGAGTAGTAAAATAAAAATATAAAAATAAATAGTACAGCCAAAGAATGAACACGCTAAAAAAGAAAAACAATGGTTTAAATACGTACATTCTGTTAAAATAACATTTAAAGACTATTACAACAACCATATTACTAAGTATCAGGCATGCTGTTTAATGCTAAGTGTTTATATACATTGTCTCATTTTATCCTTACGCCTATGGAATATATATTATTATCCCCATTTCACAGTTGAGGAACTAAGTGTAAAGAGTATGTTATCGACTACTGCATGATAAATTACTACAAAATTAGCAGCTTAAAGCATCACACACTTTTTGTTTCACTGTTTCTGTGGGTTAGGAGTCTGAGTCTGGCTTAGTTGGGTCATCCCCTTCATGGTCTTTCACAAGGCTGCAGCAAAGGTGTTGGCCAGGTTCAGGTTTCATCTGAAGTCTCAACTGGGAAAGGATCACCTTTCAAGTTCTTGTGGCTATTGGTAGAGTTCAGTTCCCTGAGGATCATTGGTTTAAGGGCCTCATTTCCATACTGGCTGTTGCCCAGAGGTCACCTCTTTTCTTTGCCACATGGGCTTCTCTATTATGGCCTCTTGCTTCAACAAGGTGTACAAGCCCAGATGCGTCTGCAGGCAAGACGGAAATTACAATACAGCCTAATCATGGAAGTGGCAACCCATCACCTTTGCCATATTCTCTTGGATAGAAGCAACTTCCAGGTCCTGTCACACAAGAGGATTACCCAATAACGGGAGATGAGGATTACTGGGGGTTATCTTAGAGTCTACCCACCACAAAATGGCCAATGGCAGCTTGAAGTCACACAGCTAGTAAATGATATAGTGGAACTAATACAGGAAATCTAACTCCAGAAAAATATACTGGTTTGGGCATTAACACCCCATCTACTTCTCACAGAGTTCAGCCTTTAGTGGCAGATGCCCAGCAGGCAAACTAACCAATTTGTCTGCCTCCATGGTTGGAGTTGTTGTAGGAAATCCCTGAGAATTGAGGTAAATATCTCACTACTACGAAGACTCAGGGTATATATTCAGCACTCAGTGTGGACCCTATTTTCTGTATATAAAAGGCCAGTCAATGCCTGGATTCCTCAAGTGTGGTCAATCCCATGTAGAGCAGTATGCAAAGTAAATGCCCCCAAAATAGAAGCTTTTCCTTCCTTGCAAGACTCAGCTGCCATCATCTCCTAAAAAGAGAAAACGTAAGACAAAATGCAAGTTCTCTTTGACAAAATGTACAAATATTAAGCAATTAACACCTATGAAGTTGATGATACAGTCTCCATAAAATGTGTTTCTGAAACATCACTGAGTGGCTCTTCCAGTGTATGGAGGGGTTGCTATAGGTCGAATTAAAATTTTGTTTGGAGGATGAAAGTATACTTCTAGCAGTGGATGTGATGGAGACAACAACTTGTTAAACTAAAGGAGCTTCTTTCAGCTCCTTTTTGGTATGAATACAACAATTCTTCCATATGCCCTAGGAATCAAAACACAAAATTTAGGTTGTACACAAAATATATCCTTAATAGGACACCCAGAACCTTGTAGAATGTTAATACTAGAATACCCTATCGAGTATTTTCTATAGAGAATAGCCCACAGTCTCTTCTTGTGTTGGGGTGTCCCAAAGGCCTGGGAGGTACATGGTGAGAAGGGTAAACTTCAAGGCCTCAGGCTACTTTGTAAAAGTTCTGTGGACAGCAAGACTGAATCAGGACTTACCCACCCCACTGCTCATAATTTTCGCTTGGGTTCCCCACCAAGAACTTTCCACAGTGAGATTTTTATAGTGTGTTGTAGGTTTCCCTGATCTAACAAAACCCTGACTTATATTCCCAGTGATTTTGGTAGAAATGTGAGAGCCTTAAAGCTAGTCTGAGGTTTTTAGGCCTTCTCAGTGTAGCAGGTTGTGAAGTCAGCTAACATCCCTCCCTGTGGAATTCTGGAAAGGAGCTAGGAGATGTGATGCCTTCATAGAAGTTTCATTATTGTTCTCCAGTCAAGGACTATACATCTAAAGCCATACACTAGAAAATCAGACCAAATCCACCCAGTCCAAGCACCTTCTGGTCAGATTAGAAATTTTAGAGAAATTTTAGAGAAAATTGAGGTCTAACTTAGAAATTTTAGGGAAAATTGAGGTCTAACTTAAGTTTCACCTATGATATAGCAACTCAGTGTTTACTTTTAAAATAAGTTTAGCTATGAGTATAAATACTATAATATCTATCCTCAGCAGTTGTAACCCGTGCATTAGAACAACAAAGTTTTCAAAAATATCAGTACTGTTCTGCTCCTCTACTCAGTTATGATTTAATTGGTCTGGGATGGGAGAGTTTAAAAATTCCTCAGGTGATTTTAATGTGGCCAGAGTTGAGGACCACTGATCTACAGGTTTTGAAAATTTGCATGTGTAAGTGTTTCATAAATCTTTCTGGATGAGTGCAGGGTAAAATTTAAAAGTTGCAAGTGAATTATTTTATTATTTAAGTTTTAAAACAAACTTAAAGGTGATTTTTCTTTTGTTCTACTTTGTTCCTGGATTTTGAAGCATTATTTGGAAAACTTTTAAAGTTCCTTCTCAGGCCAAATAAAATAAGAAAATGTTTAAAATTCAGCTTAACATTTGTTTTTGGTGTTAGAACATAAGTTCAAATGTCTACTTTTACAAAATCTCAGAGGTTAGATCTGAGAAGCTGTGGCTGATTGTTTATCAGAACTGGACTTACATTTGCTTATTCTGTCATTCAATTAACTTTAAAAAAACATCACATTAATATTATTGGTACACACACACACACACACACACACACACACACACACACAGTAGAATACTACTCAGCCATAAAAAAGAATGGCATTTACCATTTGCAGCAACATGGATGGACCTGGAGGACATTATGCTAAGTGAAATAAGTCATACAGAGAAAAGCAAATACTATATGATATCACTTATATGTGGAATCTAAAAAATACAACAAACTAGTGGATATAACAAGAAAGAAGCAGACTCACAGATATGGAGAACAAACTGGTGGTTACCAGTGGAGGGAGAGTGACATACTTAAATATTTTAATTTAAAAAATAAAATTAACTTTAAAAATAAATACAATTTAAAAAGAAAATAATTTTAAAAATCATCATATTAGGATTATAAGGATGATTTAGACATTTCATGCTTTCAGGAGTTTGAAATTAGTTCTATTTAAAACTAATATACGTTGGCCACACAAAGGTCATTTTCTTAAAATCTGCAGGGGTTAAGCTATTCCATTGTGTTGTCATGCACTAGCTTTAAGTGATACCTATGTACATAAAGAAGAAAAAATGAATTTATGTAATATGTTAAGAAAAAGCACCCTATGATCCCAGTCAATGCAAAATACGAGTTGAGAAAACATTGAATAAATGTCCCCCATTCCAAAGGTCCGGGTTATGTGAATTGCCTTTGGAAATTGTTCCTTTAATTGTGCATGTTACCATATACATTCCAGCCCATCTTCTTTCTGCTTTACGTTAAGGGTAATTTATGAGCGTGTAGGATGACTTATAATCTGAAACATCTTTGAAGTGTATTCTGCTGTGTCTCCAATAAAATGAAAGATCTCTCTGAGTGGAGAATGAACCCCTGATAGGATGAAGCTGGGGGTACATTGCTTCCAAGATGCCAAAGTGGAGTTTCAGATTTCCTTCCTCCTTTAATGCCATCCTTTGATTTTTCCAATCTGTTAGCTGATAAGAAAACATTCTGGTTTTCCAAGGACCCTGCTGAGAGTCCGCTGTGCACACGTGTGTGGGCATGCGAGTCTTAACAGGCCTTCCTTCTCTGAGAGTAGCAGATTCTGTCATTGAAGGAGGGGATTGGGGTGACTGCCAAAGTCATGCTGGCAGAGAACTCTGGAATTCAGTGCTGTTACAGATATGCCAGTGAGGGATTCAGGACAGAGTTTCCTTCTCCTTTCACATTCCCAGATGGAGTTAAAGCATCTCTATCCAGTAAGTTTGGGATCAGGTATCAGATGATCTGAAGAAGGGCCCCTTATTTCTTTTTTGCGGTACGCTGGCCTCTCACTGTTGTGGCCTCTCCCGTTGCGGAGCACAGGCTCCGGACGCGCAGGCTCAGCGGCCATGGCTCATGGGCCCAGCCGCTCCGTGGCATGTGGGATCTTCCCGGACCGGGGCACGAACCCGTGTCCCCTGCATCGGCAGGCGGACTCTCAACCACTGCGTCACCAGGGAAGCCCATGGCTCATCCTCTTTAACTACCCCAATGATCCTGCTCTCACAGAATAATACTCTAATTACTCATACTTTTACTAGAATTAGAAGGAAAGTGATGCTGGCCATGTTCTGCCATTGAGGTTTACCCTAAACTGTAGTTTTGTTATGAATTGGGAGGATAAATATTGGGAAATGGCAATAGGGGCTAGTGGGTAAAGTATTGGAGTCATTGTGAGCCTGGCAAGTGAGCTGATCTCTCTGAACATCAGATCTGCTTCCCTGAAAAAAGGGAATAATAAAAATACCAGTTCTCTTTTTAGCTTCCACTAATAAATAATAATACTAGGGTGACTTTAATGGGTTTTTTGGTAGTAATTTTCTTAACCTAAGTAAGAGGAGATGTGGAAGGCCAGCCACAATGTTGAAAACTCTTCACCTGCCCTGGCAGCTAAAGAAGGATCTGGACACCCTTGTCTCCTGGACATTTCCTGAGAAGAGGCTGAGCTAAAAGAATGCTCTGTTGCTGCAAGTCAGAGTCTCATGTGTCTGGGCGTGTGGGGTGTCAGCCTCACAGTGACCCAGGGCCTGAAGGCAGGAGCCATGGCGCTGTGGGGTTTTTTTGTTTTTTCTTTTGTTTTTTTTGCGGTACGTGGGCCTCTCACTGTCGTGGCCTCTCTAGTTGCGGAGCACAGGCTCCAGACGCGCAGGCTCAGCGGCCGTGGCTCACGGGCCCAACCGCTCCGCGGCATGTGGGATCTTCCTGGACCGGGGCACGAACCCGTGTCCCCAGCATCGGCAGGCGGACTCTCAACCACTGTGCCACCAGGGAAGCCCCCACGCTCTGGGTTTTTAAACATAATTCTTGCCACCAGCAGCTCCTGTTCCCCCGGCCAACTCTCCCGCAGGGGTTTGGAAGCTTTTGCTCAGAGAAGATTTACCTTTTAGTGTGGAAGAATTGGGAGCACAAATCATGGTCCTTGGTCATTTTTTCCTCCACATACGCTTGGGATGTGGTTCTGTGTGATTTGATTTTCTCCTGGATGCCTGGTCTGTTGGTCAGCTCTCAGGTACTGGGTTGGTCTGATCAGTCCCTAATGAGACTCTGTTTTTTTTCTGTCCTCCCTCTTTTTGTTCGTAATCCTTCTTTCCCTTCAGTCTCCTTCTCTCTCTCTTTCCTCTTGAATTCCCTCCTTTCCTCTTTCCCTCTTCTCTCAACACCATGAGTCCTCAGAACATTCTTCTGGCTTCCACCCCCAACCTCTGCCATTGGCCACTTTGGCCCTAGACCTCACCTCACAGTTGACTCTTCATCCGTTTGGATTCAGCAGGAATCAGTCCTTCAGAAGACAATGCACACTTTGTATATTTTTTCAAGGCAGGAAAGGGTGTTTCTATGTCATGCTAAACATTCCACTTGATTGAAAATATCATGGTTTCCTGATCATTTATCTTGGCATCAGCAAGCCTACAAAAAGCACAAATTTACATTAATTTGATAAGCTCTGTGCATACCAGATGAGACAAACCATACCGTATATTAACACCAGAGTTCATTCTTAAATGGTTTTGAATATGGCATAAGTTAGCATGTCCCATGACTTATGGCAATAACATATGCATGATAAACGCAAGATATCATAGTGTTATTTTGTAAGGTCATTTTTTTATTTGTTCCTGGATTTTTGTTCCAGGGTAGCTGTCGGTGTTTGATATTTTCAAGAACTTGCAGAGAACTTTGCCTTTTCCAGTGGCTCGAGTTGGCTCTTAAGTGTGAATGTCATGTTTCTCTTCATTTGATTTGTAGCCAACATTTCCATGAAACTGAGTTTCTGTGTCAACTGTCCCCATGAAATGTGATCCTCTAATTTGCAACTGGATCACAGTGGTGGTGTTTCATATACATATACATATATATATACATACAGATATATAAAATTACATTTCCAGATCCAGGCTTATGTGCTTACACATGTATGTGCCATGCTGCATTGTTGTGTTTATTCTCCTTGTAATACAAATCAAAAACATAAATATGAAATAGATGAAAGTCCTAGAATGGATTAAATGTGGTGTGACTCACCATTCATTTTTGATTGATTAACATACTGGTACTAGTGTGATTTAGAGTTTTGTTCTTAATGCAGAACAACCTAGTTGTAAAACTCTTTATAAACAGCCTTTCACTAGAGCAAGTGATTGTTTTTACTATCCTATTTGTGGAACAGTAACTCAAATTTAAAATATTGATATTACAACTGAATCACCAGAATAACTAATAAAAAATATCCTTGAATCACTTAAAGAAGTAACAATACTTCATATCTAGGTTAGTCAAAATTCTTTCTCCACATACTCTTGGCAAGAAGTCCCACTTTCACAGTTTTTCACCAATGTGTCAGTGCTTTCTCAACTACTTTCAGGTGCCTTTCCCAGCTGTGTACAAAGAACACCATTCAGTTTTAGGAGACCCTAGATTTGTTAGCGGAATTGCATTATATAACACTTGTTCTTCACCGGCCATTCAATCCAAGCATCTGTTTTCACTTATGTCAGAAAATTAAGACAACAAGTATTTACTGTAGTGTTTTCCAAAGTCATCATAACCCATGGCTCACATGTCATCTGTAAGGTTTTTCTGGTGTCCCAGAAACATCCATTTCAAACATTCCTTTTCATGGCCAGAGGTTCATAGACCACAAAGGAACCACAGATGTTAACACTAAATAAACTTCCTGTAAGTTATGTTATCAAATAATTTAAATGGCATTAAAAGATAAGCATTATCGGAGTCAAGATCCTTTTAGGGATGTCTCTTTCTAGGGACGTTCTCATTTTGTGAGACTGTTTGTTTCTTTAAACAAACAACATGGAGAAACATGTACCTCCATTTATCTGCTTTTTTCTAAGGTCTCTCTCCCATCTACCCTTCTTCCTTTATGGTACTTGCAGCCTACATCCATCCACAAGGCCTGGTTGTAGAAGATATTTAGATGGGAATAGGAAAAGAAACCCATGAGTTTTGTTTTATCGAGATACAGCTGTTTAACAACCCTGGAGATGATCATTCTCAAACTATACTGAGGAGCAAGGAATCACTGAGTGCAGTGGTCCTTAAGCTTGAGCAAGCATCAGAATCATCTTGTTAACATGCAGCGTGCTGGGCCCCATCCCTAGAGTTTCTGATTCAAGACCTGAGGTAGAGTGGTCCAGAGAATTTACATTTCTCATTGTTGATGCTGGGGCCATGTTTTGCAAACCACTGACTTAGTGAATCTGTTAAGTATGCAGAGCTCTACCTCCCCAACCCCGCCCTTCACTCCCTCTAGCCTTACTATAGTCACACCAGATTCCAATTTAGTAGGTCTGATCATCTGAATGTTAAACACTGTCACTGATGATTCTGATGAGATTAACTGTGTATGGAGAAATACACAGTTATAGAAACTGATCTGTTTATATAACCAGTACCAAGCACTAGGGCACTAATTCAAAGAAAGTGGCTGAGAGGAAATTAGCTAACTTACTATAATTCTATAAATTTGGAGAACCTGTGCTTTTCATTTGTTCAGCATATGACACATGACTGTAGAAAATGTTTAGCTTCAGACAGTGAGAGCTCTAGTTCTTGTGATGAACTTCTGTCTGGCTTTATACTTAGAAACCATTTTTTTTTTTTTTCCCTTGTGGCACTTGGGCCTCTCACTGTTGTGGCCTCTCCCGTTGCGGAGCACAGGCTCCGGACGCGCAGGCTCCGGACGCACACGCTCAGCGGCCATGGCTCACGGGCCCAGCCGCTCCGTGGCATGTGGTATCCTCCCGGACCCGGGCACGAACCCGTGTCCCCTGCATCGGCAGGCGGACTCTCAACCACTGCACCACCAGGGAAGCCCTAGAAACCATTTTTTTGCACTGCTAGCTGAAGCATGACCATTAACTAACCTTGTTTGGTGGTGAGTAATGTTTAACTCTGGAAGGTTTGGGTGACATTATGAGATATTAGTGAGTCATTCTGTTTGTGTCTATGTATATTAAAGTTAATGCCTAATATTAGCCTGAAGCGTCTGTTAAGTGTAACCCAAACTCAAGATAGCCCACTGTAAAGTATGAACAGTTTACTTTACCAGGTCAATTAAGAAAAATACCACTGTGAAAAAAAAGGTGAATTTGATACTTCACATGAAAGTCCTCTGTTATTTTGACTTACATAGACTTGTTAACTAGCCAGTCTTTCAGCTAATATTGGGCATCAGCCTTTTGTTGAACATTAGCTGTGACCTTTATATTTGGCAGCCAGCTGAAAACATTGTGTATGTTGCTTGCAAGTTAGAGTTCTTTTTCTTAGCTACAGGAGTCCATAAAAGTCTTCCAGTTGTATGTAAAATAGCACATTTGTGGGTATGTACATTGGGTGGGGGGCGCTGCTGGTCTTTAGATATTAAGATTCTCAAAAAGTCTAAGAGCCAATGAAAGTTAAGAACCACATATCTAGGCAGATGCCTTTCACTGAGTTAGAATTAGGATGCATCAAGTGAGTGGCTGGAAGGATTACCACCATATTCATAAAACATGCAAAAAGGCCTTTGAGATGGTTCATGAAAAATCTCAAACTTCATAACTAAGCTGTGAATACACAGTTTATGTAATTGATTTTGATATGGTGCAAAAAAATTTAAAAGTGGAAGTACACAATTCAAAATGACCTTCACCTCATGTATTTACCCTTTGTATAGTCCCCTCACACATGGAATTGTGGCTGGCCTGTGCATCCATATCCTTCTATCTACAGAAGAAGTGAAGTGAACATGTGTGACTTCTGAGGGTAGGTCATGAAAGACATTGTAGTTCACTTCACACCTTGCTCTTTCCCTGAATCTCCAAATCTGGAGAAAGCCAGGTGCCATGTCATGAGAATACTCAAGCAATCCTGTGAAGAGGTCCCCATGGTGAGGGACTGAGAAATCCTGCCCATAGCCAGCACAAATTTGCTAGCCATATGAGTGAGCCATCTTGGAAGTGCATCCTCCAACCTCAGTCAAGCCTTCAGCTGACTGCAGCCCTGGACAATATCATGACTGCAACCTTATGAGAGATTCTGAGTCGTATCTACCTAACCCAGCTGTTCCCAAGTTCCTTCCTGAGCCACAATAGCATTCCTTCCAAATGCTATCATTGTTGAAGCCACAAAGCTTTGGGCTAATTTATAGTGCAACGTTAGGTAATTAATAAGGGGAGTGTATTTGCTGCCCTTTTTATTATAATTTAAAGGAATATTTAAGTGGAATTAAAAATAAAATAAGAAATGTAGTCTTTATTGACATATGGCTTTGAAAATATAGTCTTGCCTACAGGCAAAGGGTAAGTGGAAATAAATTCTGAAAGAGAATTTTTGGATCAATTACCTTTCCAGGACCACAGAAAGCTCGGCATAAGTGCTGACCAAAGAGTAATTGGAAAAATATGTGAACAAATAACCTTTTAAAGTAATCATGGAAAATGTTTGGTAGCTTAGAGTGGCTTAAGGACCACGTTTTCCAAGGCCTTGGTAAATGGCCTTGTCATTCATTCCAGAGGTGATTTCAGGGCTGGCCTTAGGCCAAGGGTGGGTCTGTATTGGTCCTGCTATCATTTAAGAGTCAACCTGTACCCAAGACAGCTTTAGGAGAACCAGATCCAAGATCCACTCTGTAGCTAACCTACATCCCTAAGTTCCCCTGAGGAGCAAATGGGTCTCCTGGGACAAACCTGGATCAGGCCAGGCTCTCATTTCCCTAACTTTGACCTCATGCTGAAGTTTCTCCATGTAATTATATCTTCAGGTTAGGTCTTTGTGAAATTTCTTATCTCTTACAGAAAAACAAACTAACAAACATTTTATAAACATCTAATGTTATAGTAGGAGGCATGACGTTAAAAAGAAGAAAAATGGTTACTGTCCTTGAGTTTATATCATAGCAAAAGAAATAGATGAACTAAACAGGATAATACAATGTAGTAAAGGCTGTAACTGAGGAATGAATAAAGCTGAAATGGGGCGTACAGAAAAAGGGGATTTATTTTGCTTGGAAGAATTGAACAGACTTTGAACAGGCTCTTCTCTGCCATTATGAAAAATTTTTATGGCATTTCCACAAGTGTTAAGTTTTTAAAAAATACTTCATGTGGGGAATTTATATGTGCTGTCTATGGAGGGCGAGCAAATTTTTCTAACCTCAAACCAGAATGCATGGTAAATATAAAGATATTTTTGAAGAAATAGATGGCATATTCATAAACTAGGGCTCTCCCAGAACATTCAGGATGTTCTAACTATATTTTACCTATAGTGTACTTCATTAATGGATGCTATTAGAGCTTTAAGCTGAACTCATTGACTCCCTTGAAAAATACCATTGTTTATAAAATGATTACAAAGAAAAATCACAGGCACTTATTGTCAGTTACTAAGACCTTATAAGGAAGCATGTAACAAAAACATAAAATTAGGTAGGGAGTTTCCATCCAGTTGGCTAGTTCCTTGGCCAGTCAATATCAGGGTTACTTGGGTTACTTGGATGATACAAGCCACAAGGGACCTGCTTAGCCCCTCATCCCAGAACAAACTCCAGTCTGGATCTAGAGTCTTCTTCCAATATGTATCATCATTCAGGGAATCACAAGGCCCCGTGTGATCCTTGCTTTCATGCAGATTCAAGGCACCATGGACTTGACCTTCCCAGAACATTTATCATAGTTACCAAGGAAGGGCTGTTTTAGCAGTAAAAACAACTCATTTCCTACCACTGCTTTATCCACTCTTGATGAACACACCTAATTAAGCAAGCAAAACTTTCAGGCTTTTGAAGCACGTTCTACTTGTGGAGGATCCTGTGGGCAAAGAAAAAAGTCAGGGAAGGCAAAAAGTTGAGTCAGATCTGAAACCTTCATCCAAACAGGCAGTGTACTACTAGAAAAGTCACGACTGTGACTTGCAATCAACCCCTTTAGAATCCTTTTCCCACTCTGTCCGTGAAGTGTAGGACCCCTTCATCCTCACCGGCCCCTCTCCTCCAAGGCAGCTGTGGGGCTTACTTCTTAAATGACAGTGCTCTTCTAGACTCATTCATTAGGAAGTGGGAGCGTAGTGCTTCTAGGTTTAATTTTGTCATCTTGTTTGCAAAAGTTTTGTTTTATTGCGGTTTAATAAAATAAGGAAGTAACTTCCAAAGACCAGAAGCTTTTATCTACATTCAAATGTAAACATTTTTGACTTTCTCAATATCCTTATTTCTCTTTTTCCTTAGGCAACATAATTACACCAATGTTCTTTAAGAAATTTCCTATACTATTGTTAATATATCTATTATTAAATAATCTTCAGATAAATATAATAAAAGTGACTAACTTGGGCTTCCCTGGTGGTGCAGTGGTTGAGAGTCCACCTGCTGATGCAGGGGACACGGGTTCGTGCCCCGGTCTGGGAAGATCCCACATGCCGTGGAGCGGCTGGGCCCATGAGCCATGGACGCTGAGCCTGCGCGTCCGGAGCCTGTGCTCCACAACGAGAGAGGCCACAACAGTGAGAGGCCCGCATACCGCATAAAAAATAAATAAATAAATAAATAAATAAATAAATAAATAAATAAATAAATAAATAAAAGTGACTAACTTATCAAACAGGAGAAATTTTTTGTCCAGACTGTCTGCAAACACTGTTCCTGTTCTGTCTTACAGAGATTGGACCTCAAACCACATTTAGGGCAGGTTTGATGTTCCGGAGTGCACCTTTCTTGGGTGCACTGATTTTCCACTCTGCACCCTAAAGTTAAATGTTACTTATTTTAACATTACATACTTTCAGCTAATTACTAAATAGTCCTCTGCAGTTATAGCTTAATCTAGAGGAATGTAACAAATGGCTTTTTTTACCTTTCTAAATTTTAAACACACCATAAAGATGTCATTTCTCTTTCCTATTTGTCTACCCCATTGTTTCATCCTATCCGAGAAATATTTTGTCCATTTTAATCAAGATTTAAAGTATTTCCATCACCCCAGAAAATTCCGTGTTCCTTTGTAGTCAATTCCTTCCCCCAAGTCCCAGCTCCTGGTAACTGCTGATCTGATTTCTGTCCCTACAGTTTTGCCCTTTCCAAACTGTCCTATAATAGAAGCATGTATTATGTAGCCTTTTTTGTCTGGATTTTTTCACTTAGCATAGTGCTTTTATGATATATCCACGTTGTTGCTGGTATTAGTCGTTTATTCTTTTCATTAGTAGAATAGTATTCCATTATATGGCTGGACCACAATTTGTTGACACACTCACCAGTTGATGGACATTTGGGTGGTTTTAGTTTAGGGCAGTTATGAATAAAACTGCTATAAACATTTACTTACAGGTCTTTGTATGAACATACATTTCATTTCTTTTGGAGTGGGATTGCTTTGTCATATATTAAGTGTATATTTAACTTTAAAAAATGCCAAACTGCTTTTTAAGTGGCTATAGTACTTTTTATAGAAAAGTATGAAGTTTTCAGTTGCTCCACATCTTTGCCATAACGTGATATTGTCAGTTTTTTGTTAATTTGAGCTGTATAATAGGAATGAATCAGATAAGTTTTGAATCCACACCTTTACACCTTAGAGATTGGCCTACACTTGATAGGTATCTTTCTTTAAAAAAATATGAGATCAGTTTTCTTAGAAACGACAATCTTTCCTAAAAGGTAACAGGTAAATTAATTTGCTGAAATTCACAGTAATTTCTTATGAGATAAGATAAAATATGGAAATTGACTACGTTTGCCTGGTACACACAGAAAAAACATTCAATAAAATTTACTCTTATCTCTCTCCTTTCCTGTATCTTGTATTCATGAGTCATCGTAACCCACCCATTAAAATTATACAATCTAAATTGAACTGCCACATACTTTTTTGTCTGTTTTTGTTTGTTTGCCTCTTTCAGCTTTGACCCAATGTAAGTCTGATTTACACACTTGAAAAGAGATACCTTGGTGGGTTTTTGTGGGTTTTTTTGGTTTTTAAAAAAATTTATTTTATATTGGAATATAGTTGATTTACAATGTTGTGTTAGTTTCAGGTGTACAGCAAAGTGATTCAGCTTTACATATACATATACCTATTCTTTTTGAAAAGACACACTTTGTTTTTTTTTTTAATATTTATTTATTTATTTGGCTGCACCAGGTCTTAGTTGCGGCACACAGGATCTTTGTTGCGGCATGCGGGATCTAGTTCCCAGACCAGGGATTGAACCCGGGCCCCCTGCATTTGGAGTGCAGAGTCTTAGCCACTGGACCACCAGGGTAGTCCCGAAAAGACACAGTTTGAATGACAGTGCTCTGGGTAGGAGAATGCTAAGTAAATCTGGACATCCCATGTAATGAAGACACGAAAGCACTTCTCTTTATTCATAACCAAGGTATAATTGGAGAAAGGAGGCATAAGGCAGAAAAACAATCACTGGACTTGGAAAAAACCCCTCAATTTTAGGTTTTACTCTGCTTCCAACAGGATGGGTGACGTGGGAGGAAATAATTTAGTCTCTTTGGGTCTTAGTTTCCTCACCTAAAAGCACAGAGCATAATACAGTCAATTTTCATCCCTGGTAGTACTTAACGTTCTATAAAGTTGCTGCAAACATCAAATTAGCAAATACCAACCAAACCATTATTTCTAGGAGAAACACAGTGTTAGGCTCCTGTGAGCCTCTGGTCATAACATTTTTGTCAACCAGTCAATACATAACTTTGCTTTTCATATGTTTCTGTTTAAAGACAACTTATTTAACCTATGTTGTTGATTTATCAAACGCTGAACTCACAGCCAACAGCACTATAGCTCATGGTTGAGCAGAGCTTATCTAGCCCAGATATTTCCTCTGCAAGGAACAACACAGCCTTCTTGGGCGTATACCGTCGACGGCACCTCAGCACTACACTGGGGGGCCGTATTAAACGGTGAAATCACCCTCCAAAAAAGCACAGTAGTGGGAAAAACGCAGCACTAAATGGACTGTGCACAGTAAGCTTGTTTACAGTCTGAGAACTGAAATAAGGAAGTGGATTGTCACCGTTTGACCACAGCTGGGAAGATGCACATTGAGGGACTCAAATTTTTTGCGACTTTGTGCATGTCCATGAATGACTGCAAAAGTGCCGTGAATATTGATCTTGGAGTTACAGGTGAATTTTAGAGAGTAGGCAAATTCACAAATACAGATTCTGCTAATAATGAGGATTGATGGACTGTATTTGCTACCTCTCTTCCACAGGGTGAATCATAAGTGTTGTTTATGTGAATGGACATGGTGATGCTTTTATTATTGCTTAGCATGGGTGTTTTCTCCAGTCAGGGGCTGAGAAATCTAACATTTATTAGAAAAAAAAAGAAATCTCAATACTTAAATATCTCACTCAAGCACCATAAGCAGATTAGGGAAACCAGATAGCCGAGTGGCGCTGCTTGTTTACCTTAAAAAATATGCATTAACGTATGAAGATAACATCATGTTGAAGAGTCTTGACTGGCAAAAATAATAGCTCCATTGTTTGATTTCTTTAAAGTGGGTGAGGGCTTGCTGGAACCTGACCGCGTTTGTGAACATTTGCAGCTGTCTTCTAGGGTCCTTTATAAACGAAGCGATCATTCATCACTCCTGTTCTTGGCTCAGAGACTAGTTTTCACATCTCAAAGGTGCTTTATAAATATTTGCAATCATCAGTTTATTTGTAGATTCCTTTCAGTACAGGTAGATTTTTCTCCACATAAAAATTTGGTTTTGCTTACTTTAATTTCTATGGTGTAAGTTTCATTTTCTAAAATTTAATACAGATGTTGTTTTAATGGCAGTCTTAGCTTTATTAAATCAAGGAAACTGTAAATACATCAATGCCTTGAGCTAGTGAGGTGAAATGACCAGGTTACAGAAATGTTTTTGTGGGTATCCAGTGCTTTTGGGAAGGATGACATTCCATTCCTGGCTGCCTTTCTTCCTACCCCTTTTTCGGAAGGCACAGCCTTCTCAGCCCACATTTCTGTGATTCTTTCACTGACAAAGTGCAAGTTGATTTCACTGGCAAGAACCCTCACACCTCCTTTCTGTTTTAATTTCCATTAAGTTTTGTTTTGTTTTGTTTTTTTTGCGGTACGCGGGCCTCTCACTGTTGCGGTCTCTCCCGTTGCGGAGCACAGGCTCTGGACGCGCAGGCTCAGTGGCCATGGCTCACGGGCCTAGCCGCTCCGCGGCATGTGGGATCTTCCTGGACCGGGGCACGAACCCGTGTCCGCTGCATCGGCAGGCAGACTCTCAACCACTGCGCCACCAGGGAAGCCCCTAATGACCTAATTCTTGATCCATTCATTAAAACAAACAAACAGACAAAAAAAAAACCCTGTGGTTTTGCTGGGACAAAGAAAAATCCCTTGATAAGTAGGTGCATGAAATTCAGCTTCCATCAACATCTGTTAAACATCTATCAAGCTCTTAACTTGCTGGTTATATTCATTTCTATTGTGTGATACAATCCTACGTAAGGTATTTTTTATAATTCAGGGGGGAAAATCCAAAATGTGTGTAGGCATAAATGTGAAAGTGGAAGCACATTTTATCTATGGGGCCCACACACATTCTCAATGTTGTCCTCTCTGGAGCCCAATATCTGAAGACTTCTATTGCCCCACTCCAGACTTTCCTTCTCCTTGTAATACTCCAGATTATCCCATAACTATTTCTTGTCAAAATATCCGTAGTCAGTGCCCCATTCCTGCTAACCTACTCTTTGAAAATAATCTGATATTCTCGTTCATAGTAAAGTGTTAATGGCTGGCTGGTAATAGCTAAATGTCTTATATCTCTGGGACATTTGCATTTTATCTGAAGATGCTTGTATAAATAAAGTCTTAATGCAAAACAATCAGATCTATCTTTTCTAACAAGAAGATTTCAACCAAGTAGGTTTAGAGGGGAAGAATCTGTTCAAGCATGACAGTCTTCCTTATGTCTCTCAAATCATGTCCAAAGAAGTGACATTCTGTTTATATGTCCAATGGGTCCTGGAAAAGGAACCAAGTAATGTCTTCACTGCAGAAAGACCTGACTGTAATATACATGTTTGCAGGGGACTTGCAAGGCATGTTGGGAGAAGCCTGTAGTATATTTATCCAGAAAATGATATCAGCAATCACCAAAATTTCTTGAAGCAGTTATAATGACCAAGAAAGCAGTTTTAAGATCTTTTTGTTTGATGAACTCCTTGGAGTAACTCAGTTTAAATTAATATTTAAAGAAAAAACTCTTGGCATGGAGCATGGGACATGAACACCTGTGGTGGGCCACTCCAAATTCAAATTCAAATTTCATTTGAATACCAAGATGGAGTCATACTAACAGGTGGAGCCTCACAGCCCCCGCGGTCCCTCTTTGCCTACTTGTATTTCTTCCCTCATGCTCTACAGGGAGAGGAAAGTTTTCAGCACGTACTGAAGAGCTGCCCTTCTCAGGGGATGGCTACAGGAGGGAGAGGTAACAACCCGGAGCTCATGGGCCCTCAGCCCAGAGGAGAGGGAGACAAGAAAGGCAAGAGCATCACCTGAATGGCACAGATGAGAGAGGTCTGGTCAGGAGAGAGTCTGGGGACTCTCTCTGGAGTGGGTGAGAACAAGTGCATTTAATACATGTTGCTGGGCTCCAAGTTCTTAGGTTCTTTGGAATATTTGAGGGGGGCAAGAGGAAGACCCCAAATCCCAGTTTGGGTCCATATGTCTCTAAATGTGACAATACTCTGCAACTGGATACCTGGGAGTCAGTCTTCATGGACTTTGTCATCTCTTTTAGTGTGTTCGCTTTGGGGGGACCTATAACAACTTGTCAGATGTCCAACTGGACACTGTATTTTGACAGAAGCAAAAACAAATACATTTCAAAGCTAAATTGATACTTCTGATTTTGCTACTATTGTTATAGAATAAGAAGCCTAATTTCTGCTTCAAAGCAGTGGGAATTCATTTAAAAATATGAATTTATTGCCTTCTGTAGTACAGGCACCATAGGAGAATGGGTATGGATAAAAGTGCCCTTCGCCTTTTTTTATCACATAGACCTGAACAGCTACTGAGGCTGTTGGCCATCCAGGCATATGGCTGTAAGGGAATTCTGGCTGCACCAAGGCTTTAGGGGGATGGCCAAGATCTGTATTTGTGGGAATCCATAGGGGTGCTCTGTTGAAAGAAATTCAGTAACTCCTTATGTAATATGAGGTTTGTAAGTAAAGACCATTTAATAATGATTTCCTTTAAGGAATATTTCTAACATAGCTTTTTGTTTGGGGTTAACCTTACATGAGGAGGAAAAAAAGCACAGAATGCATTTTACTTTAAATCTTAAAAAAAAAAAACAAAAAAAAAACCTTTCCTCTGCTGATATCGTTGGGGATTTCCTCTGACTCTTGACAGATGATTTACAAAAATGAGTTAACACCCTCAGATGTGGACTCTTTCTACTCCACCCAGACTCTATTCCAGCAAAATCCATTCTTCTCTTTCTAAAAAGCATATTTTAAAAGATCTTGATGACATAGATTTGCCTTTCTGTCTGTTCTGAGCTATGCTGGAGATTTGTAGATACCACAGTTTCTCTACCTTTCTTTCCAAATGCACGTTTTTTGGAACAAGATGCTGTTCTGAGTGCAACATTTATTATACATGTGATTGATAGAAAAAATTTTTAAGCTTATAATAAACTTCAGAGTCCAGGACCTGCTGCTGGCCCTGTTTACTAGATGTACCCATGTCTTTAGTTCTTGTCTCTCACTCTGCATTGGGTAGTGTGGGGTCTGTGGTATGGGGCTGATTCGTGGACAGGAGGGTCCCAATGCTGCTAGTTAGCACTAGGACTCTACAGCAGTGACCTCACCTCACTTGGCCTCAGTTACCCCCGCTTTAAACTGAAGGGTGTGTTCTACAATCTCTAAACTCCTTTCTATCTCTAAAATTTAGGGTGGTGCCTTCTGTAAGTAAGAACACACTGGGGATTGTCTTTGTGGCTCATTGCAGCTGCACGTGTGGACGGCTTGGCTCTTACTTGGGTCTGTGATTTTCTTGCTTCATAGTTTGCATCACTTAGATCATGTCTGTGCCACCCTGCCCTTTGTGTCAAACACTGGATCCATGTAAGATGAGGCAACGGTGACCCTGCTGGTGAACTGAGAATAAATAGATTACTCCCCCTGTGGGTTTGGAAAAGCTCAACAAATCCCAGGGAGAATTATGCATGAAGCCACGTCTGCAGGAAAACTCACATTCAAAGGATAACCTGTATTTATCTTAGGATGGCAAATTATATTTAAGATCTGTGAGATGTATCATTTCTTAACAGGATTCTGAGATTCAAAGCTATAGAGTATATAGAGTATAGAGTATACTATTAGGATCATAGGCTGGAAGTAACTTCAATCATATCCAGAATCCGGGTGGGGTATGGCCAGATTGTTCTACTAGAACTCCCCCAGGTCACCATGATGGTCTTTGCCTCTGTCCTCCAAAACCACTGAGCCCTATTTTGATGCCAGCTTCAACCATCCGGTAATTAGGCTCTTCCTAATCTCATTTATTTTAGTAGATTTCACAAAGCTCTGTGGTTACTAACCTAGATAGCTACAGTTTTTTTCTTCATGTGTGTGAATGTATTTTTTTATGAAGACCAGGCAAAACTGAAAACTATTGGTTAATTGCAGATTAAAATTTTACCTCTCATAAAATGTTTGTTGAGATATTTTTATTCTTAGACTAATATAATAAAATTTAAATGTCAGGTTAGTTGTAATCATTCTACCTATTGAACTGATTTTGAATGGATTGAAATCAGAAAATTGCATAGAGACGTGGGTACCTTGCCATAAAACTCATGGGTCATTTGTAGCTCAAATTGGTCATTTGTAGGAATTGATTGCATTTACTGCATATTTTCAGGATAAATTGTCCTTTGTTATATTGGTGCTCCAAAAGGTTGAGAGGCCCAACATACGAGGCAGCATTAATTACAAACAATATTTGATTTACCAAAATTTTAGTACAGCAAAAACTTGATCTGTCCCTAGGAATTGATGGGAATCTAACGGGATTTACCTTTAGAGTTTAGAACCCAAAATCTGAGAGGGTATACAGTTCAAGGCTTTCCTTTCACAGATAAGAACATTGAGTTTTAGGAACATTAAGTCGATTGACCATGATAACACTGCTAGTCAAGGACAAGAATAAGTAACTTTCCCATACCTGAGTAATCTTCAGTATTGAAAGAAAGAAAGAAAGAAAGAAGGAAAGAAGGAAAGAAGGAAAGAAGGAAGGAAGGAAGGAAGGAAGGAAGCCTTACAAATTCTAGAGATTTGCGCACACGCAACAACATTTGAGTTCCTTAGTGCAAGACCGTGTGCTCATCATGGCAGCAGGCAGGGGCAGTGGGGAAGGCATAGAGACAGAGCAGAGTCTCCTAGGGAAGTAATCATAAATATAAAGCCACCAAGCCTGACATTAAAAATAACTGCTTATGTCTTTTTTAAAAAAATTATTTTATTTTATTTATTTATTTTTGGCTGTGTTGGGTCTTCGCTGCTGTGCACGGGCTTTCTCTAATTGCGGCGAGCATGGGCTACTCTTCGTTGTGGTGTGCGGGCTTCTCATCGCGGTGGCTGTTCTTGTTGTGGAGCACAGGCTCTAGGTGCACAGGCTTTAGTAGTTGTGGCACGCGGGCTCAGTAATTGTGGCTCGTGGGCTCCATAGCTCAGACTCAGTAGTTGTAGTGCACGGGCTTAGTTGCTCCGCGGCATCTTACCAGACCAAGGCTCAAACCTGTGTCCCCTGCATTGGCAGGAGGATTCTTAACCACTGTGCTACCAAGAATGCCCCCTAACCAATTATGTCTTGAAAGAAAAGAACAACATTCTCAGACCAGTCATTTCTATGTGCGATGGATCAAGGGAAGTGTATTTGAATCTTTATGTTCATAAAATTCCTATAGCTTAAACCATACTATAGTTTCATAGGCTTACCTAAGTAAGAAACTATATTTAACAAACCGTCTCAACTTTTCATTTGCCATCCAACCTTGTGATAATGAAGAATATGCTTAAGTTTTTGTTATTGCTTAATTATTTTACTTTTGAGCAGGGGTCAGCAAACTTTTTCAGTAAAAGACCAGATAGTAAATACTTTATACTTTGTGAGCCGTACAGGACTTCTTATATTCAACTCTGCTGTTTTTACAAAAACAGATGGCAGATTGGATTTGGCCCATGAGCCACAGTTTGCCCTTTGGAGCATGAAATGAAGAGATAGCATTGCCTCTCTTCCTTCACTTCACCAGAGAGAAGTTGGCAAAAGTTATGCTAATGGATAAAGGACATACCCAGTTTTCTAGATGATCAAGTTAGAGAGACTGGGCTTATTGATAGCAGATCTCTTGCCTGCATAGTCCACACATGAATTCATTGTTCTCTATTTGTGACATAACAGCTGGGCACAATGGAAACAATTAATGTTGTGAGTCCAACATCACCCCTTAAGGTTGGAGAAGAGAAGCATTCTCAGGATGATGAAGCTGATCTTGCTTTCATGTCACTTTTTTAGGATTAAATTAGGAGGAAAACTAAGCTAGTCAAAAAAACTAGATCTGGTGCAGGGCCTTCTTTTTGCCCATCTTTGGCCTTGGATGAAGTCCTTCCTTACCCCAGGGACACAGCAGATGCATGAATTTATGTGTTTCAGACACATCTACAATAATGGTAGCATTTATCATTTGTAAGGATGATTTAGAACACGAAATTGAGCATGTTGGGGACAAGGACTTTGTTTTATCCCCAGCTGTGATGTTTTGGCAAAATCACTAAACCAGTCTGGGTCTCTGTTGACCTCATTCATTAGATCCACCACTAACATGCCATGATTTCATTCACCAGAACACCCAGAAGAATGCCTGGCACACAGAAGTTACTCAGTAAATAATGATGCATAAACTCAGTCCTTTCCTTACTAAAACCCATTCTTCTGATGGTGAATCAAATACTTTAATTTAATTCAAAGAGTAAAGACTTCCCATGTTTCCATGTCATTACTATAGCAACTCTATTAGGATGTACTTTGACCCAGCAATAATTGGCCATTTTGAAAGACATTTGCTAAAACTATACAGTTGTATTCCTTTCATGAACCCTGCTGTTAAAAGAAACTGGAGTGCTTAACTGTTTGAGCTGCCCAGAATTCTGTCACCATACCCAATTTTCTTAGGCCTTGAAGCAGGAGAGATTTGTAGAACTTGAGAACGATGGAACTTGAAATGAGTTAGGATCATGGACCCTTAAAGTTGATTTATCTTAGACCTATAATTTTGCTAATTCAGGTGTCCAAAGTTTGGCTTTATATTCACACTGAAAAGGGTTGGCTTGTGTGTGGAAGAGGAGGTTAGCATGAGAAAAGAGCTACAAATGACCAATGAGAAACCTTCACCCCCGGGTTATCTGTGATCACTGCACTCACACTACTAGAAGTTAGATAATGCAGTTTGGTTTCCCTTACTGATATGAACATTTACCATGAGATAAGAAACCCCTTCGTTCTTTATCAGTCTTTCCACCTTACTAGGAATTAGCTCTTCAGATCTTTTCCAGTTGACAGCCAACAAGAGCTTTAAGGAAGGGAGGCCTCTACCCATGGGGGTAGAGAGGCTGCCAGAAACCAGGAGTTGGGGTAAATGTGTTAAAACTGGAGGCAGGAGATGCTGAAATTTTTGTTTATAGAATCCCCGCCACCCCCCAGTCTAGTACCAATAAACAGAAGCTTGCTACAAATGATTATTCTTTTAAAATTATTTAAATTTCTCAAGTTCTTTCTAATTAAAGATAAAATAAATCAACAAGAAAAAAAAAAGAAGGAAAGAGAGAGAGAAGGAGGAGGAGGAGTGAAGGAAGAGGAGGGAGGGAAGGAAGTGAGGAAGGAAGGAAAAGGAAGGAAGGAAGGAAGGAAGGAAAAAAGGAAGAGGAGGGAGGGAAGAAAGGGAGGGAGGGAGGAAGGAAGGAAGGAAGGAAGGGAGGGAGGAAGGAAGGAAGGGAGGGAGGGAGGGAGCTTGAGGGGATGGTACCTTGTTAATTGACATTTCTGAGTTACTGAGTGCTTCTTGTGTGCCAGTTCTCAGGCATTGGGGATATTGAAGGGAAAAGAAGACAGTTGTGCTCTCATGTAGCTTACATTCTAGAGGGCAGGAAGGTGTTAATTATATAATAGAATGCTGAGATCAATGTTCTTCATGAATAAGAGCCCCCCAAAGAGAAACCAAGTCTAGGCTGGGATGTCAGGGAAGGCTTCCATAGGAAGGAACTCTTAAGCCAAGTCTGAAGGAAGGGTAAGAGTTTGCCAGGTGAGGAGAGGAGTGAGATTAAGAGCCTCCTTGGGAGAGGAGCTAGCTCTGTGCAGACATCCTGCTGTGGATGGAGCAGGAAAGGTAGAGGAAGTGAAAGTTGGCCGGTGTGATTGGAGTGTAGCAAGCAAGTGGAGAGTGCTGACAGATGAGGCTTGAGAGAGAGATGGAGAAACATCTCACACACTGGGGTTCAACCACATTGAAATTGTTGGTTAACATCAATTAACTAATAAAATTACCATGAACAGCCTTCATAATGAGGCTCGAGGCTGTCCAGTATTTAACTACCAGGTAGAGGAGTTTGAGATTACAAAGACACAAAAAGGAGCAGTCATAGAACTAGGAGAATGTTTGAAGGGAGACAGTGGTCGACAGTGTGTGATGCTGCCAAAGTTCTAGTAAGACGAGGCATGTCTATAGAATCTAGTGACCTAGAAAATACAGTTACTGTTGGACTTACAGGGAGCAGTTTCTTTTGTGTAATGGACACAGAAGCTATTCACAATGGGCTAAGGATGAGGGAAACAGAAAGAATGGGTAAAATCAATGTTGGGAAGTTTGGCTATGAAGAGGAGGGGAGGGAGCAGGAACTGGAAGATGATGAGAGGTCAGCTGAGGACAATGTTTTGCTGCCATTATTTCTTTTTTTCAGAGCAGTTGTAGATTGACAGCAAAATTGAGAGGAAAGTACAGGTATTTCCCATATGTCCCTTGCCTTTACATATGCATAGCCTCCCCCATTATCAACATTCCCCACCAGGGTGGTACATTTGTTACAGTTGATGAATCTGCATTGACACATCATAATCACCCAAAGTGCATAATTTACATTATAGTTCACACTTGGTGTTGTACATTCTGTGGGTTTAGACAAATGTATAATGACACATACCCATCATTATACTATCATACAGAGTATTTTTACTGTCTTAATATCATCTGTGCTCCCACCTATTCATCTTTCCCTCTCCCCCTCCCCACCTCAGGCAAACACTGATGTTTTCATTGTCTTCATAGTTTCACCTTTTCCAAAATGTCATATAATTGGAATCATACAGTATCTAGCCTTTTCAGGTTGGCTTCTTTCATTTATTAATATGCATTTAAGGTTTGTCCATGTCTTTTCATGGCTTGATAGCTCATTTCTTTTTAGCACAGAATAATATTCCATTGTCTGAATATACCACAGCTATCTACTTAAGCACAGCTTGGTTGCTTCCAAGCTTTGGCAAATATGAATAAAGATGTGATAAACATCCATGTACAGATTTTTATGTGGATGTAAGTTTCCAATTTCTTCAAGTAAATACCTAGGAGCATGATTACTGGATCATAGATAAAAGTATATTTACTTTTGTAAGACACCACCAAATTCTCTTCCAAAGTTGCCTTACCATTTTGCATTTCTAACACCAATGAATGAGAGTTCCTGTTGCTCCACTTTCTTCCCAGCATTTCATGGTATCAGTGTTCTAGTCACTGGCCATTCTTATAGGTATGTAGTGGTATCTCATTGTTGTTTTAATTTGCATTTCCCTGATGATGTATGATATGGAGCATATTTTCATATGCCTATTTTCCATCTGCATATCTTCTTTGGCCAAGTGTCTCTCTGTTAAGGTCTTTGGCCCATTTTTTAAATCAGGTTATTTGTTTTCTCATTGTTGAGTTTTAACAGTTCTTTGTATATTTTGGATAAGAGCCCTTTTTCAGCTGTGTCTTTTGCAAATATTTTCTCCTAATCTGTTACTTGTCTTTTCATTTCTTGACATTGTCTTTCTTAAAACAGAAAGTTTTCATTTTAATGATGTCCAGCTTATCAATTCTTCCTTTGATGAATTATGCCTACAGTGCTGTGTCTGAAAAGTCATCACCATACCCAAGGTCATCTATGTTTTCTCCTATGTCATCTTCTAGGAGTTTTATAGTTTTGCATTTTACATTTACATCTGTGATCCATTTTGAGTTATTTTGGGGGAAGAGTATAAAATGAATGTCTAGATTCATTTTTTTGCACGTGGATGTCCAGTTGTTCCAGAACCATTTGTTGAAAAGACTATTTTTTCTCCATTGTATTGCCTTTGCTTTTTTGTCAAAGATCAGTTGACTTTATTTATGTGGTTCTATTTCTAGGCTCTCTATTCTGTTAGATTGATCTATTTGTCTATTCTTTTGCTAATGCCACAATGTCTTGATTACTATAGCTTCATAATAAGTCTTAAAGTTGAGTAACGTTAATCCTCCAACCTTGTTCTCGTTCAATCTTCTGTTGACTATTCTGGGTCTTTTGTTTCTCCCTGTAAACTTTAGAATTAGTTTGTCAATATCCAAAAATGAACTTGCTGGAATTTATATTGGGATTGCATTGAATCTGTAAATCAAGTTGGGAAGAACTGACATATTGATAGTGTTGAGTCTTCCTGTCCATGAACATGGCTATCTCTCCATTTATTTATTTAGTTCTTTGATTTTATTCATCAGTGTTTTGTAGTTTTCCTCATATATATATTATACGTATTGTGTTAGGTTTACATATAAGTATTTCATTTTGCAGGTGCTAATGTAAATGGCATTGTGTTTTTAATTCCATATATCACTTGTTCATTGCTGGTGTATAGGAAAGTGATTGACTTTTGTATATTAACCTTGTATACTACAACCTTGCTCTAATTGCTTATCAGTTCTAGGATTTTTTTTGTTGATTCCTTCAGATTTTCTACATTGACAATTATGTCATCTGCAAACAAAGACAGTTTTATTTCTTCCTTCACCATATGTATACTTTTTATTTTCTTGTCTTACTATATTAGATAGGACTTCCAATACAATGTTGAGAAGGTGTGGTGAGGGGACCATCCTTGCCTTGTTCCTGATGTTAGTGGGAAAGCTTCAAGCTTCTCACCATCAAGTATGATGGGAGCTAGAGGTATTTTTATAGATATTCTTTACAAAAATTGAGGAAGTTTGTTGTCTTCTAGTTTACTGAGAGGTTTTTAAAAAAATCATAAATGAATGTTGGATTTTGTCAAGTGCTTTTTCTGCATCTATTGATACGATTATGTGAGTTTTCTTGTCTGTTGATGTGATAAATTACATAAATTGATTTTCAAATGTTGAGTTAGCCTTGCATACCTGGGATAAATCCCACTTTGTCAAGGTGTATAATTCTTTCTATACATTGTTGAATTTGATTTGCTAATATTTGTTGAGGATTCTTGCATCTATGTTCATGAGAGATATTGGTCTGTAGCTTTCTTTTCTTGTATGTATTTGTCTGCTTTTAGTATTATGGTATGGTCTCACAGAACGAGTTAGGAAATATTCTCTCCAATTCTATCCTATGAAAGAGATTGTAGAGAATTGATAAAATTTCTTCCTTAAATATTTGGTAGAATTCACTAGTGAACCCAGCTGGGCCTGATGCTTTCTGTTTTGGAAGGCTATTTATGGTTGATTCAACTTCTTTAATAGATATAGGCCTATTAATATTAAGCCTAATTTCTTCTTGTGTGAGCTTTGGCAAATTGTGTCTTTCAAGGAATTGGTCATTTCATGTAGGTTATCAAATTTGTGAGAATAGAGACATTTCATAGTATTCCTTAATTATCCTTTTAATGTCCATAATATCTGTAGTGATGTCTCACCTTTCATTTCTGATGTTATTAATATGTGTCCTCTCTTTTTTCCTTAGTTAACCTGGCTATAGGTTTATCAATTTTATTTATCTTTTCAGAGAATCAGATTTTGGATTCATTGATTTTCTCTATGGATTGCCTGTTTTCAATTTCAGTGATTTCTGCTGTAATTCTCATTATTTCCTTTCTTCTGCTTGCTTTGGATTTAATTTGCTCTTCTTTTTCTAATTTACTATGGTGAAAACTTAGATTATTGATTTTAGATCTTTCTTCTTTCTAATATATGCAGTTAATGCTATAAGTTTCCCAATAGGCACTACTTCTGCAGCATTCATTCCACAAACTTTGATAAGTTATGTTTTTATTTTCATTTAGTTTAAAATATTTTAAATTTTGCTTGAGATATCTTCTTTTACTCATGTGTTATTTAGACATGTGTTGTCTAATTTTCACATATTTAGGGATTTTCCATTTATCTTTCGTTATTGATTTCTAGTTTCATCCCACTGTGGTATGAGAGCAAACATATTATATATTTCTTTTCCTTTTAATTTTTTACTGTGTGTTTTATGATCCAAAATGTTCTTATCTTGTTGAACGTTCAATGTGAGCTTGAGAAGAATGTATATTCTGCTCTTGTTGGATGAAGTAATCTATACCTGCCAATTATACCCAGTTAGTGGTATTATTAAATTCAACTATGTCCTTACAGATTTTTTGCTTGCTATATCTGTCCATTTCTGATAGAAGGGTGTCGAAGTCTATAACTCTGGTGTGGATTCATTAATCTATTTTCTCCTTGACATTCTATCAGCTTTTGCTTCATACAGTTTGACCCTCTGCTATTAGGCACATATATGTTAAGGAATGCTTTGTCTTCTTGGGTAATTGACCCCTTTATCATTATGTAATGCCCCTCTTTATCCCTTGCTTTGAAGTCTGCTCTGTCTGAATTTAATATAGCTACTTCTGCTTTCTTTCTTTTTTTAATTTTAATAAGTTTTTTTTAAATATATTTTTTAACTGGGGTATAGTTGCTTTACAGTGTTGTGCTAGCTCCTGCTGACAGTGAAGTGAACCAGCCATATGTATACACATATCCCCTCATTTTTGGATTTCCATCCCATTTAGGTCACCACAGAGCACTGAGTAGAGTTCCCCGTGCTATACAGCAGGTTCTCATTTGTTATCTATCTTATACCTAGTGGTGTGTATATATGTCAATTCCAATCTCCCAATTCATATCACTCCCCCTTTCCCCCCCTGGTGTCCACACATTTGTTCTCTACATCTATGTCTCTATTTCTACTTTGCAGGTAGGTTCATCTGTACTATTTTTCTAGATTCCACATATATGAATTAATAAACGATATTTGTTTTTCTCTTTCTGACTTACTTCACTCTGTATGACAGTCTAGGTCCATCCACGTCTCTACAAATGACCCAACCTCATTCCTCTTTATGGCTGAGTAATAGTCCATTTTATATATGTACCATATCTTCTTTATCCATTCCTCTGTTGATGGACATTTAGGTTGCTTCTATGTCCTTTCTGTTGTGAATAGTGCTGCAGTGAACATTGGGGTGCATGTGTCTTTTTCAATTATGATTTTCTCAGAGGATATGCCCAGTAGTGGGATTGCTGGGTCATAAGCTTTCTTTTGTTTAGTGTTAACATGGTATATTTTTCTCCATCCATTTACTTTTAATCTATACATATCTTTATATTTAAACTGGGTTTCTTATAGATGACATATAGATGGATCTTGTTCTTTGATTCACTGTGACAATGTCTGTCTTTTAATTTGTTCATTTAGACTTGGTGTCCAAATATTTTTGGATTTTTATCTATCGTATCTGTTACTTTTTTCTTCTTCTTGCCCTTTCTCTTTGTTCCAGTTTTGTCTTCTATTTTTTTGCTGCCTTTTATAGTTTTAATTTAGCATTTTATATGATTCCATTTTCTCTCCTTTCTTAGCATATTATTTATACTTTTTTTATAAACTGGTTGCCCTAGAGTTTGCAATATATATTTACAACTAATATGAGCCCTGAGAGAGACCATGCCTTATTCATCTTCTATTTCTTATTAATACAGTTAACTTCTATCTCTAGGATTGACTCTGTGATTCAAAATTGGAGGTTCAAATGTGATGGTGGGAAGCTGGAGTGAAGTATATTTTATTAGGTAGAGCCTTTTAATGCCTGAAATTGGGCCCCAGATGGTGCCTTCTTTGATTCCTTATTGTATTGAATAGTTGGTGCTAGAGCTGCCTTTGCTAAGCCTTGCTGTTTACGAAGACTGCTTTGAGTGGACTCATGTAAAGACTCTGTATTAGTTTTCCATTGCTGCCATAAAAAGTTACCATAAATTTAGCAGTTTATAATAACACAAATTTATTATCTTATAGCTCTGTAGGTCAGAAGTCTGGCTGCACATGGCTGGCTTCTCTGTTCTAGGTCTCAGGAGACATTAAGGTGTTGGCTTGTGTGGGCTTGTTACCTGAAGGATCTGGGGGAGAGTCCACTTCCAGGCTCATTCAGGTTCTTGGTGGAATTAAGTTCCGTGTGGAAGTAGGACTGAGGCCCCTGTTTCCTTGATGGATGTTGGCTGAGAGTCATTCTCAGCTTCTAGAGGCCATCCATACTTCTTGTCATAGGACCCCCTTTCTTGATCTTCAAAGTCAGCAACAGTGAGTTGAATCCTTTACGTGCTTTGAATCTCTCTGACTTCTCCTTATGCCTCATCTATCCTGCTTCCAGCCAGAGAGAGTCCTCTGCTTTTAAGAGGTCATGTGATTAGATTGGGCCCACCAAGATAATCCATGACAATTTCTTTACTTTATGGTCCATAACCTTAATCACACCCACAAAGTTCCTTTTACCATTTAATATAACATATCTTTTTTTTCTTCTATATGTAATATGTCTTTTTGCCTCCCAGTTTTTGTCTTTTTTGTTTTCAGCAGTTTGAAGACAGTATACCTAGCTGTTGTTGTTTGTATTTATTCTCTTTGATGGTTTCTGTGTTTCTTGGGTTTGGTGTCCATCATTGATTTAGAAAAATTTCAACTGTTTTTCTCTTCAAATATTTCTTCTGTTCAATTTTTTATCTCTTCTTTTGAGCTTCCAATTACATGTATATTGAACTGGTTCATATTATCCCTCTTAGATTCTCTACTTTTTAAAAGCTTCACTTCTTTTTATTTTTCTATTACCATATTTTTCATTTCTGATATTTCAATTGATTCATTCTTACACATTTCCTCTCTCTTCTGAAATTATCATCTGATCATACAAATTGCCTGTCTTTTGCACTAGAGCCTTAAACATATTTATCATAGTGATATTATAAATCCCATCCAACAGTTCCAACAGCTGTGCCATATAAAAGTCTGGTTCTGTGGATTGCTTTGTCTCTCGACAGTGTGTTGTTTTTCCTTGCTTCTTTATACCTCTCACATTATATTTTTTGTTTTAAATCCCACATTTCTGCAGGACAGTAGAGACAGAGGAAAATACTTTTTATGCCTGAAAATTAGCATGTATTTTCTTTTGTTAGGCCTTCAGGTTGAGACAATTGTGTCATGAGTTGAGCTGGGTTTGTATTTCATTTTTGCCATGGTTACTCCAATGCACCAGACTTCAGATTTCTCTGGCATTCCCTTGTTACGTGAGAACTGGTTTTTCAGAGGATATTTCTTATTGTCTTCCCTTTGAGCCTACACCTCAGAGAAGGTTTCTGTCCATGCTCTTGATGTTCCCTTAGCATTAAACTCGGGGTTGCTTGTTATTCACTGCTTATTAGACAGTTGCTAGGGGGCTTGGGCAGGTTCCCTCTGTTGTTCTGATCAAGCCTTAGTCTTAGGAGTGGGGTCTGTCCTTTCTCCCAGGGATAAAGTATGCATTTCTGTTCCCTTCTCCCAGTTGCAGTGGCTCCTCACCTGTGCTCTTGGGCATCAAGCTTGTCTTTCCCCCACAGAATGTTAGGCTTGTGTTCCGCAGGAAAGATAGAAGAGAAGGATCCGGATGGTACTTTATGACTTTCCCACAGTGGCTTCTGTAACCCCCCTCCCCAACTCTAACCCTCCATCCCAGGCTTACCCCAAAAGGAAGCTTTCTCAAGGCCCTGAGAAAGACCCCAGTCTTTCCTGTAAGCAACCACGAGGGTCATGGAGAAGAGCCTACAAGTGGCTGCAAATTCTCCTTGTATCTGTGGCTCCCAAGGGTTCTATATTCTCTCTCTCTCTCTCTCTTTTTTTTAATTGAAGGGTTTTATATTCTCTTTATAGTACACAGTAGGCCTTTAGGAACTCATTAAAACTTAACCAGAGACTTCCCTGGAAGTCCAGTGGTTAAGACTCCGTGCTTCCACTGCAGGGAGCAGGGGTTCATTTCCTGGTTAGGGAACTAAGATCCGCATGCCTGCATGATGCAGCAAAAAAAAAGAAAAAACACACACAAAAAAAACACAAAAAACTTTTAACCAAATTCTTCTTACTAGCTTCTATGGCATCCAGTGACAGTGACATCTCTCCTTGGATGTATTTGTCTTTTCTTAGATTTCACATTTCCCTACCACCTCAGCTCTTTGATTATTTTCTTAAAGCTTGCAAATTTAAAGTTTGTTTGGGGGTACTTTTTTTGTTGTTATAAGGATGGGAGTGATGTTTTATCCAGTTTCCTACATCCTAAGTGGAAGTCAGAAATTCAGTGTTTTAGAGAAGTTTTGGAACACTTTTATACTATATTTCTGTTTTAAAACTACAGATATACATACTCCTTTCATTAGTTTTCCCCAAATAGTACATTAGAGGATATTTGTCATATGGAAGAATTATCCTGGATAAAAACACTGAATTGCTTGTCCCTCCAGTGAAGTATTTTATATCCTCAAAGTACATATCCTCAATCTAATGGAGTGAGGCTGCAAAGAAAATGCTTGTACCAACTGTTGCTTTGTCTCTCTCTCATTCATATAATTTCTCCTTTGTTCTCTGTTTTATTTCTTAGTCAATTTACTGTTTGTAGCACCAGCCACATGTTTCTCAATTTGGACTACTTTTATGAGATAGTCCACAAAAAATAATATGCAGTTATGCTGAGTCCCAGCACAGTCTCCCCGTACCATGAGCTGAGCTGTGAGCAGTGAGGCCCAGGGTCACAGTTAAGGTTTGAATCTCCTCTGGCAAATAATTTGCCATCGCTGGCTTCAGTTTCTTCATGCGTCTGGTTTTCCTTCTTTCTCCCCAGCTTCTCCGTCTCCTTTGCTGATTCATCCTCATCTCACCAATCTCTTAAATTGGAACATCCCAGGACTGAGTTTTTGCATTCTCTCCTCTCACTCCTTTGGTGATCTCATCTAGTCTAGTGACTTTAAATACTATCTAAATACTAATAAGTGGAAAATTTATATCTCCAGTCCTGACCATGTGCTCAACTTCAGACCCATTTATCCAAGTCCCTACTCACTGTCTCCACTTGACTTTCTAATAGACACCAAGGTTTCAGCATGTCTAAAACTAAGCTCTTGAGTCCCTTGTTCCCCAACTCGCTTCCCTACAATCTTTCTTAACTCAGTTAAAGAAAGCTCCATCTTTCCCTTTACTCAGGTTGAAAAAAGTAGACATTTTTAACTCCTTTTTTTCTCATAAAAATCACCAGCAGATATTTTCAGCTGTACTTTCAAATTTTATCACAAATTTTTATTTTTCTCACTCACATTCTCTCCCATCCTATTAAAAGTACCATCATCACTCACTTGGATTATTGCTGTAGTACCCTAACTGGTCTCCCTGCTTTTGCCTTTCAGAATATTCTCAATACAACACTCACAGTCAATCTGTTAAAACATAAATCAGATCTTATCCTTCTGCTCAAAACCCTCCCATAACTTACCATCTCAGAGTAAAGGTCCAGATCCTCCCTAGAAGGCTCTATCAGCATGCCCGGTTACCTTTTGCTTTACCTCTTACCATTTTGCTCTTGCTTATCTTCCTTTAGCCATGGTAGCCACATGTTCCTTTCTCTGGGCTTTTGCACTTGGTACTCCTTCAGCCTGTAAAGTTCTTCCCCCAGATATCTGAATGACTCACCTTGTCTTTTTCCTCAGGTCTTTATCCTTAAACAAAGCCTTCTCTGTTCTCTCTACCTAAGAGTGTATTTCTTCCCCACCCTGACCCTTCCTAACGGCTTCCCTGATTTGCTTTTTTCTACAGCATCTGTCTCCCTCTACACTAGTCAGGTTAGGCTAGGTTATGCCTGAGCAACAAACAACCCCCAAATCTCAATGGCCTTAAAATGACAAAAATATACCTCTTGCTCAATTCCATGTCCACTGATAATGGCCATGACCTCTGTTCTTTGTAGTCATTCAAGGCCTAGACCCCATCTGGTTAATCGCTTCCCTGCAGCAGGGGAAGAATAGAGATAGAGGGTCTAGCACTAACAATTCAATGTGTTGGCCTGGAAGTGGCAACCATCCCTTTTTCCTACAACCTACTGATGAGACTTAATTACATAATCATGACTAATTACAAGGATATGGAAACATATACTTCTTTCTTGTGCTCAGAATTAGAGGGGAATCAGATTATCAACAACAGCAGTGGTATCTGCCCCATCATCTGACATATCAGATATCTTACTTAGTATTTGTCTAGCACTTCTCACTAGAATGTAAGCTCAATGAAAACATGGCTTTTTGTTTGTTTTATTCACAGCCATATTCTCAGCTCATACAAGAGAGCTTGGTATATTCTAGGTGTTCAATAAACATTTGTTAAATAAATGAATGAATGAATTTCTATAATGATGTTAAGAAAAAAAAACCTACCTTCCCTACAGATCTGTCAATAAATGCAAAATCTTCTACCTGTATTGTCAGTAATATTATTGTTGTTATTGTATAAATCTAATTAGAAGATGTCTGTGAAATGAAAAACATTTCTAAAAATTATCAAAATAATGGAGGATTCAAGCAGAGAACAATCTAATTTAAAATCTTATGAATAACAGAAATACATAGGTCAAATATCTATTCAATAGTATGGTTTCCAATAAGTTGTTAAATGTAATAGAAATCTTCCAGTAGTATTTACATGGGAGGGATAGGAGGAGGTCACACAGTGAACACCTTGCAAAGGGACACTAGATCATCAGTGTCATTTGTGATGGCAAAGTTCATTTTTGTTTTTCCAAAAATCCACTCATCTTCAAGGAAGGAGAGCCTCTAGGGCCAATTCTGTGCCCACCCCACTCAGATGATGCTCCTGTGACACTCGTCTGACGTGCACTGAATGCAGCGCTTGCACTTTTGTCAGGGACAGGGACTTGTTTCTTTCTTAGGCCCTATTTGTTGTTTTCCTGGGCAGACAGCAAGACCTTTGAGTTAGAAATATGCAACAGGGATGTTCAACATCAAAACCGCTACCTCTTTCTGCCTGGTGATAATGTGTGTTGATTGCTCTCTGTGTGGTTATGGAGAACCTTTGCTGAGTTTATAAGGGGAGACAGGTCCTGGTTTCCCTGCCCAGTCCCTTGCCAGCCAAGCTGTATGATTCTGTGAAAAAAACAAAAACAAAACCCTACCGGAGTTAAAAAAAATGAAAGGAATTACAAACACATTTTACTTTTGCTCCAGGCTTGGTAGAAACGTGCAGTTTTCTGATAACAATGAGAGCTGCTGATAGGTATTACTGTGTGCGCTTTTGTGTCTTGCGGATTTATATGACAATTTATCTGGCACTTTAATTGGGGCCCAGAATTGTGGAGGTAAAGGGTTCACCATTCCTTGAGTACTAGTGCAGATTAACATCTTGCCTCCTAAAAGGGTAACATTTTCTTGCTAACTTATGCAGATTATCTACTAAGACTGTCTACGTGTAATATAAAGGCCTGTGGAACTGTTTAGAACTTGTTTTGTCTCATATCACATGTTAATGATGGGAGTATCTGACAAAGTAACTGTGATTCCTTACCAGAGTCAGTTTACTGCTACTTCATTTGTTTCATTGCAAAATTTCATATTTCAATATAACAGTGAAGGACAGCGGAAAGGAATAAGAGAGAGAGACTACCAGGGAATGATCATTCTAAAGATAAATGTAGGACTTCCTTGGTGGAACAGCGGTTAGAAATCTGCCTACCAATGCAGGGGACACGGGTTCGAGCGCTGGTCCGGGAAGATCCCACATGCCACAGAGCAACTAAGCCTGTGTGCCACAACCACTGAAGCCCGCGCACCACAACTACTGAAGCCTGTGTGCCTAGAGCCCGTGCTCCGCAACAAGAGAAGCCACTGCAATGAGAAGCCCACGCACTGCAACGAAGGAGTAGCCCCCACTTGCTGCAACTAGAGAAAGCCCACGTGCAGCAACGAAGACCCAACATAGCCAAAAATAAATAAATTAATTTAAAAAAATAAGTAAATAAAGATAAATGTAATGAAGGGAATTTAGAGAGAGCACGCAATTGAAAATGATCCTTAAGTTGATTAGAAGTGATTCCGTGACTAATGGCTAGCCAGTGAAATTCTATCAGAAGGGCAATTCCAAGATTTCATGAATCCCAACCCTCTTTAGCCTTTTTATGATTTTTCCAAAATCAGAGTTGTTGCCTTTTTGGCCTGAAGTTAGTGCTTCCTGTTTGTATTGCTGATTCCAAGTTTTGATTTATTATGCCACATTAGAAAACAAGTCTTTCAAATGACCACTGAATTATTTCTAAAACGGAAGTATCTCACATGTATCTGTAAATGCCGTGTTTGAGAGGAAAATATTCTGATGAAAACCAGAAATGCAGTGCCTAGGGTTGCATGTCTGGCCCTTTGTTAGACAAATTAGTGTTTAGGAGGGAAGAAGTTTCTCAGTTCATCCTAAGAGCAAATCCATGGTCTGACTCCAGTGTATCTGTCTAGTGTCATGCAAGAGAGAGAACCAATGCAGTTACTTTCAGATCCCTTCCAACTCTGAGATTCTAAGTAACTATGAATATGAACCTTCAATTTCAGCCAAACTGGCCTATTTGCTTTCTGTAACTGTGTGCAGGGTTTAGAGTTCGACATGACATTCTTCTTCTACCTTTTTCTGCCTGAAATGCTCTTCCAAGTCCTGCTTGTCATTTGACTCTTATTTTCAAGTCTCTGCTGAAGTACCACCTTCCCCACCAAACTTTCCCTGGAGAGGAATCTCTACACCCTCTAAATTCATACGGTAAACATTGTTTTGTATAACAATATTCTCTCCAATAGTCTGGTAATCTCCTCAAGGGCAAAAATAGTATTATTTCCTCTGAGAAGTGTTCCTGAAAGTATCTTCCTCCCATGCCTCAGAAAACTCCTTTTCTTCCTTTGCAGATGTAACTCTCTGGGTATAGCCCTTACCATGTGTTAGAGTTAACACCTAGAGATCAGTATCCCTCATTACTGAGGGGCGAGGGTGGGAAGTATATTACTCATTTTTGCATGTGCACTATTTCCCCCTGAGCCTGAAACATTATTTTGTAATTTTTTCCCCATTTATGAGGATAGCCTTATTTTTACCTTTATGCTGTGAGCATTCGGGAGTCAACTACTGTTTTGGTACTAGAGGTGAAAGGGGGAAGAGGTAACATAACAAAACAGGATTGTATGATTATTAACCTGGAAATATTAAGAGGGATAGATTGGAGATGGTGATGACTTTGGTGATTATAATAAAAATGGGTGAGATTGAATGGTCTTTTCAGGTTAAATATATGGATATTATACAGGCCCAGAACACACAATGGCCCCATTTCCTAAAGAGGGATGAGGCCACCTTACATGGGGGTTTGGGAGGACTGTATTTGAAGAGTGAAAAAAAAAATGACATAAAGAGAATGCAGGATGAGGTTTTAGAAATGGAAATGAAAAGTGAGAAACAGAGAGAAAAAAAAGTTAGAGCAAGTAAACAGCTCAGGGGAACTAAGTAAGATTTTACAGAAATAAAAAGACAGTATGGAAAATTTATCTAGATTACATATATGAGAAACTGACAATTCAAGGTTGAGATGGTTTCATCTTTATATCCTTAGTGTGTGGTATAGAGCCTTGTTCATGAGAAGCTCCCTAAAAATAATTTTTTTGAGATGAATTGAACTGGAAGAGGGGCAGTTTTGACCAAAATTTAAGGGATTCGTTTGTAGATAAAGATAAAAATGCCTTTTCCCCTTAGAGATTAGGATGCGAATAGGAAGAGCTGGGATTTTATTCGAGAGCGTACAAATGTGGTAAATGAGAAAAAATAAGCAATGATCTTATTGAAAAGGGTTAGGAAAGGGTAAAATGGAATTTCTGGGAAACACTGATTCATTTACAACTCATTTCAAGTGATTTAAATGATATCAAACCATAATCTATATGTGGTTTTTCCTTGAAACTCTCTTCAGTTATAATAAAAGTACTGGGTGATGAAATGACCTATACTGAAGTGGGCAAGGTTAAGTATGGAATAAAGCAATTATACTCCAATAAAGATGTTGAAAAAAAAAAGAATAAGTAAGGATGCCGGGAGCCTGTAATATACCTGATATTTCACTCTAATCTTATGGTAGGATCAGGTATTGAAAATTAGCCAGGTCATTATTCTCTGATAAGTCTTCAAATCCTTCTACTAAATTATTTTAATCCCAGCATCAGAGATAAAAATAATAGACAACAACAAAGTGAAAGGCACTATATTAAGTGCTTCCAAAAAAAAAAAAAAGATTAAGTATGGAGAAAAAAAGAGCAAAGGTCACTTTTTTCCTCAAGTTAAGCTTTTCAGAAGAGAAGCACTCCTCCAAAGCCCCAGGATGATAGTGAAGCCAAGTCATAGGCATCTTTGCATTTGGATTTCTCCATGTTTGATGCCAGTTTTATAGCAAGGGATGAAAGATGACTCTGCGAGGGTGGCTCGGGTGCCTAGGACTGTGGCCGAAGTAGGGAAGGCAGAGAAGTAAATTGGTTTTTGAGGACACTTGTGATGGTTGACATTTGGTGTCATCAATGACAGCGTCAGTAGTTCCAAAAGTTGGGTGGACTGGACTTGAGTATGCAGAACTAGAGGTGCAGAATTCAGAGTAAGCGAAGTATTTAGTAGTTATCAGCTAAGTTATTATTGAAGCCTGAGTGTAAAAGAGTTCTCTGAAGGAGCAAAAGACTGAATCTTAATGAATTGCCAAGCTTTGAGGGACAGAAGAGGAAGAAAAGTAAGGGAGAGAGGTGGAGAAGCGTTCTTAGAAAAATGAAATCTAGGATACCATTGTGTCACAGAGTAAAACCAAAGTGGGTATGGGTGTGGGTGGCTGGTTGCATGCATGTGTGAGTGCACATGTGAAACACATGTGTTATGGTGGTCAGAGGTTTTAAATGCTATAGAGAAATCATGAAGAATGGGGACTTAAAGCAAACACCTGAAGCATGGAATTCTCCAATCTGCACTAGACTTATCTCAGACATTTCTAGACTCATTAAAACCATTGAAGTTGTTCTAATCCTAGTGTGGGAAATAATAGATTTTCAGCTGCTCTCCCATGAACAGTCTTTATAGTAGGTAAATGTTAAGAATTAGCCCATCACTGCTCATTAGCGGGAACTGAGGTATATTTCTTCATCCTCATTGGATGGAATTGAGTATGCTGGGCTTAGCGTCATGGCCCCTGGCCATGCTGTTCCAGGTCCATGAAGGTGGACATCGTGTTTCTGTGAATGGCTAGTATGAGATACCTGGAACAGGATGCACACCACAGAAATTAAGTATGTGCATTTTTTGATGTTTGGACCCCTTAGAAAACTCCCCACTCAGAAGAAAGGTTTCCATGTGGGAATATGAAATGGCACCAGATGTTTATAATCTTATACTAATTTTAAATTAAAGAATGGCTGGAAGGACTCTTTTGAACAAGAGATTTTTCTTTTTTTTTTTTTGCGGTACGCGGGGCTCTCACTGTTGTGGCCTTTCCCGTTGCGGAGCACAGGTTCCGGACGCGCAGGCTCAGCGGCCATGGCTCACGGGCCCAGCCGCTCCACGGCATGTGGGATCTTCCCGGACCGGGGCACGAACCCGTGTCCCCTGCATCGGCAGGCGGACTCTCAACCACTGCGCCACCAGGGAAGCCCTGAACAAGAGTTTTGATAGCACATGCCTTACACAGTGTCTTGTAGAATGGATTATCACAGACATCACACCCACTCATCCTTACTATTTTTCAGTTTGAAATTCCCTTCCTCCTGTTCTCTGGACAAGTCCTTCTTGACATTCAAGACCCAGCTCAGATGCTGCTTCTTCTATGACACCACTCCTGACCCACCCATTTCTAAGTAGTCAGTGTTCTTTTGAATTACTTCAGCTTGAGGCTTACTCTCCTATGTAGAATTTATTGTGTGTTTTGAGTAATAACTCTTACATGTCTGTTCCCTCTAAAATAATCAATTGTCTTTGAGGAGACTTATTTATCTGAGCATTAACTCCTATTTAATAAAAATGTTGTATGTGTTTGTTCATTTGAAAAATATTTATTGAATATTCTCTCTGTGCTAGGGACAGTGTCCTTGTATAGCTTCCAATCACGTATAAGCTATACCTTTATTTATGGAATGTATGCCTGGTTGAAATGCAAGGAACTTTAAAAATTCAAAGTACACACAAATTGAAAGAATCCATGAATAAGGTCTCATTGATAACAGCTATCACTGAGCTGTACAGTTTAGAAACTGCTTTCCAAAACTATTTCACTTAATCCTACCAGCAACTCTTGAGAGGGTAGCTATGTATGATTAATCCTAATTTAGATGGAAGAATGTGACAGTCATACCTTAGGCTAATTATTCATATGACAAGGACAATTGTGGATTTAACTTGAGACTTGAACACAGGTTTCTGGCTCCAAACCTCATATCTTCCCACCATGCAGTCCTCCAACCCTAAAGCACCACACCTTATAGGACCAGGCAGAGAATCTCAAGGACATGGAAGTATTAGTGCTTACATGGCCAAAAATGTTAGCAATAATCTCACAAACAATACGAGTTAATCCAATTGTCATATGGATTCAATATGATAGCTCTCAAATGTAATAAAAAATTAGGCTCAAACTAACTATACAGACTTTATAAGATCAAGTCCTTATCTCTAAAATTAATACCAAATTTTACCAAAATAAATTCAATTGTAAAATTATTGAGATGATTGTTAAACTCTGTTAACTCACTGAGGTATTATGGGATCAGTTTATCTACTATCAAAGAAAGGTCCCTATGAATTAGCTAAAAGATAGTACAGTCATTAAAAATGAGTATATAGAGGTGTATTTATGTTAAAGTACAGGTTATAAAATAGCACAGAATAGAATCCTATTTTGGTGTACTGTCATATATATCATAACCAGGAAAAAAGTATCTGGAAGGACATTTTCTTTACTGAATACCTCTCTGCATCTTAGATAATGAGTAATTTTTAAAACAAATTTTATCTCTTTTGCAGCATTTTTGCAAAATTTTAATTTTTTAATTTGAATTTGTAAATTAAAATAAGTGCATTACTTGTATTATTTTTAAGTTAATAAAAAGTTAATGCAGGGATTATTATTGGGATGGGGTGGAAAGGGAGATGAAAATGTGCAAGGAAGTGGAATAGGAAATATGTTAGCAGCCTGGGGTGGACAGTGCAATACAGGAATGGTTTGGGGAAGACAGAATTATAGTACATTGTCAACAGCGTAACTCTCCATCTGTCCCTGGCAACAGAGTCAATTGGTTTATTTTCATTTAGCTTTTAGCTAAAGAATAGAATTAATAACAATTGATTTGTTTTCTTAAATGGAGTAAGCCTTTATTTCCTTGTTTCACAATTACAACTGGCTGAATTGGTTGCCGTAACATGTCTGATGTTCACAGGAGGGACCTGTATTAATTGAATTCCATTAATCTGTAATCTATTGGTAAAATATCTTTGGTGTTTTTGATTAAAAAACAGCATATATTTTTCCTGACCAAACCTTGTTGCTTTTTGCTAAGGGCATGTGCGGCACGGTTTCTAACATGTGGATATATTTTATAACTGTATAATATTTACATTTTGTATTATTCATTTCTCAGAAATTTGTGCATATGTGTAGCTTAGTGGAAGAAAATAATTTAGGTTTGCTTTTAATACACTGATAGATCTTTAAAGGTGGCCTACAGGGGTCGCACCTACCCTCCGAAGCTTCATTGCGACCCCTTGCCCCATCACATCCCAGCCATGCTGACCTTCTTTAAGGTCTCTAAATGTACCAGTTACTTCTTCCCTCAGCGCCTCTGCTCCTGCTCTTCTGGCTGCCTGAGAATGCTGTTCCCACACTCTGTCCTCACCCCATTTGCACACACACTTTGACTGACTGATTCCTACCCATCCTTTGGACTTGTTGCCTCCTCTGGTCATAGCTGTTGTGGTGCTGTGGAAGGTTTGGGCACCTCAGCAGTGAACCTTGGGCGTTTACTCTAGTATTCCATTGTGGCTATTTCTTGCTACCAATAAGCTGCCTTGCCCTGTATTTTTTTTAATGTAATATTTATTTTTTAAAATTAATTAATTAATTTTTGGCTGTGTTGGGTCTTCGTTGCTGTGCATGGGCTTTCTCTAGTTGCGGCGAGCGGGGGCTACTCTTCGTTGCGGCAGGCAGGCTTCTCATTGCGGTGGCTTCTCTTGTTGCAGAGCACCGGCTCTAGGCTTATGAGCTTCAGTAGTCGTGGCATGCAGGCTCAGTAGTTGTGGCACGTGGGCTGCTGAGCGCAGGCTCAGTAGTTGTGGCACACTGCATGTTGCTCAGTGGCATGTGGGATCTTCCTGGACCAGGGCTCGAACCCGTGTCCCCTGCATTGGCAGGCAGATTCTTAACCACCGTGCCACCAGGGTAGTCCCGCCCGGTATTCTTTATCTTTTTTTATCAGCCTCATCGCTCTTGTTACCTAACAGTTTACTATCTCAACTTCAACTTACTTTGGTCCCTTATGTCTCCTCACCTCTCTTCTTCTGCTTCCCTTACAATTTAAAGTGATTCATCCCACACCGGGGAATGGTGTGACCAGTAGGAATTAAATTATTCACATCTTCAGTATTAAAGAAACAATCGCCCATGAATAGTACTTGGAATCCTCAAAGAACAATCTCATTTCTTCATTTCGTAGTTTAGAATTTGGAATAGAGAGGGGACAATTCATCATAGCTCCTGAGTTCTGAACACGAGGAAAAGAAAAAAAAAAAACCCTAATTTTGTTACATAAAAAAGAGTTATGAGGAAGCCTTCCTTCTTATTTCTGCAATTTTAAGTGAACAAGACTTTTATTCCCCCAAAATAGTTCATTCAGTTAGATGTTCCTAACATTTTACAAATATTATAAAATTCTATTTTAAGTACCTAGTCTTAAGCTTGAGTCACATTCACTGTGCAGGCTGGGAAGATTTAATAATGTCAGACCAGGAGGCAATGATACCAAGCCATTTTGGCTTTCTTTTCTTCGTCTAGAAAAGTTCAAATGCTACATTAGTCATAAAACATCAGAGAAGTTAATAATGAGATATATACATACATGAGATAAGTACAATGATCAGAAATTTCAATATCTTATCAATATTGAAAAACATTTTAGGCATTCAAAAATGTTTAATTCTGTTTGAATTTTAATTCATTGAAAAAGTAACAGTGACAAATAGTATTAAAATAGAAATAAGTCCCAAGCCTCTATAGATAACTATTTGTTTACATAGTCAGGAGAATACAACTATGTCATTTTCATTTAGTTCACAAGGCCAAACTTTGTATCAAATTTCACTTTTTTTTCCCCTCTAAGAGTTTTATATTATCCGGGCTTATATTTAATTTTTTATTTAATTTTAGTTCTACATATATATATTTTTTTATTGGGGTATAGTTACTTTACACGGTTGTGTTTGTTTCTGCTGTACAGCGAAGTGAATCAGCTACATGTATACATATATCCCATCTTTTTTGGATTTCCTTCCCATTTAGGTCACCACAGAGCATTGAGTAGAGTCCCCTGTGCTATACAGCAGGTTCTCATTAGTTATATGTTTTATACATATTAGTGTATACAGAATTGGCTAATTCTCTGGTAAACATATATTCACGTAATTAGTGTAGTCTAAAATATCCTTAAACCTGAAATGATTGGAGATTGAGCAGACAACTCAGTAATTTATCCTGTATAGTAATCATTGTTAAGAATGTCAATGATCACTGTACTGTTTTGCAGAAAGCTCATTTTTTGCATAATGGATAAATTGGAGTTACTACATTTTAAAATAATTATTGTAACAAGATGAGTGGTCTTATCTTCATTAATGACTAACGAAGAATCTCAGAGTTTAAAATTATTAATTTTATTAAGTAACATATTTAGTGGTAGTGATAGAACGATATAGCTTATTTTCTGGATGTTCACAATTTGGTGTTGTCCTCAAGCAAGAGTAATATTCATAATCTTAAAATTAATATAATAATAAAGAAGCAGACTCACAGATATAGAGAAAAAATTAGTGGTTACCAGTGGGCAGAGGGAAGGGAGGAAGGACAACATGGGGTAGGAGATTAAGAGCTACAAACTATTATGTATAAAATAAGCTACAAGGATGTATCGTACAGCACAGGGAATATAGCCAATGTTTTATAATAACTATAAATGGAGTATAACTTTTAAAAATTGTGAATCATTATATTGTACACATGTAACTTACATAATACTGTGCATCAATATGAATGAAAGAAGCCAGACACCAAAGATCACATTTATATTAAATTACCAGAAAAGCAGAAAGTAGACAAGTGGTTGCCTGGAGCTAGGGGTGGGAGCAGGTATTGGCTACAAATGGATACAGGGAAATGTTTTAGAGTGATGAAAATGTTCTCAAACTGGATTATGGTGGATTCAGTAAATTCTAGAAGTTTGCTAAATATAAATTTAAACCGTACACTTATAATAGGTGAATTTTGTGGTGTGTGATTATGCCTCACAAAAGCTGTTAAAAATTATATGTGTTGCCCACACACATTCTTTCCATGTGCCTATGAAAATATTTATTCTCTATTTCAAATCTGAGGTACAATTTTGGAGTCATGTGAAAAATATCTTCTGAAAATGATTAGGATAGTGTTTTTATAAACAAGTTTATTTTCTCACTTATGTTCCTGCATTTTAATAGAAAGATAGTATTTTTTCTTGATGAGGTATTAGAGATATCCTTGAATGTGTGATTGAGAATGGATTTGGAATTCTCCAATTCATTCTACAGAGGAGAAAAATGAGCCTTAGAGAGGAAGTTGACCTAGGTCAAACATGCTGAAAGGCAAAGTTGTTGCCAGAACCTCTTCAGTTTCTTCCACAACATATTAAAATGGGATGCCCTACTACGGGGTTGTTAGCAAATGGCCCTTCCTAGAGCTTCCTGAGTCTCCTGGCCCACCCTGCCTTAGTACTTGGTACCACTGATCACACTCTCATGATGGTTTAGTCATTTTCTTCTAGCCCATGGAAGGCTTTTGATGCTGTGAGATCTCAAAATAAGCAGCTGTATACCATCAGCACTGGGTATTTATTAACTGCACAAATTATAAACAATTCTTGAAGATTCCAAATGTCTAAACAGTGATGGCGGGTGAAACCATTTGTTCCAGCTCCATCTTATGTTTTTATTTGTGAGACTTTGCAGAAATGAATGAATGCCAGAAATATGTAAGGAAGTTTTGTTACTGTTTGATGGTGTTTTACAAGATGGCAAAATTTTCATTTTTATGAAAAGTATTTCTAATTTGACCCCTCAAGCAATGTTTTAACAAGAGCTATATAATCTCATATATGCGGGATTTATTATAGTGCTGGTAGAAGTTATGCATCTTCTGCTTCGTCCTATAAAGAAGCACTATGATTAAATTCAACTTCTACTTGGTCAGTAGAATTTACTCTTTGCCCATATTGGAGCTATTGAGAAACAAAAAGAATAAGAAATATTGGTCCTTTTGGAAAAATTGACCAAAGATACTGATATTAATCAGAATGACAGCTTTTCTGTTTTTTGATACATGATCATTTTGAGATTGTCAGGACAAGCAATTAGTTTTTCTTTATGACACATGTTTAAATTTATCTAGTTTCTTCTTAGTGAAAATCACTCTTAGACGTAAGAAAGTCAATATTTTCAAAAGTGGCTCACTTGGCCTGGTGTTCCATTAGCTGGGAGTGACAGGGAAAGATATCAGAGAACTTGAGTATCAGTGACCAGCGCTTAGCCTTCCAGTGGAAATGAAATCATTATATAGTTTTGTCTGACTTTACCATTAAACCTTTATTTAAGTCTTATGATTAGGTGTCTATTGTAAATAGGAGAGTTTATAAATAGTTTTGTTTACCTGGTAAATAGCATAATGTTAAATACCTGGAAAGAAAAAATATGTATATATATATAAATTCACTTGTTCTCAGAGAAAATTGTATTACAATATAATCAATATTTTAAAAAATCAGTAAATCAATAGAGGTTCATACTTTGTGAATACATCAGAAGACATAAAAATGTTAGTTTTAATAATTATCTGGATACTATTCAGTGAAAATAACAACAGCAAAAGCTACTGATGCACAAAACAGAACTGATAAATCTCCAAAACATTATGTTGAGTGCAAGAAGCCTTACATGAAAGAGTACATATTATATGATTCTATTTAACTGAAGTCTAGAACAGGTAGAACGAATTTATGACAGAAAAATAGAACAATAGTTGTTTCTAGGCAGATGGGCTGGGAATGGGCTGACAAGGAATGTGAGGAAACCTTCTGGGTTGACGGTAATATTCTACATCCTGATACAGGTTTGGGTTACATATACGTATGGCATTTGGAAAGAATCAGCAATGTATAGTTAAGATTTATGTATTTAATTTATATGTAAATTTTATCTCCAAAGAAAAATATAAATATTGAACTCTAGTTAATGATATGCATACTGAAGTATTTAGGAGGAAGAATAGTGAAGTGCAATTTACTTTGAAATTCATTGAAAAGTTAGATGGATGGATGGATGAAAGGATGGAGAGATGGATAAATATGTGGTAAAACAAATATAGTATGATATTGATCATTGACTCTTGGTGGTGGCTCTATGGATGTGCACTGCACAATTCTTACAACTTTTCTTATGTTTAAAATTTTTTATCATAGAAGCAAAGATGAGTTAACATTTTAAGTCTCTAAATATTGGTCAGATTTAAAGACATGTAATTGAGCTAGAAGTCAGAGAAATGTTCCTAACATTTAAAAACGATTTACCTTTTGTATCTCCAGAAATTATAATCCCAGAAAAGTGTAATTCACAGAGCTTTTTCAAAGACCAAAATATATATAAAATTCTCATGACAGGAAATTTAACATTGTGGGTGAGGTCCTTTTTCCTCCATACTGTATTGTATCTCTGTAAATCTCTTTCAAAAGACATTGGGCCCATTAATTTTAATTTTTTTTTTTTTTTTTTTTTTTTGCGGTACGCGGGCCTCTCACTGTTGTGGCCTCTCCCGTTGCGGAGCACAGGCTCCGGACGTGCAGGCTCAGCGGCCGTGGCTCAGGGACCTAGCCACTCCGCAGCATGTGGGATCTTCCTGAACCGGGGCACGAACCTGTGTCCCCTGCATTGGCAGGCGGACTCTCAACCACTGCGCCACCAGGGAAGCCCTAATTTTAATTTTAATGCACTGAGTTTGCAAAGAGTAATGGTTCCCAAACTTGAGTATGCATCTGAATTACCCAAACAGCTTGTTGAGATACAGGTTACTGCCCTGCCCACAAGTTTCTGATTCAAGAGGTCTGGAGTGGGGTCTGAGAGTTTGTACTTATAACAAGTTCCCAGGTGATCCTGATGCTCTAATTGGGGGACTCCTCTTTAAGAACCCTGGCATGGAGCCTATCCCTTTTTCCATCAGGAGGACCTATTGTTATCATGCCTTACTTTAAATAGCAAGAACATGTAAGCAAATCACCTCTAGGATTTTCATGAAATCAAGCACAAAAAGAACGAAAAGAAAGGAATGAGTTTTGTTAAGCCCCTTAGCCTTTTCTTCTTTTTCTTTTACATGTATTAAAAAATAATAATTACTAAGAATCTACCAGTTGTCTAAAGCAGTACAGAAAAAGTATTACAAAGCAGATTTTGATATCTACTTTCCTACCTGAATTTGGCATATCCTCATGGCATAAAAACTATTTTGGTGACCAGTTTAATAAAACCAAAGGGACACATTTGTTACATATCCTCTTGTTCCACCCCTTCCATCAGATCTAGAGCCCCTGTACTGTAGCTGCATTGAACAAATTGTTCTAATCATGCTGCACTGAAATAGTTGACTTATTTATGTGCCTAATTTACTAGGATGCACAATTTTGTGATCAGATAGGTCATATTTGAATTGGTATCACTAATGCCTAGTACCTTGTTGTAAGTGAATGGATACAATGAAAAGCAGATGGGTAAAAATACTAATTCCCTAAATTCCCCAAAGCAAATATAGATTTTATTTAGACTTTGTAGTTGTTTGAAGTGAACCAGGTTACTGCCTCCTTTCCCTTATAGCAAATATATGGTCATTGATTGCATGTAGTTGCCCCTTCTACCCACCCCCTGGGGAAAAGAAAACAAACAAAAAAACCCAGCATGCTTCAGACTTTAAAGACTAATTTTGGGAGAATTAGATCAAGGAAGTATGTGCAAGTGACAACTGTATGTGTCTCAGGATAAGATTTCTCCTTAAGGATGAGAGGCCATTCATTTAGAAGGTAGTCTACGAAAAGTAATTTTCCTGCTGGGCTATTGGTTGGGTTATAAAGTAGGTAATGAAGTTTTTGCTCCTTTGGTAAAACTGTTAGCCCTGCCCAGTGGTGCTGAAATATCAACATTGGCAGGTTCAGTCTAATTCAGTCATCCAAAGTCACCAGACGGTGAAGTATTGACCTGAGGAATCAGGGCATTGGGAATTCTTACCCAGGTGGAAACTGGTTGAAACCGTGGTTGTTTTAGCTGAAATGGAACTCACTTACACAAACATCTGGGCAAATAGATATAAAGTGCCCCATTAGGAAGAAAACATTTTCTCCCTCAGACTTTTGGCAAAATGGCATTTTTTTCTGAATTCAATAGCAAAACATCCTCTGTGTAGCTGATGACCATAATGTCCTAATAAAAGTTAACTAGTTGACTCCTGGGGGGTGTTAGCTCTATGGGAATCGTTCGGGTGTTGCTTCTGAGGGGAGCTCTCCAGGTAAGCTGGACTTTTTATTTCCTGAACTCTGAGAGCACATGTTGCCTGTGGGCACATGTCCTCCAGCTGGCAGTCTCACCTCGGGGCACAGGAGAGGGAGCAGCCCACTCTGCTTGAGCTGGAGCAGAGATCATGGGACGCTCTGCTGTGAGCTTCTTGCTAACATTGATCCTGTATGTGTAAAGTCAAATTGTGAGTTTATTTAAAGCCCCCCAGTCCCTGGCTTTGGCAGCTGTCCATGTGGCTTATGGGACTTTAACCACAACTTTTTTCCTATACTTTTTAAAAAAATGCCATCTTTCCTTAGATTTATAAAAATCTTGCTTTATATATATCTAAATTATTTTAATCAGGATTTTTTTCTTATACTTTCAGATATTTTCTTACATATTCTTAAAAGGTATTTCTTATATACTTTCTTTTTTATTGAAGTATAGTTGATATATAACATGTAAGTTATAGGTGTACAATATAGTGATTCACAATTTTTAAATGTTATACTCCATTTATAGTTATTATAAAATATTTGCTGTATTCCCCATGTTGTACAATATATCCTTGTATATTATTTTATACCTAATACTTTGTACCTCTCAATCCCCTGCCCCTATATTTCCCCTTCCCCCTTCCTTCTCCCCACTGGTAACTACTAATTTGTTCTCTATATCTGTGAGTCTGCTTCTTTTTTTGTCATATTCACTAGTTTGTTGTATTCTTTTAGATTCCATGTGTAAGTGATATCTTACAGTATTTGTCTTCGTCTGACTTATTTCACTTAGCCTAATGCCCTCCAAGTCCACCCATGTTGCTGCAAATGGCAAAATTTAATTCTTTTATTATGACTGAGTAATATTCCATTGCATGTATATACCACATCTTTATCCATTCGCCTGTTGCTGGACACTTAGGTTGCTTCCATACATATATTCTTATATTGTAAAAAACAAAAGAAGGGATGCCTTCTGTTCACCTCTAAAACTGTGTGGTATTAATTCATCGTTTCCTGAATGCCCAGAATCCCTTTTCCTCAATTGTTCTTATTTAGATACCTGATTCATCATCTGAGTTGTATATATTTGGTGAAGTAATTTCATTTGTAAGTTAGGGAGCACAATATCGAAAGTGTTTGTAGCTGGGTCCCTATCTTCCTTATGCTAGGCAACCCGCCACCCAAAGCCCCTCATTACCAGTGACAGCAGAATCAGAAGGTAGGGAAGATAGAAATCAAAGGCATGAAGTAAGAAGGCGGGGGTGGTGGGTGGGAGCAGTTTGAGACCTATGGGAAGAGATTAGAGAATTTCAAGATGGCTACCTTTACCAAATTGCCCATTTTTGTAAATAGCAATTATTTTTGCATCATCTTTGTGAATGTGGCTGCTATATAGGGCCATAAATAAAAGATGGTTTGAATGGTGCCATTTAGACTTTTGCAATGTGCAACTTAAACAACTGTCATTGACATCCCTGTTTCTGGAAGACATGTTGTAGAGCTGCTCCATGTTTACTGCACACTAGCTCTTTGCAGGTTCTCAAAAATTCTTTACTGGGCCTTGGTAAAGAATTGGGAAGAGAGTGATAGAGAATCTATGGGGTTTTGAGGAAGAATTCCAATCTGGAGATCCAGAGAGCCAGGATACCGTGAGATATATGAGGTTAATAGTAAGAATATAACAGGGGCTTCCCTGGTGGCGCAGTGGTTGAGAGTCCGCCTGCCGATGCAGGGGACACAGGTTCGTGCCCCGGTCCGGGAAGATCCCACATGCCGTGGAGCGGCTGGGCCCATGAGCCATGGCTGCTGAGCCTGCACATCCGGAGCCTGTGCTCCACAACGGGAGAAGCCACAACAATGAGAGGCCCACATACCACACACAAAAAAAAAGAATATAACAACTTGAAAATTTAAAAGGATTTGTCTCGTATTATTCTGTGAGTGCTTTTAATTGTAATTCTGAATACACACACCCCCACCACCACCATCATCACCAAAGCAATTTAATTCCTTCCACCTATCTTATCTGGCATGCCATCATGCACTGCAGAATGGGCCCAGACTTCCCTTTTCTTCGAAACCATCTTGCACAGACTTTCCTTCTGATGGAAGGTTATTCAAGTATCTTGCCATTACAGCACTTGTAGAAGTAGTTTTTATAATACCCAATATTATTTGATTAATAGCAATATTTAATCTTCGTTCTCCTTAAAATATTTAACTGAAGGTGCCATGCTTTTCTTGCTATGGAAAATTTCTAGTCACGTCACTGGCTTTCAGATGGTTGTTATTGGTAAGAAAAGCCATGTTATAAACTACAGATTACACATTTCTACTGAATGATCAGGAACAACTGAAGACACTTGTCTAATTGCCTTGGCCACTCCTTTTACCTTGTGGCTGTCACAGAAAAATTAATGTAATTCCATATGGTTTTCTTTCTCCTTCTAACATCTTTCCTTGGATCATGGTACCAGGACAGGTAGAGTCATGTGAGCACCACTGTTATATGATACCTTTTTCACTCCCTAAGAATGAAAACAAATGTTAAATTATTGCCAAGTCCCATGTTAAAATTATGGTTTGTATAACTTAGCATTATAGTTCAGTTAAACACAATCTATGCCATCAGCTGTGATTTTGGGGGGAAACTTTTGAATGTGTCATCAGACAGTAACTGCCCTGTTTAATACATACACTTGAGATGTGACATATTGATAGTTCCTTAATTAGCTGCTCTGATCATGAAGGCATTGGAATGTTTCCACTTGCAAGCTAACTGTCTGAGAAGAACACAGAATACATCTGAAACTTAGAAAGTTCAGTTCTTGGAGCATAGTAATGCCTGAAAAGGACTTGCTGCTTTTATATATGTACCATTTGTTTAATGGTGAATAATAATATTAGGCACTATTAAAACTACTTTCACCAGTGCTGTAATGGCAAGATGCCTGAATGTCCTCTCGTCAGGAGAGTCTGTATAAGGTGATTACAGAGGTGAGGAAAATTTGGCTTATTCTACAGTGGCATTATGGTAAACCAGAGAGATTCAACCACATTGAAATGCTGTTCTGTTTTATTGCTGGCTCATATCCCATTGTATGGATAAGCCATAATTTTTTTTATCCATTCAACTGGTGATGGACATTTAGGTTCTTTCCATTTTGGTGCTGCTTTGAATATCTGCACACAAGTCTTTGCATAAACTTATATTTTCATTTTTCCTGAGTAAATACCTAGGAATGAAATTGATGGGTTATTTGGTAACTGACCAACGGTTTTCACCAGTGGTGAAACTTCATGAAATATTTAACATTCACACTCAAAATGTATGAGAGCTCCAGTTGCTCCAAATTCTGCATAACACTTGTTATTGACAGTCTTTTCATTTTTGCCATTCTTAATGTGTATGATATCCCTCACTGTGGTTTTAACTTGCATTTCCCTGAAGACTAAGGATATTGACCAGGAGTTGGTAAACTAGGACTGGGTGGCCAAATCTAGCCAACTGCCTATTTTTATAAATATAATTTAATTGGAACACAAACATGTCCATTGATTTACATAATGTCTATAGCTGCTCTTGTACTACAGTGGCAGAGTTTAGTAGTTGCAGTAGAGAACATCTGGTCTGCAAATTCTAAAATATTTACTATTTGACCCCTTACTGAAAACATCTGACAACCCTCATGTCATCTTTTCATGTGCTTCTTGGTTATCATATATTTCCTTTAGTGAAGGATCTATTCAAGCTTTTGCCCTTTATTCTTAAATGTTTTGTTGTCTGATTGAGTAGAAAATATTCTTCTAAATATTCTGGATGCAATCCTCTAATTGGTAAATGTACTGCAAATGTTTTCTGCCAATCTGCAGTTAGCCTTTTCTTTTTCTTATTAGTCCCTTTAAAGTTCAAAACTAAAATCCGATCAAGTCCAATTTATCATTTTTTAAAGCCTATGCTTCACATATCATATCTGAACTGATGGAAACTGATTTAATTATTTTGATGTCTGAGAAAATTTGATTTTGTATAACAAAATAAGTGACTGAACAAGTATACAGGTTGGCAATGTAAATAGAATGTGTGTAAAAAAAGAGGAACATACTATGGGTTTATAGAAAAGAATAGGGTTTATTCTTTTAATCCTGAAACAAGTGAGTCATTATTTTATTGACATCACTATTATAGCTATTCTTTTACTTAATATATTATGGAAATAATTGCTAATCTGATTATTCTCAAACTTGCTATTTACTGTTTTACAACACTGAGAGCTTAGAGGCTAAGGCATTTACTGCTACTACACTAATAGATATTTTTTACTTTTAAGAAGAGAACTTTCGTGTTTTGCAGTTTTTCTATTGAAGTGGTTTTATCACCGTGACCAACTTCATATCAGCAATTTAGACCACATTCTGAAATATTTTGGAAAGTGTTAAGATAACCTGAAGAGAAATTAGACATGAAAGAATTTCTCCTACTAAATGGGTTGTGATGGTAACTCCTTTCTCACAGATCAGTGACTGGATGTCCATGGTAGTTTAGCTGGCTTAACTAAGTGCCTTGTGTTTGGGCTATGTTTCTTTACAGAGTTTTATTGACACTGACCACAGGCACTCAGAATTCTGGGGTCAACATTAAATATCTGCTCAGCACCTGTGCCTGTAGCAATAGCAATAGCAACCTGACTCCTCTGGTTGATCCAGAGGGTTCTATGAACTTGTAGTGCTCTACCTTTTGTCTGATTTTCTCATCTCACTACCTTCCTCACTGTTTTCAATGCCACAGGGCATGTATTTTCTTTTAAAAATTAAATGGGGATTATTTCTAATTTTGTTTTGAAAGGGATTTTTTTTCTTTTAAAATTTCACAACACCCTTGGAAATATTTAGAGATACCCTAGGGTGTTGCAAACAGAGGATTAGAAACAACTGTCATAGTTCCAAAGTTCTACTTTGCCGACATGCAATCTTTTTTTTCAGCCGTTCTAGTATTGCTTTCCTGAAATGCTCACATTCTTCATTTTCTCTCACTCTTGATTAGTATAGGCTTTGTTTCTCATATAGGATGCAATAAAATATTCTTCCAGTAATCTTATTTCTCTGTACTCCTGGGCTTTCCTGGGTGATATATATGCCACTTTACTTATCAATGTTTTACTAGTTAAGCTTGTATCATGTTGTACTTTTTTTTATTATCTCTATCTTAAGTCATTCACCTGAGGTCTTCGCACTAACTGTTGAAAGATAACTGTTATTACATGACTAGTGTTCCAGGCCTTTAAGCCAGAATTACTTGGAGTGAAGATAAATTTATCAAAGATGAAAAATTATTATAGGATGCACTGAGATATACCTTAAAATATTGGGGAAATTGTTTAAGAATGTAAAATTGAATACTAGTCCAAACATTCATTTGAAGGGACACTTGAGGAACTTATTCAGATGAAAAGGACAAAAAAATTACTTAACCATTTTGCTGAGCTCTGAAAGTGTCAGTGGGGTCATAACTGAGTGAGCAAAGGGGTATTGAGGGAATCCATTGTGGGTGACAACGTGAGCATAGGTGTAGGAGCAGGGCCTCGTATGCATTGCAGAATGTGAGAAGATTTATACTGGCCAAAGAGAAATGAACGATGTTGAGAAGTAACAAATAGAAAACTAATAAGGACTTACTGTATAGCACAGGGAACTCTACTCAGTACTCTGTAATGGCCTACATGGGAAAAATAATCTAAATAAGAGTGGATATATGTATATGTATAGCTGATTCATTTTCCAGTATACTAACACAATGTTGTAAATCAACTATTCTCCAATAAAATTTTTTTTAAAAAAGACAGAATTCATGTGTAGCAAGATAATAAAGGGATTTGAGTTCCTAGATCCAGTAAGGAACTGGGATGAGAGTCTCAATATACTATTAAATTTGTGATGCTGTTTTGAGAAAAGATTTGTTTGTGTGCTTCTTCTTTCTCAGGACTTTTAAAAGTTTAGCTCTAGAGAGTAGTATGAATTGGAATTTTGGAGAAAGTAGGTCAGATAAATGCTAATTTATTCAGAAAGTTACATGATGTTGATGTATTTATTGACATAAATTATTAGCAAAAGGGAGAAAGACTGGAGTCATGAAAATTCTGGGCAGAGGAAGCAAGAACACTTCCACTTTTGTTAGTCAGTAGTTCTGTTTACAACCTTCCTTTTTCTCAGTTGGTACAGCCATCCTTCCTACTTTCCAAGGGGGGGAATAACATGGTACATCAGGCCATAGTCTGTGAGCAAAGGTCTAATGTGATGATGCTGTGACTCTTGACTCTTAGCCCAAAAAGAGTGCAACCTAAGCTCATGAAGATTCCTAATCTCTTCTTCCTAACAAGGTGTTGGAAAGAGGCCAGCTGTTTTTTGATTTATTGTGAGACCCGATAACCTTATAAGGTAGCAGAATATTAACCCTAGATTAACTGTAGGGTTAATCTAGGCACATAACTAAGAAGGGGAAAATTGGCTTGACCAAAATCTGTGTTATATATGTGAGATTATCTGTCTATCTATGATTTTGATAAGGTGATATATATATATCACCTTATCAAAATCTTATAAAGTTAGGACAAAACATTATCAGTTAACATCAATTTCAGCATTACGGTATGGGGGTTAGCTACTCCTTACTCATTTGGGTCATGACAAAGTTCTCAATAAAAATGAGAGCAGGAAGTCCAGCCTAGCGAGAACCTAAGATGCGGTTTTGACGCTGAACTTAAGCTGCAGACTGATAGAGGTGTGGCTGCCCTCAATTTAGTCATTTGTCCTATAAGAGAATTGGACTAGGTGAGCTGGGGAAGAGTCTCCCTCAGACTTTTGGATAAGCTGCTCAGTGTATCTGGGTTTTTTGCCACAAGGGTAGCAATAGCAGTCAGAGAACCAAGAAGTTATAGAAATTTTATCAAATTCTTGGGAAGTACAAAGTACTATGCACATACCTGGAAATAGTACTGACTGCTAAAGTAAGAGAGTGGTTCCCACAGCCTGGTCTCCAAGACGTGTTGTTTTTATTGCTTCAAAGGCCTAATGGAATTCTTCTATGTGGCTATATTGAGGTCACCCAGGATGACTTTTTACTGGAATAGTATAAATTTAGAGCGATAGCTTTGGGAAACGCATGCTATTTAGAGGTCCTGACTGGTATATATACAATATAAGTCTTTGATTAATGAGAAATAGACTGAATTATTAAGTTGGTAAATACAGTCTTCCCAATAGGTAAAATATTTTTAAAATATGAATTCCCAGTGAAAGAAAGAAAGAAAATAATTGAAGTCCACAATCTCTTATCTAAAACTCTCAGAGCCAGACTTGTTTTAGAATTCAGAAAATCTTTGGATTTTAGAAATGTACTAGGATGCCTAGACCATGTATTAAGTAACCTGTTCAGTGAGGTCTTGATCAGCACCCTTTAATTAAGCACATTTAAGTATAGGAATTAAGATTCCTGTAATTAGAATCTAGGAAAATGGTACAGATGAACTTATTTGCAAAGGAGAAATAGAGTCACAGATGTAGAAAACAAACTTATGGCTACCAAGGGGGGAAGTGGGGGTGGGATGAATTGGGAGATTGGGACTGACATATGTACACTACTATGTATAAAATAGATAACTAATGAGAACCTACTGTATAGCACTGGGAATTCTACTCAATGCTCTGTGGTGAGCTAAATGGAAAGGGCATCTAAAAAGAGTGGAGATAGATAGATAGATAGATAGATGATAGATAGATAGATAGATAACTCATTCACTTTGTTGTACAGCAGAAACTAACACAACATTGTAAAGCAACTATACTCCAATAAAAATTAATTTTAAAAAAGATTCCTATAATTAAACATGTGAGTAAGTCACACTGACTATTCAGTGAGATTAAAGAAAGACTAAGTGGCCTCATAACAGTTCAGGTTGAGTTTTGTTGCCAAATTAGTTTGACGTGAACTTACGAAAACCTAACAAAGCTTTTTTGGATTTCTAAACTGTGACTAACGGGCTCTGGATGGACCTGATTAAGTAACCAATTATCGAGCAATTACTGTGTACCAGCTTTAAGATATTGCCATTTGCACTAACCTTTGTAAACAACCTGTCAAAGTAGACATCGTTATCCATAATTTACAAATCAAGAAAGAAGGCTCAAGCACAGGTTAGTGAGCAGCCAGGGCACACTTATAAGTATATGGCAGAGCTGCAGTTTGGACCCAGCTCCTTCTGGCCCCAAATAATAATAATAATAATAATAATGCCTTGAAAATATAGAGTTTCTCTGCTTACTCTGCAGTCTCTCTGGGGAAGTTCACCCAATAATCATTTATAAACTAAAGACACCCCGATGGATCTGGACCCCATTTGTGAGCATCACACTTAGATAGTCAACTTACTGTTGGAAATGTCCAACCGTAAGTTGACTATCAGTTGTATCACTGACCCAGCAAACTCCAAATGGAACTAATCATCTTTCTTCTCAGCCCTGCTCCTTTTAGAATCCCTTATTCTACTATCTCAGTTACCGCTAAGCCAAAACCCACCCACTTCCCTCCCTTTCCAACTCTGTTAATCACTAAGTCCTGCGAGGATACTGCTGGAGACCAGCACTGAGGAAGCTGGGGGTTTTAAAGTGCAGTAATTCAATTTACTGATAAGAAATTTCAGATCCTTTCACCATTCCCAGATAGGATGTATAAAATGAAGGTTCTGACCAACTGTGGATAGCCAAGGTAGCCTTAAATCCCATTTACCTGCTCAATAATAAACTACAAAATATTAAACCCTAAGATTTTACTTTGTATTCTAGACTGCTTTTGCTTTATATGTTATTAAGTCTGTTTTCTTTGATCTCAAAATTACCTGTATTTTAGCTGTTTTGGTGGGTGTGCTGTGATCTTGAGTAGCTAGATATCACGATTTCCAATAACAATGCCTCTAGCCAGTAACAATGCCTCTAGCCAGTAACTTTGGATGCTAAAGAGGTGAAGTAACAGCCACCTATATTTTTGTTTCCATCTTTAGGTAAAAGGCCAAACCTGAAGGTCCACATCAATACCACAAGTGACTCCATCCTCTTGAAGTTCCTGCATCCACATCCTAATGTAAAACTGGAAGGTTTTCTCCTGGGATATGGAAGCAACTTATCACCAAACCAGTACTTCCCTCTTCCTGCGGAAGGGAAATACACTGAGGCCGTGGTTGGTAAGATCTTTGGGTTTCAGGCATAGGAAGAAGAGGTAAAAAGGTAATGGGTGTTATATGATACATAAATCTCGAAGCATCATTCTTTCTATACCCTCAGCCGAACGAAATGCCATAATTACAAAACATCTTCATAATTGTTGTAACCCATAGCACAATTTTTTACATTAAAAAATATGTAATGCTTATACTGCAGAAATAATCAACTTCATTGCCATTATACCTACAGTCCCTGACCACATAACTAAACTCGCACAGGGAAAAAAACTAGCTAAAATACCTTAAATCTCTGTAACATAGCTTGTTTATGTGGATTAATTTTCCTCCCTGCTATGTCTTTACTTTCTTCTGGTGGAAAATACCATCTACAGCTTTCTGGGTGTCTTTTCATGCCAAGCTACCTTTAAAAAGAAAAGACAGTGTGTTACATTTAAACATTTTTAGGGTATTTCAGACAAAAAGGTTAAAGTTTGTATTTGTGTTATGAAATTTTAAATTTCTTTGAAAATATTTTTAATCACATTAAAATGTAATTTGAGGATGTAGGTAACTTCAAGCCATCTCCAGAAAAATTATTTGCAAATAAAAGGTTTTTAAAGGATAACATTTTTTTAAAAAGGGATCATCTATTTAAAATGCTGTCAAAGGCTTCCTGAATAGCCTAAGATTTATATTTTGATCCACTGCTAGGATTATTGCTAAAGAGTCTTTTCATGAACTTCCGAAGTTTAATCCTATAACTTGAACTACTGTAGACCAGATCTGACATTCATGCATATATGTAGCAATGTTGAAGATGAATCTATTTTGTCCTGCAGCCCTTTGTTCTCATAGAGAAGTCTCTGTTGTACTTTAAAATTAGGCAAGCGGGCTTTCCTGGTGGCGCAGTGGTTGAGTCCGCCTGCTGATGCAGGGGACACGGGTTCGTGCCCCAGTCCGGGAAGATCCCACATGCCGCAGAGCGGCTAGGCCCGTGAGCCATGGCCACTGAGCCTGCACGTCCGGAGCCTGTGCTCCGCAACGGGACAGGCCACACAGTGAGAGCCCTGCGTACCGCAAAAAACATTTAAAAATAAATAAATAAATAAATAAAATTAGGCAAGAGAGTAATATTATTAATTATAAATGTCTGGACTGAATTTTACATAAGGTAAGCACTTTAAAGTAGACACATTACAGTTCGTAACCCTTCAAAATTTGAGAATTAGGCACTTTGACAAATGTAACAACACTAACCTTGACCATATAAACCATAAGGAATTTGAAAATTTGCAAATATTTCCCCACCATATTCACCCTTCACTATAAAAAGTGACTGGAAGCTGTATATGTACCCGCAAACAAGCGGAAACAGATCTACTGCTCCTTTACTTGTTAAGCATTAGAAGTAATATTTTACTTATGATAATTTTTTTTTTTTAATTTATTTATTTTTGGTACGTGGGCCTCTCACCGTCGTGGCCTCCCCCGCCGCGGAACACAGGCTCCAGACGCGCAGCCCCAGCGGCCATGGCTCACGGGCCCAGCCGCTCCGCGGCATGTGGGATCCTCCCGGACCGGGGCACGAACCCATGTCCCCTGCATCGGCAGGCAGACTCTCAACCACTGCGCCACCAGGGAAGCCCTACTTATGATAATTTTTTATCCTTGGTAATATAGATTGCAAATTTGGTCAGTAGTAAACATCCTTTCCCTATGATGTGGAAGGCATTCAATCCTAAAGTGATAGAAGTCAGATTGCTAATGAAAAATATGTGTAGAAAACTATAAAGAAAATTTCTACCACAGATATACCAAGCTTTCACTAATTCAGTGATGAGGGATGATCAAATAGACTAGGTACCTTTTTATTTCTTTACAATTATTTTCATTCCTTAAAACTTTTTATTATGAAAAAATTCAAACATATAAGGAGAGGAAAACCTGTAATTACCCTCATGTCTCATCATGCAACTTAAATACATAGCACTGTTTTGCTAATCTCTTTCCATGTATTCTTCACACATGCTAATTTTAGGGGTATTTAAAAGTGTAACTAGATATCATATTTGTAAAATTTATGAACACCTCAGTATGCACCTCTAATAGATAAGAAATAATTTTAATAATGCCTTGCTTTTATCACATTATAACAATAATCCCATAATATATTTTTATACCTAGTCCGTATTTAAATTTCTCTGGTGATCTTTAAAAATGCCTTCTTAGAGTTGTTTCTTTCTTGAATCAGGATCCTATATGTTCTACATGTTAGGTTTGGCTGTTAGGTCTCATTAGTCTCTTTTATTCCATAACAGTCCTCTCTCCCTTCCCTTTTTAAATGTCATTGATTTGCTGGAGAAATTGGATTATGCATCCTGGTTCACATTCTGTATTTAACTGACTGCTTCCATGTCTTTTTGAACTGGCTCCTCTATCCCTGACTTTCCTGTGAAAGATATTTAGATTTGGGTTAAGCATTTGGGGAGAAAGAATACTTTATAGATGTTATGGTTTATTTCCTAACAACTCCCAAAGAGGTACATAATGGCTGGTGTCATACTTAGTGATGTTTAAAGCAGTTTGGTGTGTTTAGGTGGCCTCAGCCTGATCCCTCCATTATAAAATTCATCATCAAATTTTCACTTAATGGTTTTAGCATCTATCAATGCTCATTGCCCAGATGCATTATTTTATACAGAGGTTGTAAAATGGTAGTTTGGTAGTTTTACATTCTAGATAGAATCTAATTCTATCATTCCTTCTGTATTTTTTAGCTGAAATTCTACATTAAAGAATTTTATTTACTTTTTCACGTTTCTTATCTAGTGTTTTAGGAAAGACAGGATAAATTCTCATCGTAATAAATTGATGCCTGGAAATCTGCAGTGGTGACCAATGATGTTGTTTGTTTTATAATCAGTAAGAATGCATTGGTTATTTTGCATTGATTTTTAGATATTTAATGATTTTTAATCAATATATCACTTATCCACCCCTAATGATTCTTTTCATTGTCTAGCTTAAATATGGTTGGTTGTTTAACTCTGGTTCACTATTAAATTTTGAACTTTTTAAAGTCAAAGTTTATGTCTTATTTGGTTATTCATAGCAGGATGACCTACATTGTATAGATAGGTAATAAATATTGTGGCACTGAATGGAACAGAGTCAAGTCTGTGTAGAATATTTAGGCTGGAGGAGGCCATGAGAGATTGTCTAGTCTAGGCCATTGTCATCAGGCTAATATATATCTAAACCACCCTAGAACAGACCACTGTGTACCTTAAAGATCTCTAAGCACAAAGCTTCCCAAACTTCTCCTGGAAGGCTATTGCAAGCAGCATTTTTAAAACTCTTACCTTATCCTTTAGATCAATGTGCTCTTTTTATTTATCTCCTTTCTCTTCTAGTATTCTGGTGGAAAAGGAAAAAAACATTCCTCTTAGATATTTCCTTTTCCATCTTTCTTTATGCCAAGGAATCTGTGTGCTTCTACTTTTATTACTTCAAAATGGACTTGCATTTCCAAATTAAATGTTATCCTCTGGTTGCTTAAATTGATTATTTACAGTCTTTTTTAATGATTATGATTGTAGTAATGGCTCTTAAATGATTAAACAGCTGTGTATTAGTTTTCAATTGCCACTATAACAAATTACCATGAACTTGGCGGCTTAAAACATCACAAATTTATTATCTTATAGTTCTGTATGTCAGAAGCCCAATGTGGGTCTCTCTAGGCTAAAGTCAAGGTTGTAGGCAGGGCTGCATTCCTTTCTGGAGGCTGTGAGGGGAGAACCTGTTTCCCTGCTTTTTTGCAGCTTCTAGAGGGACCCACATTCCTCTTCTACTTTCAAATCTAAAAAACAATACAAATGAATATATATATATATATATATATATGGTATATATATGTACACACAAAACAGAAAAAGACTCACAGATATAGAAAACAAACTAGTGGTTACCAAAGGGGAAAGGGAAGGGGGCAGGGGCAAGGGATTAAAAGATATGAACTACTATGTATAAAATAGAAAAGCAACAAAGATATATCATACAGCAGAGGAAATTATAGCCATTATTTTATAATAACTTTTGATGGAGTATAATCTGTAAGAATACTGAATCACTATGCTGTACACCTGAAAGTAATATAATATTGTAAATCAACTATACTTCAATAAAAAAAAATCCAACAACATTGGGTCAAACATTGCTCACACCACATCACTCTGATCTCTTCTGCCTTCCCTTTTCCACTTTTAAGGATCCTCATGATTATATTGAGCCCACCTGGATAATCCAGGCTACTCTCCATATTTTAAGGTCAGTGGATCAACAATCTTAACTGTATCTGCAACCTTAATTCTCCTGTGTCTTGTAACCTAAGATATTCACAGGTCCTGAAGATGAGGATGTGGGCAATCTTTGAGGGCTATTATTCTGCCTGGCACAGACTGTATGTTTGAAATTTGTGTCTCTATTCTATTCCCTTTCTGCTACCAATTTACAGTATGGTCATTCTCAATTCTGTTCATCTGTAAAACAGTAATAAAGTCTATTTTTCACAGATGTGCTGTGGGCATGTTAGTAAATTCATGATCATAAAGTGATGAGTTGAAATCCCTTGGGTCCAAGTTGCAAGAGCAAAGAATTTTTATTTCTTTATGGAAAAAAAGCGTCACTTATAACCCCTCTTCTTACTTTATTCTGTAAGAGGATAGTAGTATTTCTTCAGTTGCACCAAACTATACCCAAATATTGTAACTTACTTTCATTTTCGAAACAAATATTAAGTGTCACTTTGACTCATTCCACTTCTTGATGTGTTTAAAAGATCCCACCACTGAAATGAGAAGCTGTTGATCATTCAGAAATATTGAAGTTAACGTTTAGTGATATGTGGACTAAGACTCCTACTAAATAATCATTTATAAGCATTTCTACATTTATTTTAATATCTATCTATCTAGTATTGACAGAGGTATTTTCAAAAGTCACTTGCTGGTCTTACATGTAAAAATAAAAAACAAAATATTCCCTTTTGCTATTTTGGAAATTAAGATTCATATGAAACGTCTGTAAAACTTTTACTTCTGTAGAATCTTCTAAGATTTTTGTAGATTAATTGGAGCAGTAGAAAAAGTAGTATTTTCCCAGGTGACTATTAATAACCATTAATGGCCTTGAGTCCTGCAGTGATGTGCTAAAATATGATTCTTATATAATAGATCTGCTAGTTTCCCCTAACCTTTTTTCCCACATCATGAATGTTCTCATTTCTGGCTTACACATTCAATTTTTGCTTTGTTACTTTTATGTTCAGCTGTTGGTAATTTTGCAAACATCCAAAAAAGGAAAAAAATGAGAATTTTTTGACATTGAATCTTTATAGACTCATACTTTATGATGTTCTCTTGACCTCTGAAAATACTTTAATCAGCGTCACCTGGGAAGGAAAAAGTTACATTCCATCTGTTTTGTAGAGCAAGTTAAGGAGTTATTTTAGTATCCTTACTGCAAGAAAAGCTTAAATTGGAAAAAAGTCATATATATTTATCACTACCAAGAATTCTGACTTAAGGATTTGTCTTCCAACCAGGTGTTAGGACTCCAAAGGGATATAAGAGGGCAAATTGCTTAATCCTCATGTTCTCACAGCTGCTAACCTTTACATTCACCGCCCTAAGAAAGCGAGTTTCTCACACTGAGCCTCTCAGTTACTCCCCCTGGTCGCCATCTTGCCGGTAACCCCTCAGAGTGATTACTGCTAGGGAGGTGGCAGACGCGATACCGATAGCTCTGAGGTGCTCTGCCCTGGAGAGATCCTGGACCAGAATGCTAACATCTACATTCTGGGAAAGATCCTCCTCTGCCTGAAGAGGCAGCACCATTTGGGGAAAGAATATGTATGTTTTCAGGGAGACGGACCTGGGTTCAAACTCAACACAACTACTTACTACGAAGTAGTTCTGGGTAAGTCATTGAACTTCTCTCAGTTTCATTTTTTTCATCTATAAAATAGAAAAATAATCATTCAGGAGTGTTGTGAAGACTATAAATTATTTGTGAAGACTATAAATTATTATGATAAGACTAACATAAACCCTAGCACAGAGTAGGTATGTTTTATAATTTTTGTTAGTTGCTATTATAACAAACTGAGTGGTTTTAGATAATATACCTAACTTTCTGAGCTTTGTTTCAGTTGCTAATAATGAATGGACTAAATCACTGGTAAAGTTTTGGTCAGCTCTAAGATTTTAGCGCTTAGATTAAAAACCCTTAGTCTAAGTAATAGTCCTGTGCTTTCGTTTTCTGTTTTGTTTGTTTATTGGTCAGTTTATTGGTCAGTGTCAGTAAAATTGCAGAGGTAGATTGTTTTAGCAGAGCTGTCAGTAACTGAAAAGAAGTAACCATACTACTGTCTATCGCAACTAAGAAGTGTTTTCTTGGAAAGGATAACTCCCCAAACTGATTAAGAAACCAAAGAAGCAAAAGCTAAGACAGTGACACAGCACTCTTGGCGCACACACAAGTGTCTTCCATAGTCACCATCTTTTAGTCCTAAAGGGGGGATTCCCTTTCAGTGCAATTGGCTGAATAGTGTTGTCAGGTGACTCTTATTAGAGTTTCACAGCTGTGGCCTCCAAAGGAGAAGGTGAATCTTCGCAAGATACAGCTGAAAGGGTTTGGCATCCCTAGATTTCACTTTTCTTGTCTCTGTCTTACAAAGCAATTTTAGCAAGAACATGGCAAGAATTTTGACCTGTCCTACTAAATATAGATCAAAATAAGACCTTGCCACTGTTTCATTTATTTTAACTGATGGTAGTTTTATCTTAAGTTCAGGCCAAACTTTAATCATCAGTTTCTTATTCTGACATTTCTTGCTTGCTTTTTATTTCACTGGGGAAAATTAATTTAAAATTTTTCTGAATAAAATTTATTTACAATGATTCAGATATGAAAATTATATGCTTATACATGCAATTTATATTCCTCTATATTATTAACACCCCTTACAAGTTTTACCCCTTAATTTTTACATTTGTTTAGAAAGCAAGAGCAAATGCAAAATTTTCTCTCATCCTTGCAACCCTTAGAACTTCAGCTGTCCTTTTCTCTTCGTCATAAAAATATTTAAGCATGCTCTATTCATTTTTATGGAAGTGGGATGAAATACAAAATAATAGATATTCTACTATTTATTACAGGGAAGGATAAATATTACCTAATGACAAAAAACGAGTGAATATTTATTGTAAGTGCCACAAGGAAGGTGATGGTGGATTCACTGAAGAAAAATTGGAGGTTGAAAATAACTGAAGGAACTATATAAGGAATTAATTAAGCTGAAAAATAACTAGTGAAAATGGGCAAGGTAAACTAACAGGAAGAAAAGATACAGTGTCAGCCATTGAAGCCAGCTCAGTTCTCCTCATCTCTGGCAGAATTAGCAAGAGACTGAGCGGAAAGAGCAAAATAGCCTCCTGCGGTGAATACAAGGTAGTCCCAAAATGCAGATGAGGGATATGATAGTTACGCAGGGGTAGGTAGTAGTATTAGTGCCCTTTTACACATAAGAAAACTGAACCTCTGAGAGTTTTAAGTAACCTTCCCAAAGTGCCTCAGATGGTAAATAGCACCAAGGCTTGAACCCAGGAAGTCTGGCTCAAGAACCTGAGCTATGAAACACTGCACTCTACCGCCTCTTAAAACGTAGGGAATTTTATCTGTTCTTCTACAGAGGAAAGTACGCACAAGCCCCTGATTTGTTGCTTCTATAATGTCCTTTACTTACTTATTTTTTTCTTTTTATAATGTCCTTTAAATAGTAAACAGACAAAAAGAAAGGCCATGTATCATGGAAGCAGCCATTGGCTACCTAACTCATTAAGGTTTAAATGAGTTAAAATATGTAAAGCAGTTCCTGTGTCCCCAAAACTTGGTCTCTTCTACCCATACCAGCACGACCATCTTTCTTTATTGTGAGCTGCCCTGTCAAGCCCTACTGCCCCTACTCTTCCTAAGGCCATATCTGGCCAAGGAAGGCAACATTTTTGTCTCTCTCCATGAATATCCTGGAGGCTAAGCATTTTCTTTGACCATCATTCTTAATAAATTGCTATTTGTTTTTATTTTGATGTGTCTAGTCCCAGACTCTATACAAATAGAAAACTCCCAGGAGTTAAGGACCCTAGAAGCCTTAGATTTCTTTTTCACGTCCAATGTTGTCATAATTTAGCAGCATGATGAATGAATGAATGGGTGAGAGTCAAGGGAGAGACCCAGGAAGTCTGAAATAGCTGTGGGTCACATTTAAGATACATTTTTCTCTTCTGTTTAAAACTATTTCTTACTTAGTTCTTTCTCTGGAAATGGTTTTATCACTGGGAAGTATTTGGCTTTAAATAGTTAAGATTAATCCAGATTTTTCATTAAAATAATAGGAATCTCAGAATCACTTTATTTTCCTCCAAGGTGCAAAATTTAGCAGAACTTGAGTAAGCTTCAAAGGGGAATTTTTAAAGAAATTGGCCTAGTGGGTACCAATTTCTTAATAAATGTTATGCCACCACTGAAACAATTCTCCATGAGTTTATACCAGAAAAGCCTTGTTTGATAACAGATGTCTATTTCACCTGTTTTAAGATAAAGATAACATCTTTTCAAAGTTCTATTTTTTATAAAAAAAGATAACATCTTTTCAAAGTTCTATTTTTTCTCTCGGATTCAACTATAATATTTCCATGGTCTTCCTGATCTCACCAAACAATAGATAAACTGTCTCCAAATTTATCATTTCTTGGAAATACAATAAAAGAAACTCAATATTCTTACATAAAGCACAACAATTTTTTTCAAAGGTATTGCACAGTGCACTGAGACCAAAATCTAACTTTAAAAAATTTATTCTTAATTATTTCTAGAAGGGTTCCCCAAAATAGCATATGGCCCTTTTGTCATGGGTCAAAAGTATACCCTGTCCCAGACTTATGGCAAGAGGCTTGTTGATGAGAAGTGGTCTTAGAAAGATAGCTGCCAATATGAGGATAAATTAGAGGGTTATCTGGGACAGATACTAGATAATGTTTAGACTTTATAATTTCCTTTACTTTTAGGAATGCGTCTCAAAACCAAGGACTACAATCAAATCCTAGTTTCCTAACTACCCATATACTATTTCCTTAAACATTTTACTTTCTCTGGACACAACACTCTGTCACATACTGATCCCGTCTGAAGTGCTATGCTGCGAGCGCCAGCATTTAGTCACATTCTGGTTTGGATTGTTCCATTTTCATTATTTTGCTTTTGTTTTCACTAGTCATGTCTCACCAACCAAACAGCTGCTCAGGGTGAGAGCTGACTCTCACCATCCCTCGTGTACTCCATGATCAGGGTCAATAGATCTGTGCGTGTAGGAAATGACTCCCCAGAAATTGCTCGGAGTTTGCTGGGCAGGTCTCCCAGTCAACACAATAAAGTCCCTCTTTGCCTGGGGTAGAAATCTCTAGGAGAAAAAAAATGATGTAACTGGCTTACAGCGTTGACTCTACCCCATTTCTCAGGCCTGGTTATGGTTTACACCTGCTGTTCTGGCTTAATTATTAATGGTGCTCCCATTTCTCTCAAGAGTGTCCCAGTTTAGTTGAAAAATTATGTGCATAATACACACGTGGGAGAAAGCCTTGAATTCTTAGCATCGTCCCCCAGTCTTTCATCACCTGATTCCAAGCTAATAGCTCAGCCTTTTCTCTGCCACTGGGGGTACTCCTCAAGGAGAAGAGGTTTGCCACTGGTTGGCCTGATGCATTTCATGAACGAGGCTGAGTGCATAGTAGCCGCTCACCAAATGCTGGAGTGGAAGTTCTCACCAACCCACGAGCTGATGCTTTAATGTCATTGGGCACCTACGACATGCTGGGCCAAGGGCTTTACAGAGACGGGTCATTGAATCTTCACAGCAACCCCTTGATGCAGCTACTATTAGCATCCTCTTCTTCCCAATGAAGACAGTAAATCCCTGAGAAGTGAAGGAGTCTGCAGGTGGCAGACTGGCTCTAAAGCCCGTGCATTTGACTACCATGCCATAGTGCTTTCCCCATGGCGTCTAAGTGTTATGTGACCTTTGAACCCTATGTACAAACTCATCTCCTGGGAATTATTCCTGACCCCCTCAACCCCCGCATGGTAACGCTGACTGAGCATTTAAAAAGAAAGAAAACACCTTGCCGATTTGAAGGCTCTGGTTTACCACCTAATAGTTACCATGATCTAGCTTTATTATTTGAAAGGAAAATATCCAAAGTCCCAACTTTTCAGTCATATTTCCTGTAGAGATAACATTAAAAACCTGATGCGTTCACTGGAAAATGTGTGTGTGTGCAGGCTCTCCATCAAGAAGAGCCAGCCCTTGCCAAACATTAAACAAGTTCACAGACAACACCCTACATTAAACTTCTCTGTGGGGTGCACATATAAAACACAGGCAAGGAAAAAACTACGACAATGAAGTCAACAGTTTTAATGTCTAACAGGTCTCTAAGCTAGGAAAGGATGGGTACTGGCTGTGGCAGCAAGTCGTAGGAGAAAGAGTTCAAGTATTGGTTTCCAGGGTCAGGGAGAGAATTTGTCAGCGCTTGCAAGTGAGGCAGGGTTAGCTAGGGACGGTGGCTGAGTGAGAAGCTCCAGACTGAAAGCCAGGATGACAGGAAATGAGGAATTACCTGGGTTGTGGTCAGGAAGCGGGGAGGGATTGGGGATGGAGGGGCAGGTCGGGTGTGGCTTCCTGGGCATGTGACCGGTGCACTCAGAGGAGCCCTGCAGTGAAGTTTAATGCTTTGCTGTCTTGGAAATGTTAGTAAGCTTACCTTTCAGTTTTATCTCATCAGTGAGGTGGGATGGGACAACGGTGTGTGTGCTGAGGGCTTGGCGCCTGGGCTCTTGTCTTTGTCTGCCACTCCCTCCCTTAATTTGCTTCTCAACTGCCTGGTCCCCCACCCGCTGCTGTAGGCCTTCCTCCTCCCACCTCCACTTAGCAACTACTACTGCCCTCCACCTTCCGCAGGGACTTGGGTGTGGATGCAGGGAGGGTCTGGTGGGCACCTCCCCCCTTGGTGACATCTGGCAGGATGTGGTGGCAGCAGTCCCCACACTGGCTGGCAGTGACACAGTGCGTTAGCTTCTTTCCCACCCCCATTCAGGTAGCTCTGTCCCAGGACCGAGGTTACAATCCCTTGGGGTCTGTGGGTTCTGATGGCGGGCCTTTGGGAAAGGGAGACTGGCTTTTTTTTTGCTCTGGGGGCTAAGGTGTGGGGTAAGGTGCTTTGATGCTGAGGCTGCTTCTGGTGGGAAAGGGTCCCACACAGTCAGGAGGGAGGGGATGGGGGGAGGTGAGGGTTTGTACGCCTCTGCAGGGCACAACATGAAATAACCAGTAAATACCATGACAGGTCAAGACAGAGTCCATGAAAGAGAGAAAATGTTTTATATTTTGGTGTCTTTAATGTTTCTTTTAAAATAGCAGATCCATCGTTTGATTTTTGCATTGACTGGGGTCATAAACTTACATAGTAAGCACCCGGCGAAGTGTGTATTTTCAGTAGCTTCGCCTCCCCAGCTCTCATCAAAATTATAGGAAGACTCTCAGGAAAAGTTTTCAGCAATGTCTTCCACATTGAAATCTGTCGTTGAAATGCTCCTCTGTTTGGAGAAAGGGTGCATCTTTCCTTCCAGACAGCAAACTGAAGAGTGAAGGAGTGTGGCGGAGCTTTCGAGGGTCCACCGTACAGTGTTTAGGAAAAGCCCCTTTGAACCTCTTCCTTCCACCTCCACCTTTTCCACGTCCTCTCTTCTCATCAAAGCTGGGTTGTCATCTCTTATTTAGAGGCTTCACTCTGCAGCACAGAGATGAGGGGCTGCTTCTTACTGCTGCCATCTGTTCTGAACATACATACCAACATGAGCTTCGTGTCAGCTCCCTTCTGTGGTCTGTGCCTGAACATTCTAGAATCCCACCAATGGCAGATGCTCCTAGTCATTTTTGCATTAGCAGTTGCTCTGCGGTCCAAGGTGGCTGCGCCTTTTATGGTTTGTTTAACCTTCACCATTGTCCCACCCTGCTTGGGCGCCAGGGCCCTCAGGCTGCCTCTTAAGGGCTGAGAGAAGCCAGAACTGTCTCAGAGCCCCAGGGCATAGCAGAAGGCTTTGTCAAAATGGGCATTTGTTCATTTTCCAAGTGATTTTGTAACGTTTAACAGAAATAAGGCCTGAACAGTGATTAGTAGGATTTCCTTTAAAATTTGTCTTAAATTACTTTTGAGGTGAAAGGTAAGGATTATCCTTACACACAAAACCACATACTATTTATAAGAAAGAACTTCAAAGGAAAAAAATATCAGTTCTACAGATAGGCTCCTCAAAGACGAATTCAGTGGTTGAAGTTTACCTGCTTTTCAAAAGATTATTTGCTGTTGCTGACAGCTATTTCCCAGACCTATACTTATTTTTCTTTTCTTTCTGCAAAGCATCAAACTTCCTCCATCTTTACTCCAGCCCCAGGCAATAAAGGGGTAGAGAAAAAGATTCATTCATTCTTTCAGAAAATGTTTGTTGTGCAATTACTGTGTTTCTAGGTTTAAAGGTACAGAAATGAACAAAATATGAACTGAATCTGGGCCAGATCCCACGTGATCCTCAGCCCACATCTTCCTACAGAGGCTTAGAAATACTCTAAAAAGGGGAGGACTTCTATCTGTGATGATTCATGATGCTATAGACGTTCATTTTTATGTACAGCTAAGGGCAAGGTACTAGTAATCTACTTAGTGATTTATTAAAAATTGCTAAACTTCTGTATTCATAAATTCAGTAAGCATAGTAAATTTAGAGCAGAACTGGCACTACTTATAACTACTGTCTTCTATTTGGACTTCTGGCTTCCATGAGGCTTTGCAAAGCTATGACTTAGCAGGATTTCCCCAATTTTCCAGAAAAATGCCCCATTAGTGTTTTTTCCAAAAGGGACACTGAACGTCCTGAAAGGATGTCAGTGATATTCCTGAGTTGGTCAAGCCTATCAAGGGCCACTGTTAGAGCTTGTTAATATGTAATTACTTTAGGGTTACTTAATTATCACAGATGTGTTTTGTGGTGAGCTTTGTTAATACTACCTTTTGACAGGATACATCTGTTGCCTCAGTGATATTTGAGCTTCTCATTTTCTAGTAACCAGGCTTCAGAATGGATGTGGACTTCGGTTCAAATACAAATCATTTGGGCTTCCCTGGTGGCGCAGTGGTTGAGAGTCCGCCTGCCGATGCAGGGGACACAGGTTCGTGCCCCGGTCCGGGAACATCCCACATGCGCGGGGCGGCTGGGCCCGGGAGCCATGGCCGCTGAGCCTGCGCATCTGGAGCCTGTGCTCCGCAACGGGAGAGGCCACGGCAGTGGGAGGCCCGTGTACCGCAAATACAAATCATTTGTACCCCATTGCTGAAAGCAGTTTGCTGCTGTGGTGTCAATTTGTTATCCTTACTTTGTCACCGGAATGTGAGGATGGGGGTGGGCACAGGGAGCAAGGTTGGTTACAGGACTGAAATTTACAACTGCTTAGAGTAGCCTTTCAAGCGATGAGTAGACAAGTAGCATTTTATGGTCTTTTTACCCTCCAACCCCCTCACCAGACTGCACCCCTCTCTCAGCGAGACTGCTCTCTTCCAGCCCTCCTTCATGGACCAGCAGGTGAGGGAACAGTGTCTGAAGCACGGGCAAGGCAGCTGAGACAGAACTGCAGCACCAAGGGCCCCCCGAAGCTCTGTTTGCTTACCCGTAGAGTGGCCGCACTTAAGATTGTGCTTTTTAAGAACTGAATAGTCCGTGAGTGGGACTCTCTGCCTGGGCTTAAAACAGAAGGAGGCTTTTCAAGGGTAATTTTCAAACAGACATTACTCAGCGTTGATGAAATAAGGCACAGGAGCTGTCTGCCAAATGTTAAAAGATAAAGGGAATACTTAAATTTGGATTGTACCCCTCAGGTCAGATTGCAGCTAAGTGTGGCATGTGGATGCTTGCAGATGCAGAGAAAAACTAATAATTTTCTATATGGAGATTTCCATGACCATAGATTTTTTTTTCAGGTTTTGTGGATGATGTACTTAATAGGAGTCTTACGATATGCCACATTGATTTCCAATAAAATAGTTACCTTAGCTTATCAAATCCTAAAGTACCTTTAACTATAAATCATACCACTATTTTATATAAATCTAAGAAAGAATAAAGCTGCTGATTAATGACACTGCTTTTGCATCCCTGGGGCTTGTGAGGGAGCTTCCTTTGACTCATTGATACATAAATTTTTTTTAACATCTTTATTGGAGTATAATTGCTTTACAATGGTGTGTTAGTTTCTGCTTTATAACAAAGTGAATCAGCTATACACATACATATATCCCCATATCTCCTCCCTCTTGCATCTCCCTCCCACCCTCCCTATCCCACCCCTCTAGGTGGTCACAAAGCACCCAGCTGATCTCCCTGTGCTATGCGGCTTCTTCCCACTAGCTATCTATTTTACATTTGGTAGTGTATATAAGTCCATGCCACTCTCTCACTTCATCCCAGCTTACCCTTCCCCCTCCCCATATCCTCAAGTCCATTCTCTACATCTGCATCTTTATTCCTGTCCTGCCCCTAGGCTCTTCAGAACCTTTTTTTTCTTTTTAGATTTCATATATATGTGTTAGCATATGGTATTTATTTTTCTTTCTGACTTACTTCACTCTGTATGACAGTCTCTAGGTCCATCCACCTCACTACAAATAACTCAATTTCATTTCTTTTTATGGCTAATATTCCATTGTATATATGTACCACATCTTCTTTATCCATTCATCTGATGATGGACACTTAGATTGCTTCCATGTCCTGCTATTGTAAATAGAGCTGCAGTGAACATTGTGGTACATGACTCTTTTTGAATTATGGTTTTCTCAGGGTATATGCCCAGTAATGGGATTGCTGGGTCATATGATAGTTCTATTTTTAGTTTTTTAAGGAACCCCCATACTGTTCTCCATAGTGGCTGTATCAATTTACATTCCCACCAACAGTGCAAGAGGGTTCTTTTTTCTCCATACCCTCTCCAGCATTTATTGTTTGTACTTTTTTTTCTCTTTTTTTTTTTTTTTTTTTTTTTGCGGTACGTGGGCCTCTCACTGTTGTGGCCTCTCCCGTTGCGGAGCACAGGCTGTGGACGCGCAGGCTCAGCAGCCATGGCTCACGGGCCAAGCTGCTCCGTGGCATGTGGGATCTTCCCGGACTGGAGCACAAACCCATGTCCCCTGCATTGGCAGGTGGACTCTCAACCACTGCGCCACCAGGGAAGCTCTGTTTGTAGATTTTTCGATGATGACCATTCTGACTGGTGTGAGCTGATACCTCACAGTAGTTATGATTTACATTTCTCTAATGATTAATGATATTGAGCATCCTTTCATGTGTTTGTTGGCAATCTGTATATCTTCTTTGGAGAAATGTCTATTTAGGTCTTCTGTCCAAGGGTTGGGTTGGGTTGTTTGGTTTTTTTGATATTGAGCTACGTGAGATGCTTGTGAACTTTGGAGATTAATTCTTTGTCAGCTGCTTCATTTGCAAATATTTTCTCCCATTCTGAGGGTTGTCTTTTTGTCTCGTTTGTGGTTTCCTTTGCTGTTCGAAAGCTTTTAAGTTTCATTAGGTCCCATTTATTTTTGTTTTTATTTCCATTTCTCTAGGAGGTAGGTCAAAAAGGATCTTACTGTGATTTATGTCATAGAGTGTTCTGCCTACGTTTTCCTCTAAGAGTTTTATAGTGTCTGGCCTTCCATTTGGGTCTTTAATCCATTTTGAGTTTATTTTTGTGTATGGTGTTAGGGAGTGTTCTAATTTCAATCTTTTACATGTACCTGTCCAGTTTTCCCAGCACCACTTATTGAAGAGTCTTTTCTCCATTGTATATTCTTGCCTCCTCTATCAAAAATAAGGTGACCAAATGTGTGTGGGTTTATCTCTGGGCTTTCTATCCTGTTCCATTGATCTATCTTTCTGTTTTTGTGCCAGTACCATACTGTCTTGATTATTTTAGCTTTGTAGTATAGTCTGAAGTCCGGGAGCCTGATTCCTCCAGCTCCGTTTTTCTTTCTCAAGATTGCTTTGGCTATTTCGAGTCTTTTGTGTTTCCATACAACTTGTGAGATTGTTTGTTCTAGTTCTGTGAAAAATGCCATTGGTAGTTTGATAGGGATTGCACTGAATCTGTAGACTGCTTTGGGTAGTATAGTCGTTTTCACAATGTTGATGCTTCCAATTCAAGAACATAGTATATCTCTCCATCTGTTTGTATCATCTTTAATTTCTTTCATCAGTGTCTTATAGTTTTCTGCATACAGGTCTTTTGTCTCCTTAGGTAGGTTTATTCCTAGGTATTTTATTCTTTTTGTTGCAATGGTAAATGGGAGTGTTTCCTTAATTTCTCTTTCAGATTTTTCATCATTACTATATAGGAATGCAAGATATTAATGTGCATTAATTTTGTATCCTGCTACTTTACCAAATTCATTGATCAGCTCTAGTAATTTTCTGGTAACATCTTTAGGATTCTCTATGTTTAGTATCATGTCATCTGCAAACAGTGACAGCTTTACTTCTTCGTTTTCTATTTGGATTCCTATTTATTTCTTTTTGCTATGGCTAAAATTTCCAAAACTATATTGAATAATAGTGGTGAGAGTGGACAACCTTGTCTTGTTCCTGATCTTAGCGGAAATGGTTTCAATTTTTCACCATTGAGAATGATGTTTGCTGTGGGCTTGTCATATATGACCTTTATTATGTTGAGGTAAGTTCCCTCTGTGCCTACTTTCTGGAGGGTTTTTTATCATAAATGGGTGTTGAATTTTGTCGAAAGCTTTATCTTCATCTATTGAAATGATCATATGGTTTTTATCCTTCAATTTGTTAATATGGTTTATCACATTGATTGATTTGCATATATTGAAGAATCCTTGCATTCCTGGGATAAACCCCACTTGATCATGGTGTATGAGCCTTTTAATGTGTTGTTGGATTCTGTTTGCTAGTATTTTGTTGAGGATTTTTGCATCTATGTTCATCAGTGATATTGGCCTGTAGTTTTCTTTCTTTCTGACATCATTGTCTGGTTTTGGTATCAGGGTGATGGTAACCTTGTAGAATGAGTTTGGAAGTGTTCCTCCCTCTACTGTATTTTGGAAGAGTTTGAGAAGGATAAGTGTTTCTTAACTCTTCTGTAAATGTTTGATAGAATTCACCTGTGAAGCCATGTGGTCCTGGGCTTTTGTTTGTTGGAAGATTTTTAACCACAGTTTCAATTTCAGTGCTTCTGATTGGTCCGTTTATATTTTCTGTTTCTTTCTGGGTCAGTCTTGGAAGGTTGTGCTTTTCTAAGAATTTGTCCATTTCTTCCAGGTTGTCCATTTTATTGGCATATAGTTGCTTGTAGTAATCTCTCATGATCTTTTGTATTTCTGCAGTGTCAGTTTGTACTTCTCCTTTTTCATTTCTAATTCTGTTGATATGAGTCTTCTTTTTTTTCTTGATGAGTCTGGCTCATGATTCATCAATTTTGTTTATCTTCTCGAAGAACCAGCTTTTAGTTTTATTGATCTTTGCTATCGTTTCCTTCATTTCTCTTTCATTTATTTCTGATCTGATCTTTATGATTTCTTTCCTTTGCTAACTTTGGGGTTATTTTGTTCTTCTTTCTCTAATTGCTTTAGGTGTAAGGTTAGGTTGTTTATTTGAGATGTTTCTTGTTTCTTGAGGTAGGATTGTATTGCTATAAACTTCCCTCTTAGAACTGCCTTTGCTGCATCCCATATGTTTTGGGTCATCGTGTTTTCATTGTCATTTGTTTCTAGGTATTTTTTGCTTTTCTCTTTGATTTCTTCAATGATCTCTTGGTTATTTAATAGTGTATTGTTTAGCCTCCATGTGTTTGTATTTTTTTTTTACTGATTTTTTCCTGTAATTCATTTCTAGTCTCGTAGCCTTGTGTCAGAAAAGATACTTGATACAATTTCAACTTTCTTAAATTACCAAGTCTTGATTTGTGACCCAAGATATGATCTATCCTGGAGAAGATTCCATGAGCACTTGTGAAGAAAGTGTATTCTGTGGTTTTTGGATGGAATGTCCTGTAAATATCAATTAAGTCCATCTTGTTTAATGTATCATTTAAAGCTTGTGTTTTCTTATTTATTTTCATTTTGGATGATCTGTCCATTGGTGAAAGTGGGGTGTTAAAGTCCCCTACTATTATTTTGTTACTGTCGATTTCCCCTTTTATGGCTGTTAGCAATAGCCTTATGTATTGAGGTGCTCCGATGTTGGGTGCATAAAGATTTACAATTGTTATATCTTCTTCTTGGATTGATCCCTTGATCATTATGTAGTGTCCTTCTTTGTCTCTTGTAGTAGTCTTTATTTTAAAGTCTATTTTGTCTGACGGGAGAATTGCTACTCAGCTTTCTTTTGATTTGCATTTGCATCAAATATCTTTTTCCATCCCCTCACTTTCAGTCTGTATGTGTTGCTAGGTCTGAAGTGGGTCTGTTGTAGACAGCACATACACAGGTCTTGTTTTTGTATCCATTCAGCCAGTCTCTGTCTTTTGGTTGGAGCAGTTAATCCACTTACATTTAAGGTAGTTATCAATATGTATGTTCCTATTACCATTTTTTAAATTGTTTTGGGTTTGTTATTATAGATCTTTTCCTTCTCTTATGTTCCCTGTCTAGAAAAATTCCTTTAGCATTTGTTGTAAAGCTGGTTTTGTGGTGCTGATTTCTCTTAGCTTTTGCTTGTCCATAAAAGTTTTACTTTCTCCATCGAATCTGAAGGAGATTCTTGCTGGGTGGAGCCATCTTGGTTTTAGGTTTTTCCCTTTCATCACTTTAAATATGTCTTGCCACTCCCTTCTGACTTGCAGAGTTTCTGCTGAAAGATCAGCTGTTAACCTTATCGGGATTCCGTTGTATGTTATTTGTTGTTTTTCCCTTGCTGCTTTTAATATTTTTTCTTTGTATTTAATTTTTGACTGCTTGATTAATATGTGTCTTGACATGTTTCTCCTTGGATTTATCCTCTATGGGACAGTCTGCACTTCCTGGAGTTGATTGACTATTTACTTTCCCATATTTGGGAAGTTTTTAACTCTGATCTCTTCAAATATTTTCTCAGTCTCTTTCTTTTTCTCCTCTTCTTCTGGAACCCCTACAATTCGAATGTTCATGCATTTAATGTTGTCCCAGAGGTCTCTGAGACTGTCCTCAATTCTTTTCATTCTTTTTTCTTTATTCTGCTCTGCGATAGTTATTTCCACTATTTTATCTTCCAGGTCACTTATCCGTTCTTCTGCCTCAGTTATTCTACTATTGATTACTTCTAGAGAATTTTTAATTTAATTTATTGTGTTGTTTATCATTGTTTGTTTGCTCTTTAGTTCTTGGTCCTTGTTAAATGTTTCTTGTGTTTTGTCTATTCTATTTCCAAGATTTTGGATCATCTTTACTATCATTATTCTGAATTCTTTTTCAGGTAGACTGCCTATTTCCTCTTCATTTGTTTGGTCTGAAGGGTTTTTACCTTGCTCCTTCATCTGCTGTGTGTTTCTCTGTCTTCTCATTTTGCTTCACTTACTGTGTTTGGGGTCTCCTTTTCGCAGGCTGCAGGTTTGTAATTCCCATTGTTTTTGGTGTCTGCCCCCAGTGGGTACGGTTTGTTCAATTGGTTGTGTAGGCTTCCTGATGGTGGGGACTAGTACCTGTGTTCTGGTGGATGAGTCTGGATGTTGTCTTTCTGATGGGCAGGACCATGTCTGGTGGTGTGTTTTGGGGTGTCTGTGACCTTATTATGATTTTAGGCAGCCTCTCTGCTAATGGGTGGGGTTGTGTTCCTGTCTTGCTAGTTGTTTGGTATAGGGTGTCCAGTCCTGTCGCTTGCTGTTTGTTGAGTGGAGCTGGATCTTAGCATTGAGATGGAGATCTCTGGGAGAGCTCTCACCGACTGCTATTACATGGGCCAGGAGGTCTCTGGTGGACCAGTTTCCTCAACTCAACTCTCCCACCTCAGAGGCACAGGCCTGACACCTGGCCGGAACACCAAAAACCTGTCAGCCACATGGTTTTCGGGATGTCAGAGGTCTTCTGCCAGCATTCAGTATGTGTTCTGTAGGAGTTGTTCCACATGTAGATGTATTTCTGATGTATTTGTGGGGAGGAAGGTGATCTCCATGTCTTACTCCTCTGCCATCTTGAAGCCATCTCCCGATACATAAATTTTATATTTATTTTTTGTAAAAACAGATGATTTTATTTTTAATAAATTCTTTGTTAGAATAGCTTTACGTTTAAGAAAAGTTGCAAGTATAAGACAGAATTTCTGTGTACTTGACATTCAATTTCTCCTATTCACATCTTAGGTTAATATGGTACATTTGTCACAACTAAGGAACCAGTATTGATACATTATTAGCTAAAGTCCACAACTGATTTGATTTCCTCCATTTTAACCTAAGATCTTGTTCCATTCCAAAGTCCCATGCAGGACACCACATCACACCTAGTCATGTCCCCTTAGGCTCCTGTAGACTCAATCTCCCAGACTTTCCTTGGTTTTGATGACCTTAATGGTTTGGAGGAGTCGTGGTTAGGTATTTTGTAGAATGTCTTTCAGTTTAGTTTTGTCTGATGTTTCTTCTCATGTTTAGACTGGGGTTTTGGGGAGGAAGAGGTGTATTACTTTAAATAAGATATTAAAAGGAAAGTAAGCAAAAGAAAAATTACTGCTAAATATTCTTCACCTTGAGAATCCAACTCTCATGCCTCACCCTTCAACTCAGAGCTATCGGTAGCCTTGTTTTTCTACCACATCACTCTGTACCAGCATGAACAGTGGTTAGGCCATGTTTTAGAAACACTGCTCCCCTGGGTTTCCTTCTAAATCACTGACCCTCTTCAGCCAGTTATTTTATTTATTTATTTATTTTGCGGTACGTGGGCCTCTCACTGTTGTGGCCTCTCCCGTTGCGGAGCACAGGCTCCAGACGCGCAGGCTCAGTGACCATGGCTCACGGGCCTAGCCACTCTGCAGCATGTGGGATGTTCCCGGACCGGGGCACGAACCCGTGTCCCCTGCATTGGCAGGCGGACTCTCAACCACTGCGCCACCAGGGAAGCCCTTCAGCCAGTTTTGAAGCTGTTCGTTTCTTCACCTTACTGGAAGGTGTCAGGCAGTGGCAGCAAGGACCAAACTGCCCCTGGCCAATGTACCATGCCACTGACTGTTAAATGTATTTGAAAGATTTCAAAAGCTGCGGAAAAAGTATGTCTTAGAACCAGTGAAGTATGGTATTCTGAACTTTTAATATGCCATTTCCTATAAAACAGCTTTATATTGAATATTGTCAAGTTACCATTTGAGGTTCAGACATAAATATGTTGATGTTATGTCTCCAGATCAAATTAAAACCAGTCAACTTCCACCTGCTAGATTCATGAAAAGTTGAATATCTTTTCCCTAAGACTCTTTCACTGCCCCCACAGTTTTCAAAATCCCAAGGAGCTGGTACAATCCCAATGGAGGCCCATCCAACTTCTGCATGCTGTATGCCTTAATTGCATTCAAGACCACCTCGCCTGCACTAAGCCCTGTTGTCGGCTGGTCCTCCACCACCGTATCAGGTGCCTGCTGGCCAAAATCCCTGCATGGGCGAGCACAGCTGCTCAGAGGAGACCCGTTCTGTGAACAAGCCTCTGGCTCAGTGCCCAGTGTTCTCCTTGGCAGGTTTCCAGGGTGGCAGCTCAAGGGTCTTACTCTCCAGCCCATCCTAAGACTCCGTCTACCTCCGGAGAGCAAGAGGAGATTCCAGCCTCCACTGGGGACCCAGAGGGAGTTGTCTCCCTCCTGTTTGGGGATGAACCGAGGATTAAGCCTCAGTGTTGTTGTTGTTGTTGTTGTTGTTGTTGTTGTTTTGCGGCACACGAGCCTCTCACTGTTGTGGCCTCTCCCGTTGCGGAGCACAGGCTCCGGACGTGCAGGCGCAGCGGCCATGGCTCACGGGCCCAGGCGCTCCATGGCATGTGGGATCTTCCCGGACTGGGGCACGAACCCGTGTCCCCTGCATCGGCAGGCGGACTCTCAACCACTGCGCCACCAGGGAAGCCCCCTCAGTGTTGTTTTGAAATGTCCAAATCACGATAGAAACAGTCTGGCCTCCTTTTTTTTTTAATCAAAAATAAACCTAACTACTGACAAAAGGTGTTTATGGACTGTCTTTAACAGGCTCAAAGTTACTTGGAAATTGATTTTGATTTTGAAACTTCTCTCTGGGCCTTGAACAGTGTCTGGGATGATGTCCACCTTCCCTGATTGAGTCCAGAGGGTCCCAGATCTTTAAAGCAAAACGGTGAGAGCAGAGTGGTGCCTGGCCCTCTCCTGCTAGAGTAAAGCCTGCACACCCTCCACAGATCTGGTCTCTGACAGGATGTTTGCAAGCCAGCTGTCTTTAGCTTATGGAGAAGGTGGCTCTCTGTATATTGTGATTTCAGGGACAGAAGAAAGGAATTAGGAAGGGTGCTAGGCCAAAAGATTCTCCCCATTGGTTACTTGATGCCATGTATATATTTAGTAGAGGACATATGCTTGTCTTTTATGTAATTAAAATAGAACAGATCATGAGTAGGGGTAGTGTATTAATATGAATTCACTCATGCTAAGTTGTAAATAGTTGCTTTTGTGATCCTCTCTAAGAACAAATGAAAATAAGATTGATGAGGATTACCACATCTGGTAAAGAGATAGTCAAAGAGGGAAATGGACATGGAAGCTTAAATCTGGGGCCTTTATAAGCAAGTTTGTTCTAACTCACAATTCTGGTAAGCTTGGCTTTAGGTGTAAATATTCCAGTAATGCTTCCAGCCCACTGCCTCGGTTTATATATTCCTGCATCATTGGAGTAAAAGAATATGTAATATAATTGGTTACATCATTCTTTGTTTATTTTCCTAATCCATGTCTCAGGCACTCAATAAAAATGCTGAAGCAGGTTACAAAATAAAATCCTAGTGTAACATTTAAAAATATTTAGTAATAAAAGGGACAGAATAATGAGGGTTCAATATTCTGATAAAGCCAGGGAGTTACTCAACAGAAATGTATGTTTAGGGTCCTGCATGTTTAAAAAACGTGGTTCAGATATTTTACAGTAGGTTTTATCATATTGAGGAAGTATTCCATTAAATCCTTATTAATTAAGAATTGATGTTGAATTTTGTCAAATGCCTTTTCAGCACTTGTGGAAATCAGTGCTTTTTTTTCTCTTTACGTTCCTGGAATAAACTACACTTAGCTGTGATGTACTATTATGTGCTGCCAGATTCAGCTTGTCAATATATTTTACAGGATTTTTTGCATTGATATTTGTGAGCAAGTATTGTTAAAGAAAAATTATTCAGTGACACTTGTTAAAGAGGTAAGGAAGACTTTATTCAAGGGGGAGGGGGTTCTTGTGATAGATATAGGGAAAATTGCAGTGTTGTCTTGTAGTGAGGGAGAGAAATTGGGCTCAACTCCAAATATAACAAGGAAAAGTGGGAATTATAGCTAAGGAGCAGAGTAGGAGTGAATGGATGGAAAATTACTAAAAGGAAACATCAGGGGTCAGGGAGGATTCTGGCGAAACTGACCTAACAGGGTTCTTGATGTAGATAAGCCAGGGTGATCAGATATCATCTGTGAGATGGAGGGTGATGAGGAACTTGATTGGATACCAAGTGTAATCAAGTATGGAAGATGGCGGATTCTGGCTCAACTGTCTCAGGATTCCTGCTCTAATTGGACAATGCAGAAATGAACACAGAAGCCCAAATGTCAGAGCCTAGTTGAGCAAGAGCTCAGAAGAGCCTGATAAGAGTTTGGTCAAGAGAGAGAATCTTTGTCAGGGTGGGGTGTAATTTTCTTTTTTAGTGAAATTTTTGCATTTTGAAATCTTTGCTTGCTTTAAAAAAAAAAAAAACGGTTTTGGGCTTCCCTGGTGGCGCGGTGGTTGAGAGTCTGCCTGCTAATGCAGGGGACACGGGTTCGAGCCCTGGTCTGGGAGGATCCCACATGCCGCAGAGCAACTGGGCCCTAGAGCCACAACTACTGAGCCTGCACATCTGGAGCCTGTGCTCCGCAACAAGAGAGGCCGCCATAGTGAGAGGCCCGCGCACCGCAATGAAGAGTGGCCCCCGCTCGCCACAACTAGAGAAAGCCCTCCCACAGAAACGAAGACGCACACAGCAAAAATAATTAATTAATAAACTCCTACCACCAACATCTTCTTTAAAAAAACAAAACAAAAACGGCTTTGAACATTTTCTTTTTAAAATATGTCCTCAGGGCTCTTAGGACACAAAATTCTGCTTTTAAGAAATCATCATTATGATTGCTAACACTAAATTAGCACTTTCTGCGAATAATCATTACTAAAACCCCTATGGGCCCAGGTACTATGAGTTTTCAATTTTGCATGTGAGGAACTAGGTGCACTGATGTTAAGTATTTTTCCTTGTACTAGCAACTAGCTGAGCAGGATTTGAGTGCAGGCTCCAGGGTTTATGCTCTTACCCAGAAATTTAGTCTGTGATGAAACCAAACTGTTAAAAAGATGACAGGGGTAAAGTACATTATTTTGTTTGTTCAGGTCCCTTACCTGATTTCTTTTAGGATCATCCTGGCTTATTTTGTTTCTTTTGTGGAAACTCGCATGGCAGGAAAAGCAGAAAAAACCTCACTACGACACCATCCTGAGGTAGTGTGCCTTGCAATGCAAATGTCCCCTAACAAAAATGTGAGAATTAGGATTTTTTGAGCAGAGCGAGTATGGGAAGATTATTTGTGTTACCAAAAAATCTAGGACTTTACAAAGAATTTCAATAGTAGATTTCCTTAAACAGGAAGCTGTCTGTATCCTCCACCACAGGGCATTCAAAATATGAAGCAAATTAGATTTAATTAGTCTGCAACATTGTCAGGAATGGAAAAATTGTCAAGGTAACTGCATTCTATACATTTTCTTAAAATTTCTTAATAATACACATTCTCTAAAAAGTAGTTGATTTTGGCATGTGTTGCCAAAATTTCTGATCAGGCTACAGTGTATATATTTCCAGACTGCTACAAATCCACAAAGAATTTCATAGTGCAGAACTGAAATAGAAATCTTGTTTTTCAGTTGTTCTATTTTTCCACGTCTGTGTTCCCAACTGAACATAAAGACTACTGAAATGCGTGAATTTGGAAGTTTTTAATGAGAGTGAGAGCCAGCATATGCACCCAAGTCCCGACATCTGTTCCAATTTGTAATTGGCTGTAACAGCCTATGCTCTATGCAGAACAACTGTGATCATAACAAAAATTACGTTTAAATTGCTCATGTAACCATATGTCTCAGATCATGGCACTGTCTTTAGCTTCTATGTGTGTTATTTTTCTAGTATTTCAGGCCTTTTTTTTAAAAAAAAAAACCACTGAGGTATAGTTGAATTAATGTGTATCAAGGAAGGAAATAAAAGGCTAACTCTACTCTGCCACAATGAGAACAATTTAAGAAAAATGGGATTTAGCTTTGTTTTCTAGAAGTGAGTTCCAGAGACTTATTAAAAGGGCATTTTGGGGACAAGATTAAGAGCTACATAATTTGCAGGGCCAAGTGCAAAATAAAAACACAGGGTCCATGGCTCAAAAACCAGGAAAAAATGTCATTAAAGGTACTAAAATATAAAGTTTTTTTCCAGTTTCTCAACTTGTCATGGTGCTCTTTTATTTGCTATTTAAGGTCATTTAAGTAAAGAAAAATGATGAGTAAATTATTAGTATTTCATTATATTGTGCAGTGCTAGTTTTAAATGCAAATGTAAGATCCTTTAAGTCCTAAGCAGAATCACTAAAATGACACAATTTGTATTTTGTAGTTCATGCATACGTACTTTATTCTTGCCACACTAGTGGAAATGCACAGAACTCAACTTCTTGATGCTTGCTCATTCTACTAATACCCTCTGCCTTCCACTTACTCACGAGTGAGGGAGAACTGAAAACAAAAGGAAGCAGGGGTTTCTCTAGCTTTTCCTTTCCCTCTGTGTCCTAATTTTCAGCATCAGTGTCTGGCTAATACAGGAAAGGAACGTGAATAAGAAAGGACATGATAGGATTCTTTGGTCATTTTTGTTTCTTAAAATGCTGTTGCCTTCTTTCTGCATTTGAAGCAAGTTCTGGTTCAAATGGAAGTGTGACCTCACAGGGCTGTCAGTTTCCCTTCCACAGACCCTTACTCAGTGGTAGATGTAATACGCTTACCTTATTTGACCTTTGAGTCTTACTGGACTCCCACACGACATGGGCCCTTTGGAATGCTATGCTAATGGGTACCTAGAATGCTATACATGGATGGAAGGAAGTGCAGACATGCATTATTGTTCTCATCTGCTCTGCTCACACTCATGCTCCATTATCCCATTGGACAGCCCTTATAAAACATGAATTCAAAGATAAAAGTATTAAGAATTTCATGATGGTGACAGCAGGATATTAAACTAAGCGTGGGACCCTTCTGAACATGGGGCCCATGTGACTGTACATGCTGCCCATGAGGTTGACCCTGCCTCAGTGACCTCATCTACAAATTGGGATGAGAATAGTTCTTGTCAGGTAGGATTGCCATGAGGAGTAACTAAATTATGAATATAATGTATCCAGCACATAGGAAGTACTCAACACACAGTAGTTTCTTAATACCTATATTGCTCTATATCCCAAATAAAATCAGGAAATGGTTATTATATTGTTACTAGAGAACTTGATTTAAGTTGAGCTTTTCCTTATATAAGCTCCACTAAGCAAGATATGCTTTCAAATACATGAGACTGAAACACAGCGAACGCTCCTTTATCTGTAGTTTGGTTATTAGGCACCAATACGATCAATGAGCCAAAGCTCTGAGGTCAGTTCAAGAGGTTACCTGGTTTATCTTTTGCAGTGGTAATTACTGCAGCAGGTTGTAGCAAATAGGGCCTGGTGAGGTGTCCAGGAAAAAGACAAAGGCTTGAGTCATTAAACATGGTTGAAGGCCAGGTTGGCTCTGGCTGAGAATGAGGTCAGCCCCATAAAGCCTTGGGCTTCAAACACATGGAGGGGAGATATTTGAAAGAAAACAAAGACATGAGCTCCGTCTGAGCAAGTAGGAGTGAACTGCGATTGAATACAGCATCCGGATGAAGTGTGGTATAGAATGAGTTCCAGGATCCAGAGTTACTGAAGAAATATTGTAGATAATACCCATCAATCAATTGATTAATCCAATAGAGCTGCTTATAAAATGCTATTTTATATGCCCAGAGTGTATTTGGCTTATTTATACACTGTGTATAGACCAACCATTCCTCTTTTTTTTTTTTTTTTTTTTTTTTTTGCGGTACGTGGGCCTCTCACTGTTGTGGCCTCTTCCGTTGTGGAGCACAGGCTCTGGACGTGCAGGCTCAGTGGCCATGGCTCACGGGCCTAGCCGCTCCACGGCATGTGGGATCTTCCCGGATCAGGGCACAAACCCGTGTCCCCTGCATGCATCGGCAGGCGGACTCTCAACCACTGCGCCACCAGGGAAGCCCCAACCATTCCTCTTGAAAACATCAATTTTAAAAACTTTGATAAATTATCAGCCCCTGATTGAGTTAACACATATTGATTGTCTAAATATCATTTTATTTAAAACCTAAATATTTTAATTTTTATTTATTTTTTTACTGTCCACATTTTAATTTTTATATTTTTAGGTTGTTAAAATTTATTGAAGTGTATTTGATTTACAATGTTGTGTTTAATTTCTGCTGTACAGTAAAGTTACTCAGTTATACATACACGTATTCTTGTTCATATTCTTTCCCATTATGTTTATCACAGGATATTGAATATAGTTCCCTGGGCTATACAGTAGGACCTTGTCATTACTATTTAATGTTTTGATGAATACAGACACCTGTGTACCTTAAAATTGTCAAGATACCAGCCCACAGATTTCCCTCATAAAACCTAAATCTTTTAAAAAGAGATTCTCTATTTTCCATTGGTATATTTTAGGTGAAAATTATACCAACTTAAATTGTGATTTTGTTTAAAAATTGTTCATGAAAATGATTGATTGGATGTGATAACAGACTGAAATGCAAACAGGATAAAAAAATAGGTAGGATGTTATGAATATTCAGATTCCCAAGAAAGTGAGCAATTTCAGATCATTCAACAGGTGAGACTCTTTTGTCCTGCACAAGTATGATTTTCCTTCTCTGACTTTGAAGCACCAGACTGACCCTCTGTGAGGAGTAGGATAACAAAAGAAATATGATCTGATTTTTAAAAAAGTCTCTTCGCAGAGAAAAGGACTGATGAAAATGTGGCATGAAATCTGTGTCTAGCATAATTCTTTTAAGACTTCTCCCTGACTCCTGTCCATGGGGTTTTGACAATCTGGATTTAATTTTCATTTTAAAAACTTAATGGCCTGGACTATCCCGAGAAATTTGAACTTTCTGAATTCCTGGGCCCTCTCACCCACCCGTGCTGTGGTTACGATGACTAAAGCTGACTAAAGCTGGGAACACTGAGTCAGGAATGGGTTTGCTGTCATGAACTCTGTTCGCAAAGAATCTTACTGATAAATAATGTTACTGTTTCCAGATGCTGAGCCTAAATATCTGATAGTCGTGCGGCCCGCTCCTCCTCCCAGCCAAAAGAAGTCATGCTCAGGTATTTATGTTGATTTTTTTTTTAAATTAACTTTAAAGCATGCCTTTTCGTCTCTTTTCTACCCACAAAGACCACGTGGCTTGGGGATGTCTCAGGAATATAGGTTAGAAGATGTACCATGCCCAGCAGACCCCCGTCAACGCAACCTTGCTTGGGGAGTAGCATAGCCTGGGGGGAGAGGCTCTTGGGGTCTTTTCCAGCCTCACCAGAACAAACTGCAGGGATTGAGGCAAATTATTGAACCTCTCTGTGCCTCCATTCTGATGTATGGTAGGGTCTGCGTGAGGATTAAATGAGTCCACAAATACGCAACACGTAGGACAGGCCTGGCCCAGAGCAAGTGCTCATTTAGAGGTAACTCCTGTTGGCCTGTCTCTATTTTGTAATGTGTGAACTAAAGCCCGCTCTTGTGCCTTTCAGATTTTTTAGGGCAAAATTTGATGTCTAACCTTTGCTGAAGGAAACTGTTGACATTTCAAAAGCATAACTCATTTACGTGTGTGTTAAATGGGTTGGAACTTGGATTTTATTTACACCTCTTCCTTCTAAATCTCTTGTATTTAGTCAAACATAGAAAATAGGACTTCTTTCATAAAACAGCAGTGCAACACCCATCTTCCCAGGGCTAGGGAGATTTAAAACAGGAAAGTAGATACCATATGTATAAAAAAGTAGAAACATTTCTGCATGACTAAGGAAGATTAAAAGCCTATGTTGTCCCGGGACTTCCCTGATGGGGCCGTTCTGCCCTCCAATGCAGGGGACATGGGTTCGATCCCTGGTCCAGGAAGATCCCACATGCTGCGGAGCAACTAAGCCCGCGCGCCACAACTACTGAGCCCACACATCCTCGAGCCCATGTGCCGCAGCTACTGAAGCCCGCGTGCCTAGATCCCATGCTTCGCAACAATAGAAGCCACCACAATGAGAACACTGCATAGCACAACGAAGAGTAGCCCCCACTCGCCACAACTAGAGAAAGCCTGCACGCAGCAACGAAGACCCAACGCAGCCCCCCCCAAAAAATCCTATGTTGTCCCAATTTCACTGCTAAAATTTCTTCTCAGATCAAATAAGGAAGCCGTTGCTATTACGAAGGACTGATAGAACTATAAATATGCTTTTAACATCTGATGTCACATCTTACTACTCTAGATAAAGTTGATCATAGTACTTTTCTTTTCTTTTTCATGTTCTAATATGAACTGTTCTCAAAATAATTATATCCTAATCATATTTGTCTTTTACAGTACTCTGGTTGCCACACAGAAAAAAGGATCTTTCTTAAAGGGATGAGAAGGGTTGGGGGAGCGTACAGATATTCACATACACTGAGCAAAGGCGCCCTTTGCAGCTCTGTATTCTGTCTCCTAGGTGTATTAGCCATGCCTGGTTACCAGAAATCAGTTGCCACTATCCCCTCCCCTCCTTCTGTTGGTTTCCTTTTCTTTTTAGAGAAGCAATAAATGGTCAAGTATTTTGAGAAATACAGATCCTTTTCCTTGACCTCTTATATTATCCCAAAGTGCAAGGAAAATTTCAATCAGTACTTACAACTTACTAATGGTAGTCGTCCAGGCAGCTTTCCATACACTTGAAAAGAAATGTACTCTCATCAGTATTTCAAGATTCTATTTCAGAATATTTAACAATAAAGTCAGGAAGCATGAGTATGGTTTTATGGGATTCTGGCTTCATAGTCACTGAACTTTTTCTTAATATGATTATAAAACAAATATACAAAAAGAAGTAAGGAAGGTCAAGAGAGTGATTACAACTTAATAGCATTTTATAACTTCGTTTCATTTGGGGGCTTCTGTGACGCGGGCCTTAGAGATTATTTTTCAGTATGGTGACCAACACAGGAAATTGTTTCATCCCACTCAGGATATAATACCCCACCTTTCCTTTCAGGCAACAGATATAATTTTTGTTTTTATAATCTGCATTTAAGAGTGATGTAATGAGTCATGGATTAGCTTCCATTCATTTTATATTTGTATCTGCCACATAAATTTTAATTATTTAATCATTTTTAAAGTAAGATCCAAACTTAGTGAAATAATTATTTGATAGTCATGTAAACCTTAGGTTCCTTGGGGAAAGAAAAATGTACCTTTTTTCTCTAAGTGGCATTATCTTCATACATTGTGAGCTAAGCCAGTGATATAGTAAAAAGAAAAGTAGATTATAATTCAGGAGACCTGGATTTGAATCTTAACCTTGGACAACCTTGAAACCACTCTGGGCCTTGTTTTTCATCTATAAAATGAGACAGCTGTGTTACGTGAGTGAGTGAAAATCAACGCAGGGTGGAAAAAGACTTATCAGAATCACCTCAGGGCTTTTTCAAACTACCCATGTCCCCCACCTTTATCTCAGATTCTAATCTGCCCTCCTTGGGGGCCAAACCTGAACCCTTTGAATCATAGATAAGGTACTGTTGCAGGTGGATCTGGACAGATTTTCAGAGAAGTATAGTTGCATGTTTGCAAGTAATTAAACAATAACCATCTTTGAAAATTATTTAAGATATCTTTTAAAAATTCATCTATGTCACAGTGAAGTAACTTTCCACCACTAGGTTGTGTATATTCTTGTTTCAGAGGGCTTTTCCGCTAGAATAACAACTTATACAACTTAAATCTGACAGAAGCAACAGTCATGGCACAATTTTCAAGGGTATTTGGTTCAGATAACCTTAGCTAAGCTCATACAAGGGGTACCCTCCTACCCACCTTCTAAAGGTCACAGGCCATTTTGCTGTTTGGCTCACACTACAGTAGATGAAGATAAAATTTCTTTTTATAGCAAATATACGTAGTATCATGAAATGAAAAAGAGAATTAATGGAAATACAAAGCATATATGTTTTACATTAGTGCTGCATAATTTTATTAGGTCCCATTGGATTTTTAATTAATCCTATTAGATTGTACCCTGATTTCTTTTATGAGCCAGTGTTGGTTTCCATGGTTGAAAATCTTCCCTCCTCTTTTTCACTCTCCTCCCATGCCTGCAATTTCAAATATTTTTGAAAAAGCAAATGTCTGCACCCCCACCACATACTTGAAAAGAATATAGAATGGTATATCAGCATCACTCTTAGCATTGCCCCAATCCAGTTAGTCTTATCAGAATAACTGTGCTTCCTGTATTATTCGTACTCTTCCAGCAGTATTAAAAATATGTGCACCTTTTCCATTTAGATACTCACTGTAAAAAAAAAAAAAAAAAAAAAAAGGCTATTACAATGGTCTCACAAGGGATTTTACACTTCCAAATAGTTTTTTTAAAAAAAGACTATAACCTGCAACCTACATGGTAAGCTTTCTTTTCTAAGGTGTTATTTCACACTAATTCACAGTCCCAGGGGGAAAAAAAGCATAATTTATTTTGTCTGTAAAAGAAAATTGAGTATATATATATATATATATATATATATATGTATATATATGCCTATATGTGTGTGTGTTTATTTCATTGATAATAGCCAAGACCTCCATATTCATCCCTGACTCGCAAGAAAATAAAAACTAGGAATGTATATAGTTTATATGAGTATACACACACACACACACACACACACACACACACACACGTAAATCTCAAAAGGGTATTTCATTTGATTCCTGCTTAAATTCATGGGCAAACCATTATTAATATTTGTGCACTATATAAAAAGAAAAGGAACTTAATGCTTTCACATTCTTCATCTCTTGCTAAATTACCTTTGTCTATTTTACCCAAATCATAAAGGACTTCCCTGGTGGTCCAGTGGCTGAGACTCTGCACTCCAGGGGACCCCAGTTCGATCCCTGTTCAGGGAACTAGGTCCCACATGCCACAACTAAGAGTTTGCATGCCTCAACTAAGGATCCCGCATGCCTCAACTAAGACCCAGTGCAGCCAAATAAATAAATATTTTAAAAATTATTTTTAAAAAGGAAAATACACTAAATATTAACGAGAATTAACCTGTCTGTTACCTCCGCAGGTAAAGCACGATCTCGCAAACCTCTCCAGCTGGTGGTTGGCACTCTGACACCAAGCTCAGTCTTCCTGTCCTGGGGCTTCCTCATCAACCCTCACCATGACTGGACATTGCCAAGTCACTGTCCCAATGACAGGTAGTTCACCATTATGGAAAATTTTGTTTTTCATCTGAAAATTGGCACTTGCTTTCAATAGTATCTGCACATGCTTTAGAAGAATGTGTAAATGGCAGGAGCATCAGTATTTACAGATCAGCTATTAGCTGTAGAGCCTGATCTAGGTGTGAGGGGAATGAAGATACATTAGTCAGGATCCCTACCCTTCAGGGAGTTATCACCTATCTGAATAGAAAACACATGCAAGTATTTTTTTCTTTCTGAAGAAAAAACTAGAAAGGAAAATAAGCCAAATAGCAAGTGGGGTTATCAGTGATAAGTGTGAAAAAAAAAAATCAGAGGATGAGCTTGAAAGCACTTAGCAGAGACTGTTAAAAGTTGCAAAGCTTCATCTTTGGTTTGAAAACGATGGATCTTTGATCTGTCAGTTGACGAAGTGCTAAAACAGTAGTTCTCTCAGTGTGGTCCCTAAACTAAGCAGCATCAGCCTCAATAAACATCACTTGGGAAATTATAAAAAATGGAAATTCCCAGGTCTCCAGACCTACTGAATCAGAAACTTCACCTAAGCTTACGGATCATTGACTTAGAAAACTGGAGGGAGGAACACATGGAGAAATGTAGGTCAAGGAAAAGCACAGTTGGAAATGAAGCTACCATCTTCTTTGGCAGAACAAAATAAGAAAAACCTAAGTTTATTTTTAAATTACTGCCATTCATCCATCCAGCATATGTAGTTGGCATTGTCTATGTGCTGGGCACTGTATAAATGCTGAACCATGATTCTAAACTGGGTATAAGATAATATTTGCTTTTCATAAGTATTTACTACAGTAGCTTCAAAATTCAAAACTTTGCATCTGACAATCAAAATTTTCAAGCTTCAACCAAGGAGTTTTTATTTTAGGAGATGTTTTTTTAATTTTAAATACTCAAAGTGACTTATATGTTTAAGATTTGTTTCATTACTTTTTTACATAAAAAACTTTGTTATTGAGGAATAATTTAAACCTAGTAAAATGCACAGATCTTAGGTGTACAATTTAATCAATTACAAAAAAAGGTGTGTAACCATGTACTGTACAACCCATCAAGACATAAAACATTTTCATTACTCCAGAAAGTACTAGAGTTGGCCACTCTAGAATTCCATATAAACAGAATCATAAAGTATGTTCTCTTTTTGTGTCTATCTTATTTATTCAGTATGTTTTTTGAGATTCATTCATGACATTGCAAGTATAAATAGTTCATTCCTTTTTTATTCCTGAGTAGTATTCCATTATGTGAATATTTCAGAATTTATTGATCCATTTTCTTGATGGTGGACACCTGAATTGTGTCTTGTTTTTTGGTTATTTTGAATATAAATTTTATAAACATTTTTGTATAAGACTCTTGTAGATATATCTTTTAATTTCTCTTAGATCAATACCTAAAAGTAGAATTGCTATGTCACAGGGAAGATGTATATTTGATTTTTTGGGGCCTAATTTTTCCATTTAAATTCCCACAAGCAGTAATGGGAGTTCTGGTTGCTCCACATCTGCACCAGCATTTTGTGTCATCAACATTTTTCATTTTAGCTATTCTAGTGTAGTCATATCTCATTACCATTTTAATATGTATTTCCCTTGTACTAAAGATATCGAAAACATTTTCATGTACTTTTTTTGCTTTATACCTATTTTTTTAGTGCTTTATTTCTTTTTATTTGTCTTAATTGAACAGAAAAGAAAGAGCTTTAAAATGTTTGTAAGTTCTCAGAAGTACCTTTCATATGACTTTGATTAAGAAGTCTAAACTAAGAAAGAAAAAAATTAAATTTTCTTTCACATGTCCATAGTTCTGAAGGAAGAAATTCTTGGAAAAAGTATGTAGAAGATATGCCAAAACTAAATTTTTTGAAAAGTAATTTTGAGCTGTTTCAAAGAATCTGAACTATTCCTTATTTCAACCACTACTAAACCCATAACTTACTTTGTTTGGAAATGGACTCTTGAAAGAACTTTCTTTCTTGTGATAACTTCAGTTTCTAATGGGTTCACAGGGTGCCAGTGCTGAGAAAACAAACACTTAAGGGTTGCTTTCTTTTCCTTTTTTTAGTCTCTTACTAAGAAAGAAAGAAGGAAAACAAAGAAGGGAGGGGAGGGGATGGGCAGGAAGGGTAGAAGGGAAGGATGGAGACCTGATACCCTTGTAGCAAAATGTAGCTGATTTTAATGGTTACTCAACTTGCTTGATAAATCCATGAGGTTCAGTAACTTGCAAATTCATATAGCAGGATTTGGATATGATTTCCTCCCCTGTCCTCAAGCCTTTTCTTCAATTTCACTTGGTTCTGCTGACCCCTCCATGAAATGACTTATCTGATGATTGATTCTAATTGATAGAGATTGCCACGGTTTGACAGCACAAGGAGATAATGAATATGAAGAAGGTAGAGGAACAGTTGCCCGGGTAGAGTTAGAATTTTATCCAAGGCAATTGACTTGAAGGCCCCAAGCTACTCAGACAATGTGTATACCTCACCCTCTCATCCCCTTGCCCATACACCCTGGCTCTGCTCTTCTCATCAAATAGATGGAGTCATGCCCATTAAATCACAATATTTAAAATAAATAATTCTACCTAGAATGAAGTTTTTTAAAAGATTCAATAATAACATGTCAAGATGCTTGCCAAGTTTCAAACGTGAGTGTGTGGGAGGATCAAAGTATCCTTGACAGAAATAGGGAATTGTTAGGACATGACTAAAGGGGAAGAATTAAATGGTAATGACAAAAAGAAGCATTTGGAGTACTTGTGAATTTTATTTGCCCATCCCTCCTTTCTCCCTAGTTAGAACAGTTAATAAAGAGCTGACATTTTAGAAAAAATAATAGTCCTTATTTAAAAGCTCTGGAAATACTGTACATATTATAAGCACCCAAATAAATCCACCAGAACAACTCAATTGGTGTACTTAGATGCAGAATTGGAGAAATCCACCCTCATATGATTATGTATATGGTATTTTTTAGAATTTAGATTAAGCCAGTAGGTTAGAGTAAGCAATAATAGTTACAGGGAATGATTCCTCCTTGAAAATTAGAAGATTAGTACAGCTCAAGTTTTCCTTCAGGAGCATATTCTGACAAAACTGTTGGAATCTGAATGCCCTTGGCTTGCTACAGGAACATCAACTGATGTCATTTTAATCCATTTAACTCTAATATTTGGCACTATGTGTAAAGTCTCTGTTTTTTTTTAAAACAGAATCATTTCACATTGGTTTGTATAGCATCATTTAGTAATTTGCATATTACTATGCAAGTGCAAGTTATTGGAAAGGTTTCTTTACATTATACTTTGACTTTTTTTACATTTTATTTATTTATTTATTTTTGGCTGTGTTGGATCTTCGTTTCTGTGTGAGGGCTTTCTCTAGTTGTGGCGAGCGGGGGCCACTCTTCATTGCGGTGCACAGGCCTCTCACTGTCGCGGCCTCTCTTGTTGCGGAGCACAAGCTCCAGACGCGCAGGCTCAGTTGTTGTGGCTCATGGGTCTAGTTGCTCCGTGGCATGTGGGATCTTCCCAGACCAGGACTCGAACCCGTGTCCCCTGTATTGGCAGGCAGACTCTCAACCACTGCGCCACCAGGGAAGCCCCTATACTTTGACTTTATATATCAAAGCTCTCGTGTGGTGAGTTTCTAATGAGAAAACCTCTGTTTTCTGTTTTATTTGCTTTAAGCTTCGAAACATTAATGAGTCACTTTATCCTTGGTTGTATGTTTCCATTCCTATTTGCATAGGGTCCATATGGTTCTCCCATGTTTTTAGAGCCTTTTCTGAGTTCACATTCTTTGGAGAGTAGATGTACCTAATTTACAGTTTTTATTCTTAATGGGCTTTGAAAGGAAGAATGTACATGTTTGTCCTCAATATATCTAAGGTCAAAAGAAAGCTTTCTAGATTGGCCCAGATGAAGAGTTAAAACCACAATTTATTTCACCATTAATAGCATATTTTTTCCTTCCCATGTTTCCAGCTTGTTAAAGTGTTCAAGATTGCCTTAGTTCTCACTCCTTTGCCAACTTATTAAAGCTTTATGATTCTTTTAGAATTTTCTTTTCACATTTTCTAACACGTTCACATTGTACTTACTTGCTCTTAATGTACAGTGAGGGCCCTCCTTTTTGGCTGGTCCCGGGCTGACTCTTGCCTGTTTTTTTTTTTCTTTATCCCAAGTTGTTAAGAAGTGAATATTTTTGATGTCTGGAAATTCTCACTTGATTTAGCCCAATGCCTTGTTACCCATTTGTCTTGCCATGTAAATTTTAAGCTCTGTGAGGATAGGGACCATGGGTATCTTAATCTACCATTGTTTCCTCAGTCCCCGGGCCAGCATCTGGCACATAGTAGGCCTTCAGTAAATTTACACTGAATGAATAAACAGTAAAATGTTAGCATTTTCACTTTTATGCCTTACCATTACTTCAAACGTAGAACAAAATTGAACTCATACTTTTCTCTTGAAATATCAGTTCCCCTATTACTTTCTGAAGTATCATAATTCTTTCACTCTCCATAATTTGAAACTTCATGAATTTTTAAATTCTTCATTTCCTATAGGTATTGAGGCTCTGAGTTACATTGGTTTTGCCTTTGAGAAGTACCCATATTAGTATCTTTATCTTCTGCTTCTCCATTTCCATGTCAATGATTCCAATCCAGACACTCCTTACCTTACCCTGCATCCTGGGAATTAGCATCCTGGCTACTGACCCTGACTCTTTTCGTATCCCAATCCATCCTGGTTTCTGCAATACTGAAGAAAATTTAGGCTATTTGCCGTCAGCTCACTGTTTCTTCATTCCACATTTAGTTTTAACTCTCTTCTGTTCTTACCAAGGAACATGTTTCTGACTTCAGACAGTGCTCATCATCTGGTCGCTTCCATATTCCATAAGCCTTTGATCTTTTACATTTGCCTCTTTACTGATATTGGTGCCCTGCCTCTTGCTTACAAACATGCTCAAGATTTCCCTACTCCCAAACAACATCTTCTGTTGACTGTGTTATATCTTCTAGGCTACTTTTCAGACTCTTCTCTTAATTCCAAAACTTATCAGATTAATGTGCTCTCATATTCTTGACTTCTCTACCACACTCACAGTCTTTATTCTCTTTCACTGGCTTCGGTCCTCTTTTTACCATTCCACTGAAACTTCTCTTGGTGATCTAGCAATTAATTGCTAGATCCAGTAGAGTTTTCTCAGTTCTTATCCTTTTAAACCTCTTTGTGGGAATTTTGGCCATCCTCCCATTCTTGAATTCTTTCTTCCTTTGAAATTTTTATTTCGATTTTCCTCTTACCCTCTTCCTCTTATGTTTTGCTTACTTGTTATCCTGTCTCTCAAATGTGGAATAGAGATATATCCTTGGATGTCCACCTATGTATCCTCCTTATCTCAGCTATAAGCCATGTCTTTATCACCTCTATATAGAACAGTGATTCTCAAAGTTTGACATACTTGCAAATCATGTGGGAGATATTGAACTTTGACGTACTTGCAAATCATGTGGGAGATATTGTTAAAATGTGGGTTCTGATTCCACAGTCCTTAGGAATAGCCCGAGATTGTGCATTTCTAAAACCTCCCAGGAATTTCTGACGTTGCTGTTCTACAAGCAATAGCAGGAGTGGTATAAGGATGTAAATGACTTCCAATGCTAAACCTCTGACCTTGACCCAATTCCAAAGTTCTAAGAGTGTATTTTTAGTTGTCTGTGGAATATTTTCATTAGAATGACCAGGTAACAGTGTTCAGCACCTCAAACTCAAACTAAATCAATGTTGTCTATACTACTAAAAAAACCTCCTTTTCCATCTCTTTAACTTCCCTCTTCTCAAGCTTGAAAATTGAGTTTTGATTTTTATTTACACTTCCCTTGTCACCCATATCCCATAAGGAGTCTAGTCTCATCAATTTAACTTTGATCTGTTCCTTTTTTCCCCTTCATTTCTATTCCTTCCATGGTTCACTCCTTTGTTATATCATATCTGGACTACAGCAAAGTGAGATTCCTCCCTCCAGTTTTTCTCTGATTATTCCACTGCTGATAAATCTAACTTCCTTCATTACTGCTCAACTTTATTTACCTGTTGATTCTGTTGAAGAATCTTCCCCAGGTTCCCACTGGCTGGTTAAAAAAAAAAAGGTCATAGATTCTCTCCAAGAATCTATCTCAAGGAATCTTTGAGTCATCCTCCTGACATGGGGTTTAAATCTGGCCTACTCTGCTTTCCCTGGATCTGGGTAGGATCTCCTGCTCTAAATCTACCACCGAGGTGGGGTTTACAAGGTAGCCTTTTTACAAATTCAGGCTTCAGGATGCCATGCCCAGCCACCCTCAGGTGCTTTGCTTTTCATCCTGCCTTCTTTAGTCATATGCAAATGTACACCTGCCTCTTTCCCTATTCTGTGAGCTCATTTTTAAATTTATGCCCAGCGTCTTACTTGTCTTTCATCACACATATAATATAGCATCACACTTTACAACAGTAGTTCTCAACAAATGCATGAATGAATAGGCAAGTGGAATGTCCAAAACTAGCTTTAAAAATCATCTAACTAGTCCATTCAGCCCTTGAACCTCCTCTGAAACATCTCGCAAACAGACGTCAGTCACAGTGAGTATCTCCAGGGATGGTACATAGTATGATTGCTCGGGGTATAAATTCTGGTCAGACTGACCTAAGTTCAGACTTCTGCTCTGTTAGCTGAGTGACCTTGGACAGGTTACTTAAATGCTTTAAGCCTTGATTTTCTCATCTGTAAAATGGGAGTAATAACAGTAATATCTCATAGTGTTGTCAGAATTAAATGAGATGACACATGTAAAATGTGAGTATGTTCACTGGCATGCAATGAATACTCAAGAAATGATACTGAGGCGTGAGGAGTTTGGGGGCACACAAAAAGAAGTCCAGGCAGCCTGTAGGAACAGAGAGCAGCTCCGAGCTCCCAGCCAGCCAGGAAACAGGACCTTGGAGCCATAACCAGAAGAAACTGGATTCTGCCAACAACCTTAATGAGTTAAGAAGCAGGTTCTTCCCAAGAGCCTCCAGTTACCTGGCCAGGGATCAAACCTGCACCCTCGGGACTGAAAGCTTAGAGTCTTAACCACAGGACCATCATGGAATTCCCCAGAATCCCCCACTTCTTACCACCTCTGCCACCCTCGTCCAAGCCACCATCATCTCAGGTTTATCCACTGAGAGGGGCTGCAACATCCCAAAGCAAGGAACCCACTTAGCAACTGGATCTTAGATTCTGAGTACTAGGAAATCTGGCAGAGACCATCTTCATCAAATGAATCAAGTAAACAAAGTTAACATCACAAGGAATGCAACAAATTGAAATTGTGCACCCCCCGATAGGATGCAACAGGAAGAACACAGCATCATTTGCGTGATACTCCTGCCAAAGTGCATCACTTGAGACCTGTGACTTGCGCGAGTGACACCTCCAGTCGAATCCTGTGGGATGTATTTCATTTTCCATGTGGATAAGAATTATCAAAGCAAAAACTACACTGGACAGAGTTATAGAGCCGTGTGGCTGACAGGGTCTTGGTGCTCTGACCAAGTGTCAGGCCTGAGCCTCTGAGGTGGGAGAGCCGAGTTCAGGACATTGGTCCACCAGAGACCTACTGGCCCCAGGTAATACCAGTCAGTGAGAAATCTCCCAGAGATCTCCATGTCAACACTAAGACCTAGCCCCACTCAACAACCAGCAAGCTCCAGTGCTGGACAAGCCATGCCAAACAACTAGCAAGAGAGAAACACAACCCCACCCATTAGCAGAGAGCCTGCCTAAAATCATAATAAGTTCACAGACACTGCAAAACACACCACCGGACATGGTCCTGCCCACCAGAAAGACAAGATCCAGCTCTCATCCACCAGAACACAGGCACCAGTTCCCTCCACCAGGAAGCTTACACAACTCACTGAACTAACATTACCCACGGGGGGTAGACAGCAAAAACAACGGGAACTACAAACCTACAGCCTGCAAAAAGGAGACCTCAAATGCAATAAGTTAAGCAAAATGAGAAGACAGACAAACCATAGCAGATGAAGGAGCAAGGTAAAAAACCCCAGACCAAACAAATGAAGAGGAAATAGACAGTCTACCTGAAAAAGAATTCAGAGTAATGATAATAAAAATGATCCAAAATCTTGGAAATAGAATGCAGAAAATACAAGAAACGTTTAACAAGGACCTAGAAGAACTAAAGAACAAACAAACAATGATGAACAACACAATAAATGAAATTAAAAATTCTCTAGAAGGAATCAATAGCAGAATAACTGAGGCAGAAGAACAGATAAGTGACCTGGAAGATAAAATGGTAGAAAAAACTATCACAGAGAAGAATAAAGAAAAAAGAATGAAAACAATTGAGGACAGTCTCAGAGACCTCTGGGACAACATTAAATGCACCAACACTTGAATTGTAGGGGTCCCAGAAGAAGAAGAGAAAGAGAAAGGGATTAAGAAAATATTTGAAGAGATCATAGTTGAAAACTTCCCTAATATGGGAAAGGAAATAGGTCCAGGAAGTGCAGAGAGTCCCATACAGGATAAATCCAAGGAGAAACACGCCAAGACACATATTAATCACACTGTCAAAAATTAAATACAAAGAAAAAATATTGAAAGCAGCAAGGGAAAATCAACAATTAACATACAAGGGAATCCCCATAAGGTTAACAGCTGATCTTTCAGCAGAAACTCTGCAAGGAGAAGAGTGTGGCAGGACATATTTAAAATGATGTAAGGGAAAAACCTACAAGCAAGATTACTCTACCCAGCAAGGATCTCATTCAGATTTGATGGAGAAATTAAAACCTTTAGAGATAAGCAGAAGTTAAGAGAACTCAGCACCACCAAACCAGCTTTACAACAAACTCTAAAGGAACTTCTCTAGGGAGGAAACACAAGAGAAGGAAAAGACCCACAATAACAAACCCAAAACAATTAAGAAAATGGTAATAGGAACATACATATTGATAATTACCTTAAATGTAAATGGATTAAATGCTCCAACCAAATGACAGACTGTCTGAATGGATACAAAAACAAGACCTGTATATATGCTGTCTACAAGAGACCCACTTCAGACCTAGGGACACATAAGACTGAAAGCGAGAGGATGGAAAAAGATATTCCATGCGAATGGAAATCACAAGAAAGCGGGAGTAGCAATTCTCATATCACACAAAATGGACTAAAATAAAAACTATTACAAGAGAAAAAGAAGGACACTACATAATAATCAAGGGATCAGCCAAAGAAGAAGATATAACAGTTGTAAATATTTATGCACCCAGTGTAGGAGCACTTCAGTACACAAGGCACATGTTAACAGCCATAAAAGGGGAAATTGACAGTAACACAATAATAGTAGGGGACTTTAACACCCCACTTTCACCAATGGACAGATCATCCAAAATGAAAATAAGGAAACACAAGCTTTAGATGACACATTAAACAAGATGGACTTAATTGATATTTATAGGACATTCCATCCAAAAACAACAGAATACACTTTCTTCTCAAGTGCTCATGGAATCTTCTCCAGGATAGATCATATCTTGGGTAACAAATCAAGCCTTGGTAAATTTAAGAAAATTGAAATCATATCGAGTGTCTTTTATGACCACAACTCTATAAGACTAGATATCAATTACAGGAAAACTAAAAAATAAAACACATGGAGGCTATACAATACACTACTTAATAAGCAAGAGATCACTGAAGAAATCAAAGAGGAAATCAAAAATATCTAGAAACAAATGACAATGAAAACACAACTACCCAAAACGTATGGGATGCAGCAAAAGCAGTTCTAAGAGGGAAGTTTATAGCAATGCAACCCTACCTCAAGAAACAAGAAACATCTCAAATAAACAACCTTACTTTACACCTAAAGCAACTAGAGAAAGAAGAACAAAAATACCCAAAGTTAGCAGAAGGAAAGAAATCATAAAGATCAGATCAGAAATAAATGAAAAAGAAATGAAGGAAACGATAGCAAAGATCAGTAAAACTAAAAGCTGGTTCTTTGAGAAGATAAACAAAATTGATAAACCATTAGCCAGATTCATCAAGAAAAAGGGGAGAAGACTCAACAGAATTAGAAATGAAAAAGGAGAATTAACAAGTGACACTGCAGAAATACAAAGGATCATGAGAGATTACTACAAGCAACTATATGCTAATAAAATGGACAACCTGGAAGAAATGGACAAATTCTTAAAAAGCACAACCTTCCAAGACTTAACCAGGAAGAAATAGAAAGTGTAAACAGACCAATCACAAGCCCTGAGATTGAAATTGTGATTTAAAATCTTCCAGCAAACAAAAGCCCCAGACCAAATGGCTTCACAGGCAAATTCTATCAAACATTTAGAGAAGAGGTAAGAGCTATCTTTCTCAAATTCTCCCAAAATACAGCAGAGGGAGGAGTATGTCCAAACTCATTGTACAAGACCACCATCAACCTGACACCAAAACCAGACAATGATGTCAGAAAGAAAGAAAACTACAGGCCAATATCACTGATGAACATGGATGCAAAAATCCTCAACAAAATACTAGCAAACAGAATTCAACGGCCATTAAAAAGATCATACACCATGATCAAGTGGAGTTTATCCCAGGAATGCAAGGATTCTTCAATATACGCAAATCAATCAATGTGATAAACCATATTAACAAATTGAAGGAGAGAAACCATATGATCATCTCAATAGATGCAGAGAAAGCTTTTGACAAAATTCAACACCCATTTATGATAAAAACCCTTCAGAAAGTGGGCTTAGAGGGAACTCTCAACATAATAAAGGGCATATATGACAAACCCACAGCCAACATCGTTCTCAGTGGTAAAAATCTGAAACCATTTCCACTCAGATCAGGAGCAAGACAAGGTTGCCTACTCTCACCACTATTATTCAACATAGTTTTGGAAGTTTTAGCCACAGAAATCAGAGAAGAAAAAGAAACAAAAGGAATCCAAATCAGAAAGAAGAGGTAAAACTGTCACTGTTTGCAGATGACATGATACTATACATAGAGGGTCCTAAAGATGCTACCAGAAAATGAATTTGGTAGAGTAGCAGGATACAAAATTAATGCACAGAAATCTTTTGCATTCCTATACAGTAATGATGAAAAATCGGGAAGAGAAATTAAGGAAACACTCCCATTTACCATTGCAACAAAAAGAATAAATTACCTAGGAATAAACCTACCAAGGAGACAAAAGACCTGTATGCAGGAAACTATAAAACACTGATGAAAGAAATTAAAAATGATACAAACAGATGGAGAGATATACCATGTTCTTGGATTGGAAGAATCAGCACTGTGAAAATGACTCTACTACCCAAAGCAATCTACAGATTCAATGAAATCCCTATCAAACTACCAATGGTATTTTTCACAGAACTAGAACAAAAAATTGCACATTTCATATGGAAACACAAAAGACCCCGAATAGCCAAAGCAATCTCGAGAAAGAAAAACGGAGCTGGAGTAATCAGGCTCCCAGACTTCAGACGATACTACAAAGCTACAGTAATCAAGACAGGATGGAACTAGCACAAAAACAGAAATATAGATCAGTGGAACGGGATAGAAAGCCCAGAGATAAACCCACACACATACAGTCACCTTATCTTTTATAAAGGAGGCAAGAATATACAATGGAGAAAAGACAGCCTCTTCAGTAAGTGGTGTGGGAAAACTGGACAGCTACATGTAAAAGAATGAAGTTAGAACACTCCCTAACACCATACACAAAAATAAAATCAAAATGGATTGAAGACCTAAATGGAAGGCCAGACACTATCAAACTCTTAGAGGAAAACATAGGCAGAACACTCTATGACATAAATCACAGCAAGATCCTTTTTGACCCACCTCCTAGAGAAACGGAAATAAAAACAAAAATAAACAACTGGGACCTAATGAAACTTAAAAGCTTTTGCACAGCAAAGGAAACCATAAACGAGACGAAAAGACAACTGTCAAAATGGGAGAAAATATTTGCAAATGAAGGAACTGACAAGGGATTAACCTCCAAATTATACAAGCAGCTCACGCACCTCAATATCAAAAATAAAACCCCAATCAAAAAATGGGCAGAAGACCTATATAGACAGTCCTCCAAAGAAGATATACAGATTGCCAATAAACACATGAAAGGTTGCTCAACATCACTAGTCGTTAGTGAAATGAAAATCAAAACTACAATGAGGTATCACCTCACAGCAGTCAGAATGGCCATCATCAAAAAGTCTACAAACAATAAAAGCTGGAGAGGGTGTGGAGAAAAGGGAACCCTCTTGCACTGTTGGTGGGGATGTAAATTGATACAGCCACCATGGAGAACAGTATGGAGGTTCCTTAAAAATCTAAAAATAGAGCTACCATACGACCCAGCAGTCCCACTACTGGACACATACCCTGAGAAAACCGTAATTCAAAAAGAGTGATGTTAACCCTGAGAAAAGCATAATTCAAAAAGAGTCATGTACCACAATGTTCATTGCAGCTCTATTTACAATAGCCAGGACATGGAAGCAATCTAAGCATCCATCAGCAGATGAATGGATAAAGAAGATGTGGCACATATATACAATGGAATATAACTCAGCCATAAAAGGAAATGAAATTGAGTTATTTGTAGTGAGGTATATGGACCTAGAGACTGTCATACAGAGTGAAGTAAGTCAGAGAAAAACAAATACCGTATCCTAAACCATATATATGGAATCTAAAAAAAAAAAAAGTGGTTCTGAAGAACCTAGGGGCAGGACAGGAATAAAGATGCAGATGTAGCGAATGGATTTGAGGACACAGGGAGGGGGAAGGGTAAGCTGGGATGAAGTGAGAGAGTGGCATGGACATATATACACTACCAAATGTAAAATTGATAGCTAGTGGGAAGAAGCCGCATAGCACAGGGAGATCAGCTTGGTGCTTTGTGACCACGTAGAGGGGTGGGATAGGGAGGTTGGGAGGGAGACGCAAGCGGGAAGGGATATGGGGATATATGTATACGTATAGCTGATTTAATTTGTTATACAGCAGAAAGTAATGTGGTATTGTAAAGCAGTTATACTCCCATAAAGATGTTTAAAAGAAAAAAAAGAAATACTGAGTTTGCTGCTAGTCTTGTTAGTTTTGATGTTAGTTATTTTATGTGATAATTGCCACTTCAGGCACGCTGTTCCATTTTAGATAGCACTAAAATCACTAGAAACTTCTTTCTCTTGATCTTAAACAGGCCAGCAGTGAGTGATAGAAAGATTTTGGAAACGGTTTACCAGTTTGAAAATTATTCTGAGTCCAGAGATAGTAAGAACCCAAACTGGGCCTTTAAGTGTTACTTAGTAGTAGAGGCAAGACAAGTGCAAGAGATATCACTCAGGGAAATATAACTGGACTTGAAAACTGATTGGACACAGGGAGAAGGAATGTGAAGACAACGGGAATAGGAACAGATTTGGAAAAGATGAGTAGATGTTAAAGTAGTTATGAAGTTTACAGATGATTAAATCATTGGATTTGACCATGATGTTTTACTGTACTAACAGGTCAGACACCAGACTGCAAAGAGATTTAGGCATTATGAGTGGTAAGAAAACAGAAGAAAGTAGATTAATTTTGAGAAATCTTGTGTTAAAAGGTAATGGCAGGAATAAGAAGTATTAGTTTTAGTTTTGCTTTGATATAGTGGAAAATAGTTCAACAACTTTTTGACTCAGAAAGGTCCTTGAAGAATCAAGAGAAAGGATGCAGAGTAGGTGGAATAAGAAAATGGAATAAAATTACCAAGACACTTATTTTTTAGAAGAAGGGAGAACCCTGGAATTGGAGAGGGGCAAGGAGAGAGTGAAGGGGGAGAGAGAGACTTTGAGAGGAAGGGAGTGAGGGCAGATTTTGAGAGGAAGGGAGTGAGGGCAGATTTTATATCAGCAGTCACAGTCTCAGTAAGGCAAGAAGCAAGGATATTGACAACGGGGGGCGTCAGGAAGTGTCCTTTGATGTGAAGAGAGCAAAAAAAATGTGTGATGTGTGGAATAGATGTTCTAGGAAATATAGTAATTAATCACATAGAAATAAAAGAATTGCTGAAAAAAGTATAGAAAGTCCCACAGCTGGCCAACCGTGTGCATCAGTCCAGGCCAGTTTGTGAAAGGACTAAATTTATTGACACTATTCAGTTTCTCCACTTGGCAGAATTCAATGCCATTTACATCATAAATTTTATTTATGGGATTTCTGCCTCTAGGGTTTCTAGCCTGTGTTATGCCTCTGTATTTTATTAGAATAGAATGTCTAATTTGTAGCTAGAATAAAATTTTAGAAACAGAAAGGATTCAAAGATTGTCTAATCCAACCCCTCTTTTTCAAAGTAGAAATTTGATATATAAGTGGGCAAAGAGACCCTCCTGAGGGCATGCTACTAGTTTGCAGCTGGCAGATATCCACGCCAAGCCACTATCTGCCTTCTCCATTACATTTGGAGGAGCTATGGTATTTTTTAAGTTATAATAACGATTATTGTCAGTTTTGAGACTCTTGGGGAGATCCAAGCACAGAATATCACCATTGAACCAAACACTGCCCTCAACAGTTGCTTACCACTTAATTAGGATGTGAGATATCCTTGTTTCTAAAATCCAAATTGCTAGTCAGGCTTTGCAGAGGTCTGCTCTGATGACATTCACTGGCTGTTACCTCCGTCTTTAGTAGACTTGTTGCCTCTCTATGCATTTGTGTCCAAATTTAATTAACCACAGAAAAAAAGTGCAATCAACATTTGATCCTGGATGTCCTCAGACAATATTGGGAAGTCTGTGATTATGTGAAAGCCTTAAGTAATGCTAAAGGAACTTCTGATTCCTTTTACTTCTCTTCCATTCTGGGTCATTTTACCTTGTTTTTGCATCTCCTTTTGCTGAGCCCTGCAGTAGATAGTCCAATGCAACACAGAAGGTATTAGCTTATGAGTCAGAAAACAGCCATTTGCCTGGTTCTGTCACTGATTCTCAGGCTTTAGGCACTTCTTGGCCTCTCTCTTCTATAATAATTCTTGCTGTGCTCATTTCAGAATTTATTGTATGGATACATGGAAATAAATTTAAAAATCCTAAGCCCTCTGCAAATGTACCATGTAGACATTTATTGAACTCTCCTTCCATTTGCATTGATTCTATAAGAATGCTGAGGTTTGGTAAATGAACTCTTATGCAACAACATATAGCAAAATATAATTGTAGACCTAATGGCTTAAATCAGAATATTTTGGTGATCGAGTCATTGGCCATTTAGAGCAACTATAATTTTAGAATGACCCTATGAGCACCTAAGTGTCCATTCTATTTGTTCCACAACATATATGGAGTACATACTCTGTGCTAGGTTGTACAGTATTATCATCATAAGGCCTATATTTTGCTTTAAAATCAAGAAAATAGACTTCACCACTTTATAGCTAAGTAGCCTTGTTTACTGTCTCTTTTAAAAATTTAGAACTTGCCTATATTATACAAGTATCAATTAAGCCAATGTTGGTGAGGGTAACCTAACTGAAGCCTAGGAGAAGGCCTAGCTGCCTGTACTTTTATTTTTCCTGACCAAGTTGGTACAAGAGAGGTTAGTTAGAAAGCTTTGTGATCAAAATAGAAAAAAATTTACAGGCTAGATTTTTTTCAACAAAGTCTTAGAACATGTCTGTCTCATTCCTAGGAAGAGGATATAAAATCAAACTTCCTGGGAATCCTGGAATCTGGCCTCTGGTAGTTCTGTTAGCGTTGCCCGACACCCCTACCAGATCATGCAAGCAGTTCAGGACTTCAGAAATGTATCCAAACTAGAGACGCATAACTCTGGAGGCCCATCTGGTCTGATTTTAGTTTCTCTGCACTTCCCTGAAGTCCTGTAATAGCCAGGGCACGGGAAAAACGACAGAAATTCTGTTCGACGTACTTGTCAACAAATGTGTTTCATAAACTACTGTTGATGGTTCAACTCACGGGACACAGAGCATTCGTATTCTGTAACATTTGTTCCCAGTAGCAGTTAGTGTTCTGGCTGGAACAGCCTCCTTCACTCGTTCTGTTTTTCGTGACTTTGGAATGGGGTATGGAGCCCAGAGAGCTGCTTTTACGAGGAAGACGCAAGCTAATGAATGATTTCGAGCATTTCAGTAGTTTGTGACTAGTAAGAAAGTAGGCTGAATGTACGAATACATCCCTTTTCTGTACTTAAGAAACTATAACCCCCTTGCTGACTTCATGGGCGTGCAACCAGTACGGTCACACAGGTTCCCCACTTAGTAGGGCCCATGCTTGGTTTAATGCTCTGTTGTCACCGTCTTAAAAGTCTTAATCATTTTTGAATAAGGGGCTCCATGTTTTCACTTTGCTGTGAACTCCACAAATTATGTAACCAGTCCTGGCCCTTGTTTCCAAAGATTCTGGGTGGGTTTTTTTGGTATCAAGAGCTTGTGCCTGGCACTTAAAGAGGACACGATAAACATTTTTTGCATGAGTAAATGAGGGATTTTAGGGCTTTAAATAAAAGCAATTGACCTGAATCTTAGGGTGAGGAGTGGGGGAGAGGTACTAAATTTTTGAGAGAAAATTTAGAATGTAAAAAAAGAGTCTAAAATAGTATAACAAGCATGTATGTTTCCATTGTTAGTACATGACAATTATTATTTTATTTTATTCTATTTACTTAAAATGTTTATTTAAGAATAAAAAGCAAATAAAGTTTATCAGTTGGCCCCATCTCTAGTCTCATGTATTTCCCTACTTGCTCACTGGGAGCCAAAGCACTGTCATAAATGTTGTATCCTTCCAGTATTTCTTGTCCCTTTACACTGCCAGGAATGATATACGGTAACATATTTTGTGTGAGTGTTTTAATCTTTGTGCAAATGATGTGAAACTACGTGCATCATTTTGCTATTTTCATTCAATATTTTGTTTGTAAAATTTAGCCATATTGATACACGTAGCCCTAGTTCATTCATTCTCATTGCTGTATCCAGTAGCAATGCAATTTCCTTTCCTGACCTGCTTCCCCACTTTGTGAGACTGTTTAGAGCAGAGCCAGAGGAGTTTTTCCTGCTTTTCTGGTTCTGCCACTAGTAAAAATCACTAGCTGGATGACATTGGGCGAGTTAAGAGATCTTTCTGAAACATGGTTTTCACATTTGTAAAGTAGGATTAATGATTTCTACCACTTAAGATGTTTTTGTGACAATTAAATGAGATAATATATATAAAACCTACCATGTGTTAAAGGTGCAAAAAAAATAGTGAGGATTATTAGTACCTTGTGATATATATGTCTGAATATTATGAAGCCCTAAGCAAATATGTAACAGTGATCTTGAATTTGCATTGTTCGATTTTTCTCATTGTACTCTCAGCTTGACTATTGGTGTTGATCCTTTTTTTAATAGTAAGAAAATTTCACCCTTGAAATAAAGTCCTGGATGCATTAGAGTGCATCAGGTTCCTCTCTTACAAAATTGAATGGTATTACCTCTAATGTGCCTTCTATGGTGTTAAACGATATTACCTCTAATGTACCTTCCATGGGCTTAAACCCATACAGTTATGAAATTATAATATTAAATATTTATGAAAATATGCCTATGTTCTTCTCTATGCATAATTAGAAAAAAAATGAATGTCTAGTGTTTTCCAACTTTCATTTTGGAAAGTATCAAATAATAGAATTGAGAGATCTGGAATTCTGTTAGACCATGACTGTGCTGTTACCTAGTCCCCTAACTTGCAATTAGAAATTAAAAACTTAAGCACGCACAGAGAAACTGTTTTTATGTTCTCTGAAAATTAAAAAAAATCTAAACAGAAGCCAATGTGAAATCTTGAGAGTAGGTGGGAGTCTATGGTGTATTAAGAAACTGGAAGTATATTCTGAATCTCCCTGTGGTTTTATAGCATATTTTGGTTATTCAACAGATTTTATACAATTCGCTATAGAGAAAAGGATAAGGAAAAGAAATGGATTTTTCAACTCTGTCCGGCCACTGAAACAATTGTGGAAAATCTAAAGCCTGACACAGTTTATGAATTCGGAGTGAAAGACAATGTAGAAGGTGGAATTTGGAGTAAGATTTTTAATCACAAGACTATTGTTGGAAGTAAGTACCTAGAACTATTTGAGTGAGCTTTCTGTAATATTTTTTCCTAATTATCAAATTTTAAATTATTTTATTAGTTGTATAATAGGAAATGAGTTAATTCTCATTATCCATATTTATGAAAATACAAAAGTAAACAGAATTTGAGCATTGATATTTCAGAATCTTTTTTACAGTGAGTGTTTTTTTAAAAAAAATGGTAAACTAATATTTGACAGTAGCAATCGTTGATAACAATTTATTTGGCCATTGTCATATTTTAAATCAATCTCTGACCTATGAACACTAACTGAGCCAAAAATCGATAACATGTACGAATGCTAAGTTAAAAAGCTGGGCCAGTGGAATTGAACGTGCAAAGACTTTATGGGGCTGGGCTTGCTTCCTATCATCCCTTGTTTCGAACATCATTGGAATCAGTGTTTGAAATGAGAGCAAATAAAATAATATGCCCAAGTTAGAGCAGGACTTGTAGTTGTCTTCATAATGACTAGTAAGAATTGATTTAGGGAAAAGAAGAATGAAAAGAATGTCATTTTCCTCTTGTTTTTGTCAGGTAAAAACAAAGTAAATGGGAAAATCCAAAGTACCTATGACCAAGTCCACACAGTGGTATGTACCAGCTTATTTTCAAGAATGTTCTTTTAAAAATGTATCTGCATTATACTTTCATTTAAATAAGGGAGTAGTCCTATTATGAGGTACTGGAACTGGATTAACTGCCTAGCTATAGGGTTTTGGGTCAAGTACATAATGTTTTAGGAATTAGTTTCTTTCTCAGAAAATGGAGGTGGAAGCATGAGACCAGATTATCTCTAATTTGTTTAAAGCTCTAAAATTCTGATATTCTGTATAGTTATCTAGTATTTCAGTATTCCAGGTATTTCGAGATTATTCTTATTATCTTCTGTCCTGTGGGTTGTTTTTTACTATAACATGTTTCAAGAGTGAATAAGTACATGCACTACTTAACCCTGTGATTGTTCAAATCTTTCCTCTATTTTCTATCATTTCCTACTTAAAAGAGCCAGCCCTTTTCAAAATGATGAAGCAACTGGTTTGGTTTTGTAACATGCCCAGCTTCTATTCAGTGCAATAAATGTTTGTATATTTTATGTGCCCAGCATTTTCCCCGTCTAGAACTCTTTTCTCTCTCACCTTAGGAGCTCAGTCCCTTGTTCTCCTCTTTCCCTCCACTTTTCAAAATCTGTTCTCAGGAAGCATTATATCAGTTCCATACTACCTGTTATAAATGTAAGCCATTGTTAGAACCATCACAAAGACACTTGCCATTGAAATCACATGCCTAATTATAAAGTAAAGAACATTACATCATAGAGCAGGTAGAGAAGGCACTTTGGTGAGAAGAGGGGAATTTGATGCTGGCTTTGGTCTATGTATTGGGAGTATCCAGCCAGGGAAATATTCTACAGTCAAGTGAACATGCAAAGACTCTATTCAGGGTTGCAAATTTGTTCTTTTCAATGTGTTCATGATGTATGTGGATAGATGGTTTTTTATGTCTATTGAATAGTCCACAGAATAACCCACTGTTCATGTAGCCCAGTGGGGGAAAATGGTAGTACATACCTCAGTGAATAAAAATATGCAAGATTCTTTTCATTGACAGAAAATGGGTTTGGATAAAATAGAACTGAGAATTACTGCTGATAAAGGAAATGTTTCTTTGGTTTGAACTGGCAGAAAAGTGTGTATATTGGGAAATTATTGTCATGATTATTAAATTATTGTGACTGCCCAAGAAATTATTTTGGTATATTTAAAATCAAAATATAAGAAAGGAGATTGTAGGTAAATTCTGAGGCCTGGATTGATTGATTCATTTATTTTCTTTCTCTCTTGCCTCCATCTCTTCTCTCTCTCTCTCTTTCTCTGTTTGGTTTTGACTATTTTCCTAATTATCTGATATTTAAAGATTTATAATGTATAAAAATGAGAAAAGAAAAATTAACAAAATTACCTATAACACTGCCAAATAAAGACCAATAGAAAACCATTTATGGTCTACTGTTAAAACTTTAGAACATTGTATTTTTTTTCAAGCATGTTTTCATTATAAAATTAAAATCATGCTATATGTGCAATTTTATATCTCATTCTTTTCACTTAGCCAAAATATGGCCTAGCATAGTTCATGTCATTAAGTACTTTTCATATACATAGTTTCAATTGCTGTGTATTACATAATCTAAGTACACTATCAGCTACTCAATCTGTTTCCAATTTGTAGGCCTTTAAGTTATTTCTAACAGTTTAATTATAAGTCATATTATGGTGAACATTTATGATCATAAATCTTTGTTCACATTTCTGATTGTTTCCTTAAAGTAGATGCTTAGAAGAGGAATTAACAGTTTAGAGTTTTAACATTTTCTCAAACTTTCTAATATGTTTGGTCAACTTTCTTTCCAGAAAGATTTACCAATTTACAATCTTGTTGGCAATGGATCAGAGTTATCTTTCTGTAGTACCCTGATTTTCAACATTATGTATTTCCATCCCTAAAATTTTGGCTAGTATAATAGTATAAAATGGTTTTTAAATTTCTATTTCTGATTGCTGATAAAGCAGCACTTTCTTCACTTATTTATTAGCCGTTTGTATTTTCCATTTAATGACCTTTAGTTTCAGTTCTTCGTTTATTGGGCATCTCATGGTTTTTTTTATTGAATAAAGACTTTAAAGAGCAAAGACTCTTTGTGATATCATCTAGAAACATTATTTGCACATTCGTTATCAATTTTCTTTATGGGAATTTGTGAAATAGGCAAGTCTTAATTTGCTTAATCAACTTATTTGTCTTTTCCATTGTCATATCTCCAATTGCCTTATATTTTAGAAAGCCCTTCCCTATCCAGAGATCAGATAAATATTTCCCTTTTTTTTGTCTTATAAGTGGTTTGATTTTGTAGTAATTAAACTCTAACCTATGTGGATTTTATTTTGCTATATTATATGTAGTAAGTTCCTATATTGATGAGGTTGTATACTTTTCCCAAATAATTAACCAATTGGCTTAGCACGAAGTATTGAATTCTGCCATTCCCTAAGGTCCCTTTGTCTTTGTCTCTCTTAAATCCAATCACAGGGAATACAGTTGCTCTTCCATGGTCTTCTAGAACAATCCTCGCTGTTGTTGTGAGTGGTTTCCTAGGAAGCACATCTTATCTCCATCCTCTTGGCTGTCCTGCTTTATCTTACATGTGACTCGATGTCGTTTCTTTCATTCCTTCTTCTCAGCAATCACATCTCAATAATTTGTATTTCTTTTGGCAGAATATTTCATTTAGGGTGAGTTACTCAGCAAGATTGGGAAAGATGATTGACAGTTTATTTCCAAAAAATTTAATTTATTTTCCACATCATAAATAGCCATGGCAAGAAGGTCCAGTTAGAAACTTCCTGCACCTATGACACAGAGCCAGATATTTTATCACTTCAAGCTGTGAGGCAGATTACCCCAAACTCCAGCCAGCTCTAATGAGCTGTGCTCTGAAACTCTTGGGTATTTCCAAAGGAAAAGTCGAATTAACTGAAAAGATATTTTAAGGCTTCTCTGTGAGCCTTTCTTCATTGTTACCTTCTAGATAGCAGAAAAAATGTTTCCCAAACTGCCTTCTGTACATTTGGGTAGCTCTGGAACATGAGAAAGTTGAAAAGGAACCAGCTGGGATAGACTTTGACCATCTTATATAATCATTTAGAATTGATTCTGAAAGTTGATTTGATAGTTTTGAGGTATATTTTAATATTTTAAGTCGATATCAATCCAATGTTTACCCATCTCTTCTCTGAGACTGATCTTAGAAGGCAGTATTTCAAGAGATATGAAATTAATTCCAGAGTTTTAAGTAAAAGATACATTGAAAAATGTTTTTATTCATATATGCATGCTTATACCTAAAACTTAAATGTAGCAGAAACTCCTTCACACCTTCTGAAAAGAGATTGGAAATGTGAAAAACAATTTGAACTTGAGGCGATCCATTTTTAACAGATAAATAATATTTAGATTAAAAATTTGAATGTTAAATACAGCCCCATCTTAAGCATCTTGTTACATTATATATTGTAATTCATGTATCTAAGCATGTGTTCTGCAGGCAAGTCCCAGTACACTTGTGCCAGAGGACACTTAGCAGGGGTCTCTTCTGATAGGTTAGTGCCTTCCTTCTACTGCTTGTTAAATACTTTCAATATCATCCCTGCCTACACCTCTAGAAAAATCAGAGAAAAGATGTATGCATAAACAATAACGCTGATTCTTCCCATATAAGTTGTATCACTTGAGATCCATGTAACTGCAGAAGAAAAAACAGATGATAATTTTGCTATTTTCTTCACGTTGAGAAGCAAGAACACTCTTTTTATCAAGGTGAAACCTAGTGTTTACTATTAGATTCTTCTAAAAAATTTTGTTGGATTATAGTTGATTTACAATGTTGTGTTAGTTTCAGGTGTACAGCAAAGTGATTCAGTTATACATATACATATATTCATTCTTTTTCAGATTCTTTTCTCATGTAGGTTATCACAGAATATTGAGTAGAGTTCCCTGTGCTATACAGTAGGTCCTTATTGGTTATCTGTCTTATATATAGTAGTGTGTGTATGTTCATCCCAAACTCCTGATTTATTCCTCCCCATCACATTTCCCCTTTGGTAACCATAAGTTTGTTTTCAATATCTGTAAGTCTTTCTGTTTTGTAAATAAGTTCATTAGGTTCGTTTTTTTTCTTAAAGTGTAAACTGTTTTTTGTTTTTTTTTTTAAATTTATTTATTTATTTTTGGCTGTGTTGGGTCTTCGTTTCTGTGCGAGGGCTTTCTCTAGTTGCGACGAGCATGGGCCACTCTTCATCGCGGTGCACGGGCCTCTCACTGTCGCAGCCTCTCTTGTTGCGGAGCACAGGCTCCATATGCGCAGGCTCAGTTGTTGTGGCTCACGGGCCTAGTTGCTCCGTGGCACGTGGGATCTTGCCAGACCAGGGCTCGAACCTGTGTCCCCTGCATTGGCAGGCAGACTCTCAACCACTGTGCCACCAGGGAAGCCCCATTAGGTTTTATTTTATTTATTTATTTTTTTTTTTAACATCTTTATTGGAGTATAATTGCTTTACAATGGTATGTTAGTTTCAGCTTCACAACAAAATGAATCAGTTACATATATACATATATTCCCATATCTCAGGTTTTATTATATAAAAAAAAAAAAGGAATGATGTCTAAAAGGACCTAACTTTAATACATTCTCTCTATATTTTAAAAACACTTAGTTATCTAACTAGTTCACTAACCAAACAATAAATTTTTGAAGTATGTAGCATTTATTAACAGATATTTTAAAATATAAGTTTAATTATTTAATTAATCCAAATCTCCTTAGAATAAGTGTTCCCCTAAAATATGACATCTATTTTCACCCTTCCATTTTTTTCCATCAGAGATCCACCTACCTTTTTAAAAAGCCATTTCAGTCATTGGCAGAAAGAGAAGTGGTACCAATTTTTAAAGTGTAACAGTTAGCAGATGAGTGAATAGGGAAAAATACAGTGTGGTCCCCACCCGCACCCTAAGATTGTATGCAGTGAGTACATCAGGTGTCCTTCCATTCTTAGCAATCATCGTCCTAAGCAGAAACTTGAAAATTTTATGTCTAGACCACTGATATCACCAAAGGTGTATGTCTGATTCCTCCCTAGCTGACTGGAAATATGGAGACTTTCGCAAGAAGGATGTTAGATTCACTTTTAGTCAGATGTTAGATTGAATCAGTATATTTCATAACTTTCATCAGGACATCCAAAAAATGAATTAAAACCAGAATGTAACATGCCCAAGTTTTTCTCATGTTGTTTAGCTCTTGAGTCTAAAGAGCTGAAATTTGATTTTGAGCAACCCTTAGCCACTCCCCAAATGGACAGTTCCTCTTTATCTCAGGGCCTAAGAATAAAGTTAAATCTACAATGGATATGCTGCCGCCACAAAAATATCAAATGGACAAACCTGTAAAGAGTAACTTGCAAAGAACAGCACCCTGATGTTACCACTACTTTTATTAAAGCTGATTTTCAAAATATAATATCGGGAGGAAGGTAGTGTAATGCAGGGTGAATCCAAAGTCTTTCATGTGGCTACTGCTGCTGTGGTTATTTCTAGATGAGTGTAGGTTTTCCCTAACCAGAACTGGAAAGCAAGCTGGACTGGCCCTCAGGGGCATTGCCTTTTACCACTTCAGCATCCTCTCCCCATTGAATCTGACCAACTGGATACTCAGCCACAGTGTCCCCAGAAAAATGGTAAAAATGATTTCCCTTAGCCAGTCACCCTGCTCAGGATATAGCACAACCTGGGTTCTTAAGGAATAGAATTTCTCAAAACTGAAAAAAATAATTAATCCCTTAAACGGTAGGAGGGAAATATGCTCACTTCCTGACATACAATAAACATTTAAAAAATAATCGCTGAAGGGTGGGATGAGAGCTGAGGAAGGAAGTGGTGATGATGGTTTGCTGCAGGAATGGGGTCAGCAAGCAGCAGAGAAAAGAGAGCCAGGGAGGAAATGGCCTAAGAAAGAAAACTGGTACCAGGGTGGTGTCCGTGGGGAGCAGTAGTACTGTGCTGAGACCACCCCAGCAAAACTGTCGCAGCATCTTGTGGGATGCGGGACTTTCACTACCTCGCTTCCCACCCCGACACCCGACACCAGCTACACTGAGACTTCTATACACGTTGATAGATGCTCATAACAGCAAACCTGTGACTGTAAGGAAAGGTTACTGGTAACTTTATAAACAACATCATACATGAAACAGTTCAATTGAAATTGAGCTGTAATTGGTTACATACTGTTAACTTGGAAATTATCATAATATTTTATTTCTCAGTAAGTCCAGGTTACAGATGTTTCCCTACATTTTTATAAAAAGACACAGCGAAAGAATTCATAGTGTGGATTTCTTACTGGGAATTTTAGAGCCTTCAGCATTAAACACTTTGGGCAGAAGGATTTTCCTGATGCCCTTGACCTAGAGATTATCATACTAAGTGAAGTGAGCCAGACAGAGACAAATATCATATGATCACTTATGTGTGGAATCTAAAAAAAAATGATGCAAATGAACTTCTATACAAAACAGAAATAGACCCACAGACATAGAACATAAATTTATGGTTACCAAAGGGGAAAGGGAAGGGGAGAGATAAATTAGGAGTTTGGAATTAACATATACATATTACTATGTATAAAATAGATAACCAACAAGGACCTGTAGAGCACAGGGAATTATACTCAATGTTATGTAATAACCTATAAGGGAAAAGAATCTGAAAAAGAATATATATATATATATATATACACATATATATATGCACATATATGTATACATTCTTATATATATATAATCTGAATCACTTTGCTGTACACCTAAAACTAACACAACATAAGTCAACTATATTTCAACTAAAAAAAAAACCCTACTTACAGAGAGGGAGCTAGTACTTGCTCATTAGTCTTGGCGCATCTTTGGATTGTAGATTGGGCAAGAGAATAATTATAGGTCTAGAAAGAACTTGATTCTGCAGCTAAATGGTTTCCTTGTTTTTTGGCAGCACACGCTGCCCATATAGTCATGTCATCGTCTTAACAGAGCACTGGTCTGTACCCATATAAGAACTCAAACAGACACTGTGTTCCATTCATGCCAAGAGTGGAATATTTTCCACTTGTTTTTGTCAAAAACTTGTTTAAAACAAATCATCCACAGGGAAGGAAATAAGAATTGCAATAATGCCGTTCAAAAGCAATCAGCACATCAACCCATAGGCGTTTCTGCTATAACGTGTTGTGTCTCTGAAAAACTTCACGCTCTGCCAAGTATACACTACATGGCAGGACTCACTGGGCAAACAGAGGACCAGCCATTCAACAGTCTTTGGAACGGTAGACACAGTTCTGTCGAACGTGATTATTAGCACCGGGAAGGACACTGCGGCTCCGCGGGCCAGCATCCCCTGTGGAACCGGAGGTTGCCGCAGCAGGGGTTAAATGCTCAGGAATGATAGAGGCCACGTGTGGCAACCCTTTCGCTGAAGCAGCACAGGTGGACGTAAGGTGGACACACCAGTGCAGGGCCGTGGGCCTGCCTGTCCCTCTCTGGGGAAGGGTCCTGTGAGCAGGTACACTTATTTAATTTTCTTATGGTAAATCCAGAGGTCTTCTGCCAGTGTGACCTCAAAGCTGACTTTTTTTTTTTTCTACTGATGGTTATACTTGCATTCCTGCTATTCCCCTCCCCTTGCCTGGGAAAAGTTGTGTATAAATTATATTTACATCATTCCTCTATTGACCAAGAGTGTATGAGCTGTATGCAGTACAGAAGCATATGTAGTAGCTAAAAAGACTGCTGGTTAAAATAGCTTTTCCTAGTTATAAATGTAATTCACCCTTGTAAGGAACTTGGAAAATATAGAAAGGTACACAAAATAAAATATGAGATTATAAGAAATAACTACTGTTAAAAAAAAAAAGAGCTATCTCCTTCTGGTCTTTTGTCTATACATATTTGTTATACAGTTACGTTATACTATGAATATAAATTTGTGTCCTTTGTATTTATACTGTACATATTTCCCACTTTAGTAAATAGATGTCAGAAATTTGAACCATAATTTATTTAACAAAACCTCTGCTTTGGAATGATGAGGTTGTTTCACATTGTGGTAATAAACACCCTTACACGTAAATGATGCCTGTATCTTTGATTACTTCCTTAGGCTAGACTGCTAAGTAGGAAATTACTGGGTGTTTTAGTCCATCAGGGCTGTTATAACAAAAATACCACAGACTGGGTGGCTTAAATGGTAAATTATTTCTCACAGTTCTGGAGCCTGTGAAGTCCAAGATCAAGGCACTGGAAGATTTGATGTCTTGGGGAGAACTCACTTCTGGCTCACAGACAACCATCTCACATGGTGGAAGGGTGGAGGGAGTTCTCTGGCATAAGAGCACTAATCCCATTCAAGAGGGTGGAACCCTCATGAGTTATTTACTTCCCAAAGGCCCCACCTCCAAATACCATCACATTGGGGATTAAGTTTCAACACGTGAATTTTGGGGGATACAAGCTTTCAGTCTATAGCGCTGGGCCAATATACAATACAAGAAGTATAGATACTTTTAAAAAATAATCTGATAAAAGTAAACTTTTATTTTTTTGTGTTTTTTAAACATAAGGACTTTACTACAAGAAGAAAAATAGCCAACAGTAAGTGTGGTATTGTGGCACTTCTTTATTATGGGCATATCGTTTATTAGAATGGGAACGTGTTAGCAAGTCTCTTCTGTTCACAACTGTAAACACCTATGTGGTTAAGTACCTCATTCAGCATATCCTGGATTGTCAGCAGATCTAGTACATGGAGTATCTATACCATGCATACAGGCTAAATCAAGCATCAAAAAATGCATGTCATGCTTACGCCTTTACCTCAATCTAATTCTCTGTATATTTGTTGCCCTTCTCTTATCCTGTTCTGTGTCTCTCCCATGGCCATCTTATCCCTGGCTCACAATCTCCAGTGATGACTCCACTGTAAAGTTAACACTAAATGTGCCCCTAGGTCAAGCCACTCTATGGCATCAAAACTTCCTGTGGGGCATCTGAGGCAACTTGGAAGAAGGGAGAATGCACAGTCCTCTGGGACCTGCCCTTCCAATTTTGAGGTCCTCTGGGCATGAATACGTACAGAATAGTTAGAAGTACAGGCTTTGGAAGTAGAAATGTCTGGATCTGAGTCCCAGCTCTGCCTTCATGGACAAGGAAATACGTGGCGTCAGGAGTTCATGGCAGTTGTATCTGAAGTAGCAGGGCAGCAGTGGGGCATACTCAGACAATTGATGTTGATTGGTTTTAAAAGAATATGTAGCTTGAAATCTTTTTTTGAGAGGAAACGTAAAGACAGAATTTGGCTGGTTCGCCTCTCAAATGAAGTGAAAATAAACTAGTATTCAATTCAGAGGATTTAATTTCTTTCCATTGCAGTTTCTAAGTAAATTAAACTAATGGGAGTTTTGAAGAAACTGCTTCTGTCAAATCTTTGGACACTTATGGGGAAAACCAAGTGAGCACAATAAAATAGAGGCAGATATATGTACTAAAGATCTTTCAGCAGCTGTTAAACCTGTGTCATGGGGAACTTCACTAAAGACAAGGTCTGCTTCCAGTTTTTTTTACTTATTTATTTTTTTAAGTTAACAGTAACTCAAAAGCTGACTCTCTTCCTCTCTTTTCAGCCAGCATATGTCCCAAAAAAGCTAATCCCAGTAACAATCATCAAGCAAGGTAATTTGTATGCCTCTGCTCTGGATATGTGTTTAGAACTATTTTAATATACTTTTTAAACTGAGATAATTAAACATAGCACATAGTTTTTCAATTTTTCTGATCATTTTCCAGAAAAAATTTGAAGAAATCAGTCTAGTAAATTAGAAGTTGACAGATAATTTTGACTCTTGTACTGTTAGGCCAGGTCTTGGCAAAGCACATTGGCTGGACAACCAGGGACAGAGCAACCCTAACAAGCATTAAGTTTTAAAATCCAATTAAATATATGTGGTTTTCTTCAGGATTAAGATAACTTACATGTAGAAAATCATTAATAGGATATTTGGATTAATGAAATGATAATTATGATATAGAGGTCACTTTAAGGAAAGTAAAGAAATCCAGGTTTTAAGAGTTATGTTTTATTTCAGCATCCACTCATTTTTGTTTTGACTTTCAGTTTTTCAAATTATTTAAATGACTCCATTATTTCCAGAAAGTTTCTTGGTGGAAGAGAATAACTTAAAATAGTTATTCATTTTAAGGAAACACAATGTCCCAAGTGTATTCTCAAAACAGTGTCAGTCAGTATTGGAATTATCCAAAGATTCTTTGCTCTGAAAATGTACATTTCCTAAATCTCTTTATTTACTGAGTCAGTCTTTGCCTCATTTTGTGCTAGTTCTTTAACTTGGGTAGGCTGCAGAGAGTAGAGCTGAGAAAGGAAATTTTTAGCTAATTAGAATGGAACACTTTCATTACTTAAAGGCACAGGAATTAAGATAAGATGTGCCTTCTAGACCTTTCTTTGCCTGTGTAGCCAGCCCAATGAGTTCCTTTCTGTTAATTAAAAAGTTAGATCAGGGTTTCTCCAGTGCAGATGGTGTCATGTTATTAGCTTCTTTCTGCTTCCCGACTTTTTTTTTCCATTCACACTGTTATCTTTTGGTATTTCAACAGTGATTCAGAATGTTACTCACAGGGCCTCAACTAAATCCCCAGAAAAGACTCCCTATGGAGGAACAATACTGGGTGAGTCTATCTTGAAATCTACACCTACATTAGTCAAGTCAGGCTCTTTTTTTTGATAATAAGGCCTTATGGAATTTTGCACTGTGAGCAGGTCTGTTAAATTGATGTTGGTTCATTTACTTTCAGTATTTAGCATCCTGGCTTGTGACCATTCCAGGCTAGGATCCAAGAGATGCTACCTCTATCCTAGTGTGTTAGAGAAACAACTCTAGCTTGTGCCTATTGGGCATGATGGCTCCCCTCCTGCCTACCCCACAGGGCTGTTGCTGTTATGAGGGAGTCTTTGTCATATTGAATTACTCTTTTAAAAGTTGTTATTAATGATGGTGTTTGTTCACACATTTTAAGCAACCATTTTACAATTTTTGAGTCTATGGATTAAAAGCCAGAATATTTGGTTGTTCAGTTCTGAATATGAAAAAGATTCTGCATAAAAGTTACTGTCATATTTTTCCAACATTTTAAAGTTTGGGTTAAAGTTGACAAAGCAAAATAAGCACTAAACTTCATGGTTTCTAATGCTCTGAACTTTGTGATGGGATGCATTTTCTTTTACTTCTGTTTTCTTTCAGTCCACCTTGTTATTCCAGGTCTTAATGAAACCACCATAAAACTTCCTACCTCCATAATGTTTGAGATTTCGGATGCAATCAAGACACAGTTAGGTAAGCAGCAAAGATCTATATGTGAACTTTGCAGTGACAGTACTAGCAGGGATATTCCTAGGCTATCCAAGGGATCTAGCAAATGAGCTGTTTGGGGATCTCAAAGTAAAAACTAAGGGACAGGCACGTGCACTGTTGATGGGAATATAAAATGGTACAATTGCTGTGGAAAACAGTATGATGATTCCTCAAAAAATTAAAAATAGAATTACCATATGATCCAGCAATTCCACTTCTGGGTATATAACCAAAAGAACTGGGTGGGGAAAAGGTCTTAAAGAGATATTTGTACACTCACATTCATAGTAGCATTATTCACAATATCTAAAATGTGGAAACAATCCAAGTATCCATCAACAGATGAATTGATAAACAAAATGTGGTATATATATACAATGAAATATTATTCTGCCTTAAAAAGGAAGGAAATTCTCACATTTGCTATAGTATAAATGGACCTTGAGGACATAATGCTAAGTGTAATAAGCCAATCACAAAAGACAAAATGACTGTGTGATTCCACTTATATGATGTACCTAGAGTAGTCAGATTCATAGAGACAGAAAGTAGAATGGTGGCTGCCAGAGACTGGAGAAGGAGGAAAATGGGGAATTAGTGTTTAATGGTATGGAGTTTCAGTTTTACAAGATAAGGAGAGTTCTGGAGATGCATGGTGGTGATGGTTGCACAACATTATGAATGTATTTAATACTACTGAACTGTACACTTGAAAAATGATTAAGATTGTAGATTTTTTGTTATGTATCTTTTACCACGATAAAAAAAATTGGAAAAAAAGTAAAGGGTAGATAGGATTCTACCTATCGCATTCTATAGGGAAATAGTTATTTTATATTTATATTTATGAAAGAAGAGTGAATGATCAAATTAACCAAAATATACACATTTATACAGGTATAATTTTCAAATGGAGTCATTGTTATAAATTACACTTATTATACTATACTATCAAGGGGCCACTAGAGGTCTTCAGTGGTAACTGAGGTAAGGGTCAGGTCTGTTAGAATTATTATTTACTTTGAGATTGATACTGCTTCCTACTTCTAGAAAGCACCTGATATGATTTTAGTGTTTAAAAAACATAAAACATAACAATTTGGGGAAAAAAGCAGCAAAATTCTGTAAAAGGAGTCCAGGAAACAATTGGGGTGGCCAGTGGGCTAAGCTAGTTGCTGCATTTGAGTATCACATTAGTCTGAATTCTCTCTATAGCAGAGGATCTCACCCTTGATGAAGCATCGGAAGCCGTGGGCGGGCTTGTTACACCCAGGCTGCTGGGCTCACCCCCAGGATACTGATTCCGTAGGTCTAGGGTGGGGCCTGAGAATTTGCATTTCTACCCAGTACTCAGGTGATACTGGTGCTGCTGGTCTGGAAGCCACACTTTGAGAACCACCCCTGTAAAGTCTCTGGAGAATGTCTTGGGCCACTGATAAATATGGAAGAAGGTGGCATGATGTGGTGGAAATTGAACAAGACTTAAACATGTAGAATATTTTTCTTGAACTAGACAATGGCTAAGAACTTCAGCACTTATATACTTGAATCTTCACATTTTATGGGTGTGGAAACAGGCCCAAGCCCCTGTTTGGCAACATTTATTCAACAAATATTTATTAAGCATTACTCGGGGCCAGAACTGCAAGTGGCTCGGGACATAATTGTGATTTACACAGGCACAGGACCCACCCACACAGGAACCTCAGACTTAATTTCTCCTCCCTCATTGAAGGTCTGATCTGTTTGCTTGTTTGATGTTAAGCAATCAGATTGTAACAGTTCTAAAAGGTAAACCATTACGTTCTCCTTAGCTGTTAGTTTGAGAACTTCCTGGAAGAAGGAGGAGCAAAGCCTTAATAAGTGGGTAGAAAAGCATAATTAGTGGACTTAGAATTTTGGAAAAATTTTCAAAATCTATGCATCACCATTTTATTAAGATATGAACATATTTTCCCATAAATCTTTGTGATTTTGTGCAGTTGTTACATTTTTACTGTAAAACATTCATACCTGTTAGTCCTATGGTGAGTTACTTCCAAGAATGTAGACAAGTGATTCTAGGCTTTATTTCTTTAATTTGTGCATCAGACTTGATCACCTCCTGTTTATCTGTAAACCCTGAGACTCAACTCTACATCATCTAAATGCTGTGCTAAAAGCCAGGAAGCTTCCATATTAAATTCCCTGAGTGAACCTGTGTTTAGAACCAGAGCTCAGGACTCTTGCACTCACCTGTTCTCTGCCCAGAGCCTATTAATACTTAGCCCCGTGCCTGGGAAAGACTTGCTTGTTCTTCTTTCTGGAGATAGTTGCTTCAGGTGTAAGGATAGGTTGTTTATTTGAGATTTTTCTTGTCTCTTGAGCTAAGATTGTATTGCTATAAACTTCCCTCTTAGAACATCTTTTGTTGTGTCCCATAGGTTTTGGATCATCGTGCTTTCATTTCCATTTGTCACTAGGTATTTTTTGATTTCCTCTTTATTTCTTCAGTGATCCACTGGTTATTTAGTAACATTGTTTAGCCTCCATGTGTTTGTGTTTTTTACAGTTTTTTTTTTCCTGTAATTGATTTTTAATCTCCTAGCGCTATGGTCAGAAAAGATGCTTGATATGATTTCAATTTTCTTGAATTTACTGAGGTTTGATTTGTGACCCAAGATTTGATCTATCCTGGAGAATGTTCTATGTGCACTTGAGAAGAAAATATATTCTGCTGCTTTCAGATGGAATGTCCTATAAATATCAATTAAGTCTATCTTTTACAATGTATCATTTAAGCCTTGTGTTTCCTTATTAATTTACTGTCTGGATGATCTGTCCATTGGTGTAATTGGGGTGTTAAATTCCCCACTATTATTGTGTTACTGTCAATTTCCCCTTTCATGGCTGTTAGCATTTGCCTTATATACTGAGGTGCTCCTATGTTGGGTGCATATATATTTACAATTGTTATATCTTCTTGGATTGTTCCCTTGATTGTTATGTAGTGTCCTTCCTTGTCTCTTGTAACAGCCTTTATTTTAAAGTCTATTTTGTCTGATATGAGTATTGCTACTCCAGCTTTCTGTTGATTTCCATTTGTGTGGAATACCTTTCTCCATCCCCTCACTTTCAGTCTGTATGTGTCCCTGGGTCTGAAGTGGGTCTCTTGTAGACAGCATATATATGGGTCTTGTTTTCGTATCCATTCAGCCAGTCTGTGTCTTTTGGTTGAAGCATTTAATCCAATTACATTTATGGTTATTATCAATATGTGTATTCCTATTGCCATTTTCTTAATTATTTTGGGTTTGTTTATGTAGGTCTTTTTTCTTCCCTTCCTTTTTTCTTCTCTTGTGGTTTGATGACCATATTAGTGTTGTATTTGGGTAGGTTTTTCTTCTTTGTGTGTTTATCTATTGTAGTTTTTTGGTTTGCATTTCCCATGAGGTTTTGATAAAACAGTCTATATATATACAAGATTGTTTTAAGTTGCCGGTCTCTTAATTTCAAATGCAATTCTGATTTCCTGCATTTTGTACTCTCCTCACGGTTGCTGGTTTTGATATCATGTTTGCTTATGAATTCCTGCTTTTACTGTATGTTTGTCTTTACCAGTGAGCTTTCCTATTTGTGATTTTCTTGTTTCTAGTTTTGGCCTCTTGGGAAAGAGTTGTTCAGAAGGAGAAGAAAAGGAAGGAGCTGGCCAGTCTCTTACTGATTTGGTCCCTAATCTGTTCATCAGAATTCAAAAACCAGGATTTGTGAAGGAGACCGAAAATGAGCAGTTTTTCCCACACCACTGCTCTCACTTTTTTTTTTTTTTTTGGAGTGTAGTTGATTTACAGTGTTGTGTTAGTTTCAGGTATACAGCATAGCGAATTAGTTATACATATATATATATGTCCACTCATTTTTAGATTCTTTTTCCATATAGGCCATTACAGAGTATTGAGTAGAGTTCCCTGTGCTATACAGTAGGTCCTTATTAGTTATCTATTTTATATATAGTAGTGTGTATTTGTCAATCCCATTCTCCCAATTTATCCCTCCACCTCCCTTATCCCCTGGTAACCATAAGTTTGTTTTCTACATCTGTGACTCTACTAGTGTTTTGTAAATAAGTTCATTTGTACCCTTTTTTAGATCCACATATAAGCAATATCATATGATATTTGTCTTTCTGTGTCTGACTTATGTCACTCAGTATGACAGTCTCTAGGTCCATCCGCATTGCTGCACATGGCATTATTTTGTTCTTTTTTATGGCTGAGTAATATTCCATTGTATATATATATACCACATTTTCTTTATCCATTCCTCTGTTGATGGACATTTAGGTTGCTTCCATGTCCTGGCTATTGTAAATAGTGCTGCAGTGAACATTGGGGTGCCTGTATCTTTTCGAATTCTGTTTTTCTCCATGTATATGCCTAGGAGTGGGATTGCTGGGTCATATGGTAGTTCTACTTTTAGTTCTTTAAGGGACCTCCATATTGTTCTCAATAGTGGCTGTACCAATTTACATTCCCACCATCAGTGTAGTAGGGTTCCCTTTTCTCCACACCCTCTCCAGCACTTATTGTTTGTAGATTTTTTGACGATGGCCATTCTGACAGGTGTGACTGATATCTCATTGTAGTTTTAATTTGCATTTCTCTAATAATTAGTGATGTCAAGCATCATTTCATGTGCTTTTTGGCCATCTGTATGTCATCTTTCAAGAAATGTCACTGTTGAACTGAAATGTGTTTTGTTCCTTAGTTCTTGGTTTTAAGGACTATTTCCTAAATTTTTTGTTTTGTTTTGTTTTTCCAAAGTTCCACCTGCTATCTTAATATCAGTTCAAGCTTTTCATTTTCTTTAATTTAGAGAATTAAACAGTTGATTTTTGGGTTTGCTTTGCTTTTTGCTTTTGTTATTCTGATACGAATCACTGAAACTTCAGGATTAAGTGTGATTTTAATGAAGACAAATTAAAATACAGATAGTATATGTATTTTAAAACTTATCTCTAGGGAAGCACCTATCTTAAATTGAATACATGGTGAATTTCTTACACATTGAAGAGACTGATAGGCAGTATGTTTGAAGATGTCCAGTAAACCCACTGAATGTACCATTTTAGACTATGTTACAAACTACATTTTAGATTTACTGGTTTTTATGAAGAGTGTGAGCATAAACAGTTCTTTATACCAATGAAGGAGAAATAAACTTTCCTGAAGTTATTTATCACTGCAATTCAGAAAAGTCCTGTGCAAGAGGTTAAATCCTAAAAATAATATTCTCATTCCAGCAGGACCCAATGTGGGACATCAAAAAATTAATAGCTTTTGTTCTAAGAACACATGGTATGAATAATGAGAGAAATAAACAAGAAAGCTAGTAATACACACACCTCCTGGGGACATGAAAAGGGTTTGCCAAAGCCAAGACTTAGCCTGCCAATAATGAAAGGAAACAACTGTGTTGAAAAACAGTAAGAAGAATCAGAGAGGAAAAGGAATTTCCTGGGGTTTAGGCCCTGTTCTAATGGCATTTTACTCTGCTGTTGCCAAGACCAGTTGTACATAGATAGTGTAGGTGAATGCTCATGGCTTGATAGGAGTCACAGAGAGTCCCCATTCAAGTTCTTTCCCTTCAATCAATTTCTCTCACACCCAAAGAGCCATGTTTAGAAATACGGTATGCCTCTATAAGGAATTAGTGATGGGTAGAGAATACAAATACCTCTTGGGAAGGTAGTTTACTGTTTTTCTTCATTAGCAGCCTAATTATCCTGTAAGAGCATGCATAAGGAGCTAAAGCAAAGCAATTCAGAGCATTGCCTGAAAGTCTAGAATCTGGAGGTTAAAATAAATAAATAATTTTTTAAAATAAATAAACACACAGTCCTAGTCAGCCAGGGAAACACCAAGAGTGTAGGATATTACACAGGAGGGAAAGGATTAGTAAAAATAATCCTGAAGGAGAAGAGGACACTGAAAAAGAAGAGAGCGTTGAAAAAAATTACATTAAAAAAAAAACTTCCTGTGGTACATGCTGAAAATAACAGGACTAGAGCTCATCAAAATTTGTAATCTGAACACTTTTTCCTGTGCTAACACTCACAGTGGTTCTAAACCAAAGCTGTGACTACAAAAGAAGAAGGAAAAAAAATGTTGATGAGATTTAGAAATCTAAAAAATAGAATTTATCATAAAATTATACTGGATCTATTTATTTTTTTAGTTATTCCAGAAAGAGTCCCTTCTCTTTATGTCCTGCTAAATTAGTTTGAACAATGGTATTAAACATTTCTGTTGTACAAACATGCTGTACAGCTTCATGAGCACAGCAATTCAGAACACACACTTGACTGATAGCTATGGCAAGTACACTAGCACTTGTGACGCCTATTTCTAGCATCTCAAATCACTCCTGAAAATCATAAGCTCAAGGAATCTATCATATACTTCCATAATACAGATTGAAAATTGATTTGCTTCCATGATCTTTGTGAAAGGGATGACTTTATAATTGTCTTTAAGTCCATCAGAAGTAAATGAATATTTTGTGCCCATGTTAACTGAAAAGAAGAAAATGGTCTTTACAACAGTGATGTGAACTATAGGAAGAAGTTACAAAATTTACATCCTCAAAGAACTTTGAGAGAACAGATTAGATCAGTAGTTCTCAACAGAGGTCAATTTTGTCCCCTCCCCAGGATATTTGGCAGTGTCTGGAGACATTTTTGGTTGTCACAGCTGTGGAAGGGTGGAATCCAGTGAGTAAAGGCCAGAGATGCTGCTAAATATCCTACATTTCACAGGAAAACCCCATAAAAAAAATTGTCCAGCCCAAAATGTCAGTAGTGCCAAAGCTGAGAAACCCAAGAAGTTCCTTACAGCCTTAGGACTCTTAAAAAATCCCATCTGATTATAATCAGTTCAAAGAGACATGATCAGGGTATCTCAAAGATGAATGAATTCTTTCATGCCACTAGACTGTTTCAAAATATTATAAGTAGGTCATTGATTCAGTGTGCTAAATAACTGAATCAAGTTAATCCTAAGTGCATTTTGGAGAATATGGAGAATATCTTAATCACTGGGCAATTCTGGTACAGACATGTACTTTCTTTGAAAAGGAATACCTAAATTTTAGAAGAAAGTTTCCTGAATACTTGTCAGAAGAGAAAAGAAATAGAATAAAAAAACAGACTTCATTTTTTTACACTGAATTCCCACACAGACCCAAAGAAAATATCTATGTTAACATGAGGTTCAAATAAATAACTGTTGGTATTTTTTCCTAACCACAAATATCTTCAAATAACTTAGTCTCCTATGTGTGTTATTCATGTTTTTCTAAAACTTTAGAGCCATGGCCTATTATATTTTTTACCATGCATAATAACAGATAATTTCTATTCATTGATTTTTTTTTAAAAAAATTAGGACTAATTGAATATAAAATTCCAGGGAGCATTTGCTATGCCTTACAACCTGTGCCTTCAAGAAACTCTGTTTATGAGTCAGAATGACTTGAGAGCTATCCAAGTACTGGGTTGTGATTTTTTTCCTCATTCCAGTGCCAACTTAGATCTTAAAGAATTACCTAGGGTTAATGAGAAAGAATTCTGAAGACTGTCACTACTAATACTAATCCCTGGTAGAAATGCACAATAAATTTATTGACTGCCTGGTGGGAAGGGATAAGAGCAGAATAGATTTCTTGAAATAGTCTGTTGCTTGATTGTTTTGAGGGAATTATATTTGGATACTCTATTATGAGGAAGTGAGATAAATTATTTATTTTCTGAATTTTTTAGCTAAGAATGAAACCTTGGCACTGCCTGCTGAATCTAAAACACCAGAGATAGAAAAAATCCCAGCACAGCCCGTAACAGGTAATGAGATCCCTACGTTATTAACTTTGAGAAAATAAATAATGTATTTTCAAGTAGTAACTGATTGACAAGCCTGTATTTTTTTTTCAGTGAAGAACCAGTAGGAAATTCATTTTGATCATAAGCACACAACAGTAGGAGATTCTGGGTCTTTAATGTTTGGAAAAACAGCAGATGCAAATGAACCATTGAATTCTATAACTGATATGTAATATGGAAGATGTATTTTTCACTTTAAGTGAAAGTTGTTACCACAACATTCTGAAATATTTTTATACTAAGATGTAACACCATGGTTTGGGTGCTTTCCTTTTATAAGAAGACACGAGAGCATTTTTTCATTTCTTCACTTTCACAAGTGATTGGTTTAGCAAAATGCCATTATCCCTCATAAATCCATAGTTTAATATCTATGAAAATACCTTGGAATCATTTAGTAACAATGTCTCTTGAAGATTAACAATGCTCATGTAGAAAATACCTAATAGTTCAGTAAAAATCCTTTAAAGAATAAACGCAGTACGCATTTTCCCCAGTTTATCAACCATTACTAACAAACATTCAGCATGTCTTATGTGAATGAACTGCCCAAGTCCAGTCCACTGGGGACACGTTATTCTCTGAACTACAGAGTTTTTGCCAGAGCAATACCACTTCATCCAGAGCTCTGTGAAACAAATATCTGGCAAGAATTCCTCCAAATCTACATTTAGCAAAGTAACTCCAATCTAAAGTGAATTTCTTAACCCATAAAATTGCCATAAATTGAAATATCAGTGATATTTACCTTGTACTAAACTCTTGGACTCCTAACTAATCCAGAGAAAATAAAGATTGGTGGGGAAATAAAATGGCTTGATTTCAAGAAACCTATTCAAGTAGAAATATTTCTGACAGAGTAAGAAGTACTTGGTCCTACCTAAAGGTGAGAAATGGACCTTCCATCCCCCACCTTCATGGGAGTTGGAGCAAGGGTAGACTCTGATGCTGGAATAAGCTATTTGAATGAAATTCCTAGGTAGTTTTCTGATTTCAATATAATTAGCCAATACCAAGAAAAGCATTCCCAACTACACTTCTTCTCTTGGCATAGTATCTGATGGGAGAGTCAACAGAGTTCTTAGCTCTCTGCCAAACCTTCCTCAGGATTTTCCACTTCAGAAACACTTAGGCAAACACCATAATTCATTATTCAGTGTCACTGTGTTTATTTCATATCCTTACCCTACAAAATTCTGGAATTGTGTAGCTCACAATTCATTCCAAATCTCAGTGATCCTGGTTCTTATTCCTCAAAAACTATTTACCTGAAGGTCATCTTTACCTTTGATCTAGCACTTGAAACAACCCTGTGACTGAGCATTTGAATCCTCATAATTTCAGCCCAGTTCCAAGCTTTGCATGTTGACTACAGTTTGGAAGAGAGAAGTCTTTAAAATGTAATAGTTCTAAATAAATCTTTTTGACCTGGGTCATTATGTTATCTGCCCATTTATTAACTTGTTTAATAAATATTTATCATGTGCTTGCTTACTATACCGCAGACTTTGTGCTAAGAAAAAAGGGCAGACCCAAAATTATGATTAAACTGATAAATGCTTCCATGGGGGTCAATTCCACGTGCTTTTTGGAACACATGGAAAGTGGACAAACCCAGAAAGGAAGGGTTGGGAGGAGGTGTCAGTTCAGACACAAGCCAGGGAGCCCTTAACATAATTAACTTGAAAAGGATTACTCCGTATAAGTGTCAGTTCTAATTCTAAAAGGCAACAAAAGTGCCTTATGGTCTTGAGTTGTTTCATCATTTATCTTAATTTGTAAAGTCATCTTTTTTACCTTCCAGTGACTCCTGAATCAGTTCCAAGAACCACTAAACCCACTGTGTCTAGTGCGTTAGACATTTCAGAAACAATACCGGGTAATTCTAAGAACTTTTTTTCTTAAAAAAAAAAAAAAAAAAAGACCCTCCCAACCGTCATACAAAAGTAACCCCAATGCCTTGGCTTCCCATCCTCCCCACTTTCTTTCCTACCTTACTGGCAGTAGTTCATCTTCTGTTTCTCAGACCAATTCCATTAAAGTGTTAACGACATACCTTGATCCTGATGACTAATATTCTAGGCAGCTCTGGTTGCTATATGCTAACTGTACACCCTTTTTACCAGTCTCTTGGGAGGTATAGAAAAACAATGCCAACCTTTTAACCTACAAAGCTTGGAGGAGTGAGAGTCTTGACTATGTCTGTGGTTTCCATTTCAGTTGGCTTTTCCAAGTCTTGTGTGTACTAAACTTAAGGAGAATCCCCCGAAGTGACATGCCTTTTACTAAGAATTTCATGTCATGCAAGTTAGCTGCTTCTTGGCCCAAGAGAATCTAACCTGCTTTATTCTCTTCTCCAAAAAAAAAAAAGAGCAGCATGTACGTATTTTGTTCTGTACTTGTGATGTTGATCTTCCATGCCACACCATGGCCATTTGAACGTATACCTTCAAATTATAACTATGTAAAACTTTTTCCAGGGAAAGCCAGCTATTTCCATGAAAGGCATCAGCTGCCCAGTGCACCCTCTGTTATGAGCATGCCTCACATGACATGGTTAAGCCACAACGTCAAATCCCGACTCAGGGAGTTTCTAACTGAATTCTTCTTTATTGCAGTTCTTAGGGGAAGGACCCCCGAAACACCGCAAACTATTTTAATACCTAGGTTTGAATTGCCACTGAGCACTCTAGGTAAAAATTATTAAACACTGCAGCTTATTATTACCTTGGAAATATTATGCATGCTTGAAAGAAGTCCTTAGGCTAATTCATTCAAATTTATCTCCTCACAGAAAAGAAGGGACACATGGCTTATAGAACAGTAAACTATCCAATACCAAGCCCTTAAATGTTATAAATTCTTTATTTTATAATCTAGGATCCTAAAGAGTCTTTCTCGATGACAAATCCTTTGGTAATTTTTCTTGGGGGTGGTCATATTTTGATATTATATTTGATTCTTTTAATTCAACATTATTGTGTCACTGAATAAATTATTTTCTATATTTTTCCTAAATATCTTTTTACTCAACTGTTTCTCTTGAAAGAGAAGATATATTTATGATATTTCTGCAGACTGCTTCTTAGAATCCTTAGAATTTACCTGCAATATCAAAAAAGTTGTTGGGGGAGCTTAAATATAAAGTCACATAGTTACTGAAATTCTATTTTTAAAAACTATTGGACAGACATTTTCTAGTTCATATGTGTTTGGTGCTTGACTTGAGTTTAAACTTAATATATCTGGGAACACATATGCATAGCTGAAGAAATTAGGACACTAGTTTAATAAGGGTGAAAGAAAGAACCCAAACTCCTCAAAGGCAGTGGCTTTATTATACAAAATAGAAAAAGAAGCAGTCTTATATTATCCATCATTGAAACACAGGAGTAAGAAATATATACTAGTAACAGTCCCTTACCTTACCTGAGTAATTTGCATTTGTGTGTTTGTTTTTTGTTTTTGAAGCTTGAGATTTTAAAAATCTTTTCTCTTACTCACACTTCAAGCCATAACATTTCTTGTGTGTTTCATTGCAGCTCCGAAAAGCCTTCCAGAATTTCCTCAGGCAAAAACACCCTTCCCTTTTGAGAAACCTGGGGGCACCTTGGGTAATAACAGCACCTTAAATCTGGTGTTATGACATGGGTGGTGATTGCTTAATTCTGTAGGACACGTTTACTGGATCTTATCTACGCAAACCTCAATGAACTGCTGAATTCAGTCAACTCAGACAAACAAGTGGTTGATTGGTTAAAAAAAAAAAAAAAAGCCAAAAACAACTATTTCTCTGATTGGATTTTCTACAAATTCAGTAACAATTATCAATCTATTAATTCCATATATAGCCCATTTAGTTAGTTTTCCATCCTCAGAAAGGTGAGAGTATGACACCAAACTCTAGTCTCCTTCTAGTCTCTACTCAAATGCTCTCTGAATGGGTGTATATTGATTTCTTCTTCATATGTGATAATGTTTAATTGGATCAGTTATGTGTTTTTTATTTCAGGCTACTGGTAGCCACTTAACCACACCAGCAACCTATTTCTGTCTCTTTATCCTCTCAAAAAAATTCTCAGTGAATTCCATTTCTTTTTTGCTGTAGCTTCAAGTCAAAAGCCATGGATTGTGCCTACACGTAAAATATCTGAAGATTCCAAAATTCTGCTGCCTCAAACTGGTAATTGCATTCTTTTTTTAAAAAATAGATTGGAGCAACAGTATGGAATAACTTCTCGTTTTTATTTTTATAGGTTGTTTAGTTGATTATCCATATACTTTGTAGTAAATGGTAAAGTTATAATCCATTCTTGATGCTTAGATGAATTTCATTTTTTTCAATACAAAAGCAAAATGCTTTTGCATTTGTTTTAAAGATCTGTGTTTTAATGTCTGGATATACAGTTAGAAGTCTGGCTAGAAGGTGAACTGTGAATTGGCTCATTGAATTTCTAGAGATCTCTTTAGTGACATGAGAGCAGTAACAAAAATAAGAATCCCATCGTGATCTAAGAGTATGAATTTAATATTTCCCTTGCAGTTAGATATTTGCCTCTTTTTCAGTAAAATAATGAACATTTGAGAGTTTACTTTGTGCAAGATAAATGAAATAATAAAATATGTAAACATAAAATATGTCCTAAAATATGTAAACATATTGTGATATAGAGGAAAGACCACAGGTCTTGGCACTAATACTGGACCTTGGTTCCAGTTCTGGCTTTACTACCAACCACATATTTTAGCTATTTTTCTCTACTTTCCTGGATCCTGGTTTGCTCTTTTGTAAACTATAGCAATTGGTTTTTTCTCCTGAGAATTCTTGTGTTCCAACACTAAAATTGATTGAGTGAAATAGTTTCCTTTTTAAAAAATAGATTTTTCTCAATTAAAGAGTTTTTGCATTTACGTCTTTTCTTTGATGTCTAGTGGTCAACTAAAGAAAATATTCAGCATGTGAGAATTATAAGAAAACCTCAAAAACCATTTTGTGTGATTACTTCTATGATTTTTGTTTTACTTATTTGTATTTTAATTTTGTGAACCTTCTAGTGGTGATTCTTTTGAGTATATGTAATTAGTATATAATGTAGTTAGAAGTTCATGTAATGATGTTAAACACACCCCCATTCGGTGGTATCCTCCAGAAAGGAGTCCAGCACAGGATTGGTTTGAGAAAGGATGAGAATGAGCCTACAGACACATAGATCTTAGTCAAATGATCCTTTCTCTGGTGAGTGTAATTGATTCAGATCTTAGCAAAAGATACAAGGATGGCATCAAATGAAGTAAGCATGTCTGTTACGGTCCTCCCTAGTTTACTCACGTGGGAAAACACTTATAAGTTGGTTATAGTTGTCAGCCAATACAGAGAAGCCTTAAATTAGGTCTTTCTAAGCCTTGATTCCCCATGTCACTGACCCTGAAATTCTAGTGCCATTACTCAATGTGGGTGCAAGAACACCTTCAGAATTCAGGTCACCTGAGTCTAAAATCCAGGCTCTGGGTGGACTTTCATACTGAGCCTCTAGTTCTGTTAACACAGAGACACAGCTGCACTGCAGACTGTGGAACAATGCTAGTCTGTGGGCGTGTGTGATGGTTTATCTGCTGCACTGTGGCCCAGCTGGCCTGACCCCCACATCCTTTACAAGTATCACATCTTCCAAACCAAAGACTGTTGGGGCCCACTGAGTTAGTAGAACACTCAGGCCCCTTTTATCTCTCAACTTCTGGGCTGTAAACACAGGGCATATAAGGTCTTCCTGGTTTCTCTTGAGCAGCCTCTAGATTTTTGGTGTTTATGATTATTTAAGAGCAAACTGACCAAAACCTCCAGGAAACCACTTATGAAATTTCAATGCCTAGGATATGAATTATATATAAGCCTGAATTGAAGCAAGCTTTGGAGGGGTAGGGAAAATATGTTTGCAGGTGAATGTTGTAGAGTTACAAAGAGACAAAGATAGATGAGATTGGAATTCCCAATAAAAGAAAGGTTCCTTTTGCCTTAATTACCGAAAAGGAATATTCTGGTTTTGCCCGGTGGAGTATGAATAGTTGCTAATGCCGCAGGAAGCAGTTTCATTATTCAGCTGCTTCCCTCCTGCTAGGGCCACCTTAGGCTGCCAGAGAACTTCCAAAAACTGTCGACTGCCAGCTGTCTCTAGATGAAGTGTGTGGGCCTGTCATGGGCTGTAACAGTTTGGTAGGTATGATTGCAGGCATATGCATAAGCCACAGAAACTTCCTAGCCAGCCCTTACGACACTGAATTGTTATGACTGGGCTACTTGGTATGATGTTTGGAGAGAGAGCATTGGCATCACCAGGGAGCTTGTTAGAAAGGCAGAATCTTGGGCTCTACTTCAAATCTGTTGAATCAGTATCTGCTTTTTAACAAGATCTCCAGGTGATTTGTGTGAGTATTAAAGTTTAAGAAGCACTGCCTTAACACTGTAGTCTGTAATACTTCACACGGTACAGATAAGAAGCATCGAATGTGGTCAGTTATAGGACAGGAGGCCTGAAATCAATGTAAAATTGGTTTCTTAAAGTGGACGATTAAGTATTTCTTGTTTCTGCTAAGATTTTTAACACTCCCATCTACCTCTTGTATAAATATTCTGTGGCATCTTCCTAACGTGTTAAATTTCAAATTAAAATTCATCAAATGTGTTACTTGTGATTTAAAGAGTGGGTATATTCACACAACCCTTTTATTCATTTCACCCTTTGGTTCTCAATTGACTTTGTGTGAATTTACACAGGCACTAAGTTTCTATTTCCTATTTAGTTTCAACATATATGATTATTGTATTTTCCAGTTACTCACATGGCTTCCTAATGCAATTATTTGAGAATTAAGGAGAGAGAGAGGCAGAGATAGTACTTGAATGCCAGTCCATAAAATCATTGGTCTCATTTTTAGTTGTTACATCTTTTGAAGAAATGATATATTTCAGCTGGTATTAATGACATTATAGCGAAATGAACATATTTTGTTTTCTCTCTTGGCATGCAATGCATCTATATTTACTATGTCAATTACCTTCAGCCAAAGACCACCAGGAACACACCTGTATTTGAACAGAGTTAGGTTTATTTACTTTTTGTAACAATGGAGAATGCAGACCATGAGGAACTGTGGATCTGTTAGTAAGAGGATGTTATGGGATTTAGTCTTGTGTTAGGTGATCCTGGGGAGTGTTTAAGGAAGTGAAGCTTTGCTCTGAATTGGATGCTGTCTGAAAATAGGAATAATTTGTGACAGAATGTCTTAAGAATTCTTAACTAGAAGGCAAGAAAAGAAGAGTGAGACTAAAGCTGTGACTGGTAAAGATATTAGCCAGAATATGAGGACAGTAATTTTTGTGTTCATGTGTTTGTGTCCCACACAGTTACAGAATGGTCTTGTTTTTGTCTTGGTCCATCTTTGTCACCAAGTGAACTTGTCTGATGTTGATGTTCTTTTCAATTGTCGATGTTCCATAGGTGAACACAACAGCCTAGCTGTGAGTGCCTGACCAGCACCTGGATGCCAGGGGCTGCTTGTTTCTTTATCAACCATTAAACGTGGTTTATCAGTACCTTTTGTAAAACTCATTTTCCTTCAACGTTTACTGGATTTGTTTTCCACATTTACTTCTTACTCTGTATCAAATAATCAGAATGCATGCTCTTAAAAAGATTTCTGTATTACTTTTGTCAATAAAAAGTTATGTGGAAATTCTAACTTGCATGTCGAATATTGAAATCATTTCAGTAGTTGATGGCAAGAGTGGGACGGGGTATTTGGAATTTGGAGTGTCCTAGGAAATCTGAGAAGTGCAGTCATCAAACATACTCTTCCCTACTTTTAGTCTATTGGCCCCAATCCTTCATTAGGGCTGCATTTTGTGATCTCATTATTTGGAATTGTACTTCGTTTAAACCTTCTCTAAAGTATGTTCAAGTGGGATTGACTGATTTTGCTTTCCTTAGCAAATCCACCTTTTCTTAAAGGACAGAAAGGAAATTATAAAAATATGCTCTTTAACTATATGCCAGAATGTAAACTTATTTATAAATTCTAAATTAAAAGAAAGTTGGCCATATTTTAGAAATACTTAAGTGCTTATAACAATCATTCAGAAAAGTCCATCTTTCTGGTGATGCAATAGAATTGGTCTTATGTTCTACTGGAAGGTAGCCAGTAGAACATGGTTGGAGAAGGAGGATAGAAATCAGTGTTCTGTTTCTGGCTTGCTAATGCTATCAGTGTTAAGCAACCTTAATTTACTTGGTCATCCCCTTAAAAGACCATCATTTAGTACCAGGAGGGATTTGAACCTTAATCAAATAAAAAAAAAAATGGTTTCTTCATATAACCCTAGAGGATCCAGTGTGCTTATTTGCATCCTTAGAAAACTCTCCAGCCTGTTCTTCCCCTAGCATGCCCAGACAAACTGACTTTTCCCTCTAATTGTACAGTAACTTATTACTAAGATGACAGTTCCTTCTGGCATAATTATTTCCCCTTGAGCAATAAACAGTTATCTTTAGAGACTTCCCTTGACAGAACTGAGGATGGCCTGCCTCAGTCTTTTCATTAGAATCCACTTTGGGAGCTCCCTTTAGGAGTTCATTACTAATTATTTTCAGTGTTTCATTCTTTCAGTACTTTGTAGAACTTTAGTAAATTGCTATATGCACTTAAGCTCTATAAATTATTTAAAGCCTTGAAAGCTGAAGTGATCAGCATGCCTGAGGAGTGGTATACTGGTTGGAAAGTTTCGGCCACAAGTGGTTTGCTCACAGTGGTTGAAAAGAGGTTGAACTCTGCATTTGGACCTTATTGTCTTCCTATGAGGTGTTGATTAGCATAGATCTGGCCCACCAGACTGAATTAAGCCCTAGAGAGGAGAAAAAATAGGAATAAATTGTGGTGTTGATGCCTTGAGATCAGGAAAATAGAATTTAAGTATAGCAGATGGTTTACAGATTTACGGTGGCCTCTTAGAGATTTACAGCTGCAGCTTTTGGTTTTGCTTCATGAGCATTTTCTTGCAGGCAATATATTCACAAATTTCAAGACCAACCGGAAAGGTATTTTATTTTTCCATGATATGAAGAGAGCTTTATGTACTTATTTAAATGGTACTGAGAACTCTGTGTGTGGTGTTTATAATTGCTTTTCTCATCCAGCTACTTATTGATGGTCCTGTTGTATTTTCCCCTTGTGTCTTTATATGTGTGTTTAGGATTCTATTTCCATGGCAGGGTATGGCCACGCAAGCATATGGCAGGTAATTGTGTAGTAGAGGGAGAGATTTGTGTGCACGCATATGTGTGTTATAAAATAATTAAAGGATCTGTTCATTTATTCTCATCTATCCTTACTAAGAGCATAAACTACCCAACTGCCAAACTCACTGTTATTTGTTCATTGTAATGGAAATCTAGCCGATTATTAATTCCATTGAGTCTTCCCATGTACAAGGCTCTGGGGTAAACCTTGAAGACGATAAAGAGCATGACAGGCACAGTTTCTATCCTAATGAGGTCACGAGGTCTTTCATCTAAGAATTTATGTTTAAAAAGGAGTCTTTATACATATGCAGTCGAATATTATTCACCGTAAAAAAAAAAGATGGAATAATGCCATTTGTAGCAACATAGATGAACCTAGAGATTATCATACTAAGTGAAGTAAGTCAGACAGGGAAAGACAAATATCATACGATACTACTTATATATGGACTCTAAAAAATGATACAAATGAACTTATTTACAAAACAGAAACGGACTCACAGACATAGAAAACAAACTTATGGTTAACAAAGGGGAAAGGGGGTGAGAAGGGATAAATTAGGAGTTTGGGATTAGCAGATACAAACTACTATATATAAAAGAGTTAGGGACTTCCCTGGTGGCACAGTGGTTGAGAGTCCGCCTGCCGATGCAGGGGACACGGGTTCGTGCCCTGGTCCAGGAAGCTCCCACATGCCGTGGAGCGGCTGGGCCTGTGAGCCATGGCCACTGAGCCTGTGCGTCCGGAGCCTGTGCTCTGCAACGGGAGAGGCCACAACAGTGAGAGGCCCGCGTACAGCAAAAAAAAAAAAAAAAAAAAAAAAAAAAAAAAGAGTTAAACGACAAGGTCCTACTGTATAGCACAGGGAACTATATTCAGTATCTTGTAATAAACTATAAGGGAGAGTGGGAGGGAGATGCAAGAGAGAGGAGATGTGGGAATATATGTATAGCTGATTCACTTTGTTATAAAGCGGAAACTAACACACCATTGTAAAGCAATTATACTCCAATAAAGATGTTTAAAAAAAAACTATAAGGGAAAAGAATCTGAAAAAATACATATATATATATATATATATGTATATATGTATATATATATCTGAATTACTTTGCTGTACACCAGAAGCTAGCACATTTTAAATCAACTATACTTCAATAAAAAAAAATAATAAATTTAGAAACAGTCCAACAAAAAAGTCTTTCACATAGTTATTAATATTCATGGAATTTGAATAGGATAAATTGATGAATTCTTGATCATTGTAAAGGCCTTGTCTGTGTGCCATCATATGTTTCCAGAGCAATATCAAAGTATTTTTATTATGGAATTTGCATCTAATCAGTTTTTTAAAAGTAAAAATAAAATGTACAGCCAACAAAACATAATTTAGCAATGTAGTTTTAGGAAGTTATAAGCAAACGAGAAAATTGTGGTGTGGCTTATTTCATATTATTTTTTTCTCTGAAAAATATAAAAATAAAATTTAGTTATCGTGATTATAAGCCATTACTGTTTTTTGAAAGAAACTAAAATTGCTTTTTATAGCCTTTGAATTGAACTGCCTATTTTACTAGCATGAGACTTCTACAAATTTTAGTCCCATTTATATTCTGTGAATGCAAGATTAGAAAGAGTGCTTAATGACAAATGGCTGGAGAATGTCACCCACTAAAGTAAACATGGGTGACAGAAGATGTTTGCCTCTAAACAATAATGCATGATGGCATGTAGAGTCTAAAAAATAGAAGGGTTTACCCCTCTTAGCTATTTATCAATTTTATAGCTGGAGAAGCCCTTTAAAAACCAGAGATACCTAAGCATTTCCTGTGTTTCATTCTGGTATAGAAAGAAGTATATTTACAAGAGTTTTGTGGGGGGTTTTGTTTTTTGGGGTTTTTCTTAAATTTTATTTATTTTTTTATACAGCAGTTTCTTATTAGTTATCCATTTTATACATATTGGTGTATATATGTCAATACCAATCTCCCAATTCATCACACCACCACACCTCCCCCCACCAGTTTCTCCCCTTGGAGTCCATACATTTGTTCTCTGCATCTGTGTCTCAATTTCTGCCCTGCAAACTGGTTCATCTGTACCATTTTTCTAGGTTCCACATATATGCGTTAATATACGATATTTGTTTTTCTCTTTCCGACTTACTTCACGCTGTATGACAGTCTCTAGATCCGTCCACGTCTCTACAAATGACCCAATTTCATTCCTTTTTGTGGCTGAGTAATATTCCATTGTATATATGTACCACATCTTTTTCATCCATTCATCTGTCGATGGGCATTTAGGTTGCTTCCATGTCCTTGCTATTGTAAATAGAGCTGCAATGAACATTGGGGTGCATGTGTCTTTTTGAATTATGGTTTTCTCTGGGTATAAGTCCAGTAGTGGAATTGCTGGGTCATATGGTAATTCTATTTTTAGTTTTTTAAGGAACCTCCATACTGTTCTCCATAGTGGCTGTATCAATTTACATTCCCACTAACAGTGCAAGAGTGTTCCCTTTTCTCCACACCCTCTCCAGCATTTGTTGTTTGTAGATTTTCTGATGATGCCCATTCTAGCTGGTGTGAGGTGATACCTCATTGTAGTTTTGACTTGCATTTCTCTAGCAATTAGTGACACTGAGCAGCTTTTCATGTGCTTCTTGGCCATCTGTATGTCCTCTTTGGAGAAATGTCTATTTAGGTCTTCTGCCCATTTTTGGATTGTGTTATTTGTTTTTTTAATATTGAGCTGCATGAGCTGTTTATATATTTTGGAGATTAATCCTTTGTCTCTTGATTCGTTTGCAAATATTTTCTCCCATTCTGAGGGTTGTCTTTTCATCTTGTTTGTAGTTCCCTTTGCTGTGAAAAAGCGTTTAAGTTTCATTAGGTCCCATTTGTTTATTTTTGTTTTTATTTCCCTTGCTCTAGGAGGTGGATCAAAAAAGATCTTGCTGTGATTTATGTCAAAGAGTGTTCTTCCTATGTTTTCCTCTAAGAGTTTTATAGTGTCTGGTCTTACATTTAGGCCTCTAATCCATTTTGAGTTTATTTTTGTGTATGGTGTTAAGGAGTGTTCTAATTTCATTCTTTTACATGTAGCTGTCCAGTTCTCCCAGCACCACTTATTGAAGAGACTGTCTTTTCTCCATTGTATATCCTTGCCTCATTTGTCATAGATTAGTTGACCATAGGTGCATGGGTTTATCTCTGGGCTTTCTATCCTGTTCCATTGATCTATGTTTCTGTTTTTGTGCCAGTACCATACTGTCTTGATTACTGTAGCTTTGTAGTATAGTCTGAAGTTTGGGAGCCTGATTCCTTCAGCTCTGTTTTTTTCCCTCAAGACTGCTTTGGCTATTCGGGGTCTTTTGTGTTTCCATACAGATTGTGAATTTTTTTGTTCTAATTCTGTGAAAAATGCCATTGGTAGTTTGATAGGGATTGCATTGAATCTGTAGATTGCTTTGGGTAGTAGAGTCATTTTCACAATATTGATTCTTCCAATCCAAGAACATGGTATATCTTTCCATCTGTTTGTGTCAAGAGTTTTGTAAAGAAGTCAAGAGTGGTTGATTTTTGGAGAACTCTAGTTTCCACCCTGTCCTATCCTCTGACATCCATTACTTCAGAGTCAAAAACTCTTGTTCAACCCATGAAATGAGGTAGTATTGTGCTTCTCAGAGCTGCCCAAACAACATAAAACTTCCAGCGAGTGGTGTTTGTGTGTTTTTAGCACTCAGCTATCAGAAACTCCAGAAATAAAAATATCAGGGACCAAACCTGCTGGCAAACATGTGATTTTAATCTTAATTATATTTGAGAAAATGTTTGCAAGTAAGAGGTCCCTGACAGTTGGGAACTTTCAGATATGAGTCACAATTGCCAGAGGATGATGGAAGGAGGGCTTCTTTCTCCAGGACAGTGTCTTCTGGGAATAACTTGAGGGAAGATGGAGGCCTGGCTTGGAACCTCCAGGATGGAAGGTCCTTGTTAATATGGAAAAGAAGTAGAAAGAGGGTGAATAAATACCATCTCTTGGAATAGAGTACAAGAATATAAGAAAGTTGGTCCAGTGTCACTAGATGGACGGGAAATGTGGGAGTTAGAATAACATATAGACAGTATGGTGTTTTTCAAAAGCAACAGTATAAAATATAAATAAGTCAGCTATTAATTCACAATTTCTTACCTAGTACAAGGGGTTTAAATACAAGTTGGTAACGTTTTGCTGATTTGTCTAGTAGTTAGAGCAAGCTGACTTTGCTGGATCCATGATTTGAAATTGGCTTAAAGTGAACCTAAGATCAGCAGCTGCCAACATTTTTGTCCTTTGAAAGATGAGTCATTCTTATCTGACCCTTTAAAACTGTAGCTAGACTAAAGAAAGCTTTACATTGCAAGGTAATAAATTTACTCTTGGGATATCTGCATATTTTAACTCATAATATTCTTTCTTTTCTTGAAGATTTTGCAAAGCAGTAGATTCACCTTCACAAACTGAAATATATTTCCTGCCTCTTTTGTATGCAGTGCAATATAATTACCCTCTCTGCATATCAGACTGTGTCGCAGGCTCTGATCTTAGCTTCCCTACAGCTTCAACTAGCAATGGTTCAGTATCATTACATTGTCACTAACTTACAAGTAGCCCCAATGTGTAAATTTTCCCATGAGCTCCTGCCTTTATAGTTTATTTCTGTACAGCCGTTTTCAGTGGGCAAGGGAAGTGACACCTGCCTCCTGACAGTTCATGCTTCCTCTATACCTCTCATTACCATGGTGACGGCTCTTTGTACAGAAATGCGAACTTTCTAATTTTGATGCTGTTTTTGCTTGCAAATTCAACTCTTAAGTGAATGTGAAAATTATCCCTACATTAAAATCAAGCTGTATTGTTAAGGTCACCCTACTTTTCTTTATGTAGAATATAAAACTTATCTTTAAACCCACCTAGATTATAGATGGGCTTTTGGCTCCATGGAGGAATTTAGAAAGCTGCCTCTAGGTAAAATGGCAGGAAGGATGGGACAAGAGGAAGGTGCTGGTCTTAACTCTGCCATTCCTGGCCCTGCTAATGGAATGGGAAATACGTCGAATTTGACAGTCCCAGTGCGTGACCACTAGCAAATGTCCTCTGCCCAGTGAATCTCAATTTTATCATCTAGAGAATGGAGATACTACCCCATTGTCCATAACGTGGGGCTAATGTCTACCTCACCTATTTCTCAGGGATGTTAAGAGAGTTAAATAAGTTGATATATGAGAAAACGCTGTGCAAACTATAAAGTGCTGTACAACCTGCAAAGTGCTGTGCAAACTGTAAAGTACTATCCAGACATCATGATGGTAACTTTTACTAAGTACAAAGACTAAGCTGTAGTCTCTGTGCAAATTACCTCAGTGTGACTGCTGTTTCCTTCTTTGGAATTCTCAAATTGCCATCTGATTTCATTTATGTCTGTACTCTTTGAAGCTATTTGATTTACAGCTGGCACTACTTCCTTGTAAATAGCACTATGCTCACATCACCCTAGGGGTCAGTGTCAGGGCTCACTGCATAAAGGCCTTTAGTTCAGGGCAAGAAGGACTAGAGGCAAGTCTTTTAGTGATTGCTTACACGTTGCTGACATGACCAGTAGCCCACAGCCAAAGCTCACTAACACCTACATGAAAATGTCCTCTTTCAGCCAGCATGAAAATATGTCATGAAATCTTTTAAAATTAAAATTAACATCTTCTTTTTTGTTTTACCTTTTCTTTTAAAAGCCACTTATGATGTTTTCTCAAGCCCTACAACATCAGCTGAGCCTGAAATATCAGAGCCCCACACAGGTACACCCAGCCTCTCAATTCTTTTTTTTGGATGCCAGGTATTCTGACAATACTGCACCTAGTTCTCCCTTTCATTTTTGCCGAATGAAAAAGTGCGCTCTCTAGAGCTCCACAGGAGAGACATGGCAATCTGTGTCAGGGAGATGAATTCTACCCAGCTCTCCCATTGAATGATTATTTCTTCACATCCATCAGTAAATAAACTCTGCCACATGTGGGAGATGCAGATAGATTAGGTTGCCACTGAGGCACAGTAAAATAATGGCCTATCTCTCTGTTGTTCAGAGTCATTCTAAAAAGCTTTTAGATTCTTAGTTTTCCCTGGTGTAGTGGTTCTCCAGTGGGGGTGATTTTGCTCCCTTCCTCCTGAGGAAACATTCGGCCATGGCTAGATATACTTTTGGTATCTGGGGAAGGTATTACTGACATCTAGTGGGTAGAGGCCAGGGATGCTGCTAAACACCCTGCAATGCACAGGACAGCTCCCATACCAAAGAGTCATCCAGCCCTAAAGGGCAATAGTGCCAAGGTGAGAAATCCGTCTCTCGAGCAATCATGTCACTCATTTGTCTATAGAAGTTCAGTTGGGTCTAATGTTTGGCATTCACTTACTGATCCATCTACGGTGAGTTTAATTCAGTCCAATAGTTCCTTCTAGCAAGTACTTATTGAGCACTTACTAAACTAGGTACTGCAGGAGATTCAAAGTATATAATACTGGTCTCTGCCACACAAAGACATATGTCTGGTATTTGTGTGTGTGTGTGTGTGTGTAGCCTTATCTTAGCTCTATTGGTGCCATGATAAATAACGGCAAATAATTTTAAATAGTAGCAGAAAATTTTAAGAAATGAAATAGAATGCTAAGAGTAGATTCAGCTAGCAGTTTAAGAAACAGAGGGAAGGAACCAGAAAAACCAGTTGAAAACAGTTCAATATATGAAACATTGTTTTATCATGGTTTAACATTTGAAGTTTGCATGTTTTTAAAAATGAGGTCATCTTCAACTCCTAATGAATCACTAGTTTTCAAATGTTGGTCAGCAATCTCTCAAGTGTTCTTGATATTTTTCCCCATTTGAGGCATAATTTATTACTCTGGAATTTGTATTTTATTCCTGGGGCCTTCTACTGCTTTTAAAAATGTTGACATTTATTCCAACAGCAACAAGCGATCCATTTCTGGATTCTGTCCCATCTAAAACTTCTAGAACTCTTGAACAGCCAAGGGCAACACTGGGTAATGTTTTTAACAGAAAAATTGTGCTTTGTTTTCCATCGAAAGAAAATCCATGTAAATGCCTTTCTTCCAAATGACCATTTAATTCCATCACATCTAATCATTTATTTCTTTCCTATTTCTGAATATAATATATATTTTTTCCTGTAATGCAGGCATCTTATGTTCCATTTTGGGCTCTCTCTCTCTTTTTTCTTTTTAAACCGTAATAGATGATATTTTTCCCATCCTTAAAGGAATGAAAAGCTTTGAAAACTGCATGGACATCTCCATCATCCATATCCTCCCATCTCGTGTGTTTGTGGCCTGTATCACCTCTCTTCCATGCATTGAGTCTGCCTCGAGTCAGCTACTGAACAATCTCATTCTGACCTTTTCTCCACTTTAAATTATCATTTCATCCACCAGCTTTCAAGACAACATTCATGCATTTTTCATCCTTCATCATGTCCTTGTAGCATGTGCTTTGTAACACCATCTAAAAGCATGCTGAAACTCTTAAAATACCTCATTTTAACTGGAATTATTTGGTGGGATGGGGTGTTTGTGTTTTCAGCTCCGAGTGAAACACCATTCGTTCCTCAAAAACTGGAAATCTTTACCAGTCCTGAAATGCAACCTACAACACCTGGTAACTAATGACATTCGTATAGTTGTGTACTTTGAAAGAATGGATAAAGTGACAAAAAGAATCAGTCATGTGTTGGCCTTTTCAGAATATTTTCAGTAGTAAACATTTCCCTTCATTCTCTACCATGAAATTCTTCAGAGAACTGGGGTATCTGTCCTACTTAGCCTTGTGATAATCCTCGAAGAATTTTCATAATCTTGGTGTCTCTGTATTTTTTTAATTGAGGTAAAGTTAATATATAACATTATATTAGTTGCAGGTGTATGACATAAAAATTCAGTCTTTGCATACATTATTTTGAAGTATTATTCCCTTTCTTCTTGTTATTCCCTATACTTCTTTCAAATTTGCCACTGGAAAATAACAGCAAAATTATAGATAATAATTATTTTAAAATACATTCCCTTCAGTTAGCATACTTAGATACCACTTGGTCAGACTGTTTTTCTCCAAGTAGCCTAAGTATAAAGAGCATCAAGTAGGTTCTGCAATCCTGGATATGATAAAGAAAGATGAATAAAAGAGTAAAACACATATATTCTATAATAGAAAATTATTGGAATAATGAAGTTCGTTAACTCCTGGTGAGGTTAGTAGTGAGATATAGAATTAAAGAAGTTCTGAACCTTCCATTCTCTAAATCTCAAATATTTATGCTTCTCCCGTGCTGTTCAGTAAATCACCTTTTGAGTTCTTAACTGTACCTTGTGTTCTTAAATCCCACAAGGGTCCTCCCTTTCCAGTACAGTTAAGTGAACAATGTACCTTCAATTCTCATATAGAATTTAATTTCTTTTGACTCAATCAACACTTATTGAGCACCTACTGTGTATAAAACACAGTGCTGGGCATTCTAGGGATACAAAGAAATAAAAAGCAGTTCTTGCCCTCAGGAAGTTTACAAGTTTACAGTTACAACCTGATTGACCCCTGGGAAATACCATTTATCAAAGCTATATTAAATCTTCTTTCAGCTCCCCTGCAAACTACATCTGTCCCTTCTACACCTAAACGACGCTTCAGGCCCAAAACACCAAGAACTAAACCTGGTAAATAACTGTCTCTTTAACCTTTCAGGATATTTAATTCCAAATAGATAATGTCCATCTACTTACAAAAAGAAACGATTCTATAGATTAAACATTCTCTGTAAAATTTGGAATTGACTGAAGATGAATAATTAATGTAAAATAACAAGGATCAAACATTTTCAATAAGATCTTATTGAAAATTATGTGAATGATGTTCTTTTTTTCTGGGAAATACTCTTCTTTAATCAAAGTAATACATAAAGATTTTTTTTTAAAGTACTACAAGGCCTAGATTGAACAAGAGGAGTCCACTGCCCTACCCTATTCTACGCTTGAGACCCATTCTCCAATTCTTCAGCATGTTTCTTTTGTATTTACCTCCACATTTCTAAGTAATATGCTGCTGTTTCTTGTTAGATCAATTTTAGTGAATGATGTTCTTGCATGCAAATTTTGGTATAAACATAGAAACAAGTCCTACTGTCACAGTGATATATACTGTAATTTATTTTCCTGGCATGCATCTGAGTTTAAGTGTTATTAGGCAGACAGTTCCTGTTTTCGTTGCCTACTACTATGTTTTCAGTTTTGCACTAGGGCGATGGCTGAGATGCAGAGGACATGACTCTGGCTTTCCAATTGCTTGTATTTTTTTTTTTAAGATTATATCATGAACAGTGAGAGCAATGTAAGATTATACAACCTGCTTCTGAAGCTATAATACTGTGTGGAAGCTCAGAAAAAGAAAGTACAAGTTGAGGATGTAAGCCTCAGAATGTGTGTAGGGTTTAGAGGAAAAGGAGAGGGGAACAACATATATTATGGCACAGAGTTTGAGGTAAAGGTAGTTTATCGACCTGGATGTGATACTCTTCATTGTCAAAGAGTACACTCAGAATCATGCTCAACAAACCAGGCTTTGATATTCCATTGCTTATTACAATTTTTTTATAGCTATACTATTATGACTAATTTTAAAATTCTTTCCCCAAACTTTTACTCACTGCATACTTTGTAAACACTGACTAAATATTACAGGATTTTAAAAAGGTCATTCAGTTCCTCTTTGGAGGATTGGTTTTTTTTTATTGTCTCTAGAATATTTTAATATATATTTTTTTCCTTTCCACCACCAGAAAGAACCACAAGTCCTGGAACAATTACATCTAAAATTTCTAAAAGCCCTGAACCTACACGGACAACACTGGGTAACAATATGTCCTTAGTAAATATGTTACTTCATTTCCCCACGGAAAGTCCAGTATGCCAGCTTTTCTGTAATGTCTCAATCACTGTTCTAATTGGATCATTTCAGCAGTACTAAATTATCTCGTAGTGCACATCAACTCCATGACTTTCATGGTTTTGGATAGCTGGCCATGTGGTGGTTGATGTGAACTCAGCATTTAGACATCATCCTGTACCCTGGAGAGCCGTTAAACCACTGATGATTTCTCATCTTCTATGCAACCATTGTTTTTAAAGCTGCGTCTTATACACAGTTCTCCATTTTTTTAAGTAAGGCCCTCAAGTTCAACTTCATTTGGCAAAACAGCTTTCTGTTATGGTGTTAGTAAAAATTTCTTTATGCTGTAGATCATAACATTATACCTATCAGTTAATATTAATTTTAAAACATTTTTCTGATGCTTAAAGATTTAGATGTGGCTGAGAAATGTGAAATAAGGTGCAAAGTCATTACACTGATTTTGGTTTTCTAATCATGGGTTAAAAATCACTATCTTTGGGTAGTTGTAGTGACTAGTGACAATGCTATTTCTCTTGAAATGCTTTTTCAAAAAGATGAAAATTTATTACTGTATTTTCATTAAATGGTGCTCTGTGAAGTATTATTTTAATGGAATCCAAAATCATCCAAGATGATGGGTTTATAGCACTTGAGGTATAGGTTTTCCTTTTGCGGTTTTAGACACTGAAATGACTAATTATTGATTTGTTGATTATTTTGTTTCTTTATTTTTCCAGCTCCCAGTAAAACACAGTTTATTTCTTTGAAACCTAAAATCCCTCTCAGTCCAGAAGTGACACCCACCAAACCTGGTAATTACCCTGAGCTTTATTTTGATATTCCAAAAGTAGGGTTGAAAAGTTATTTTATGCCACTCTTTGGAGCAAGAACTTTTGATTTGCATCTTGGTATTTGATATAACTTTCCATGAAAAGAGTGAAAGTGTGATGAAATGATGTCGTTTATAGCCAACTCCTCTGATATTATCATAGCATCTCTCTGAGCTGTGTGGTGTTTCATTATGTTCATGACCATCACAGAGAAAGCACAGAAATAGAGTGGTGGGAAGGATTGAGGACTCCCTTGTCTAGGACTGTGAAATAGTTTCCAGTGCCAAAATTGACTGGAATTCAGATCGCACTAAACAGTAACCTTTCAGCTGAGAAGTGGAGAAGTCTTTCCATCCCCTAAGAACTCTGCCTTGTTGGGGGCCTTCTCAGTTCTCAGGCTGCATGACTAGCAATGGTTGTATTTCCCTAATGTTCTATAGCTTCTTTCTAAATTGGGTCTGATTTCCGAACACTGACTTCTGTTTACTTCTCAGGAGACATTAATGATGTTTTGCTGAAGAAAAGAGGGGTTTTTTTCTTTTCTTCTTTTTTTGCAGGGAGGGGTTATTCTGTGTATGTAATTAAAAACAGAGACAATTCCCTGCACAAGGATTGCAGGACATGTTAAATGATCAAATTGTTTTTTCCATCTATCCAGAATCTCTACAACAGTCTGAAATGTTGATTTATAAGATTATATATGGGGAACTTCATCACAACTCATTATTTTCATCAAAACTTTAACCCCTTAGCTCTGGGAAGAATATATTTCTCACTGTAATATGGATTTTTCATTAATGTATATTTACAAGGTAGGATTATTAAAGCAAGAGGTTTTCTGCTTAAGTGGGCATGATTGGTTTTTTGCAAAGACATGGGTAAGGAAGAAAAGCGTAACTGCTCAGAGAGAGAATTCTCATGACTCCTTTTAAAGAGGCAGTGAGATTTCCAGGTGTTGTAGGTGTCAGAGGGAAAGAAATTATGGATTAGGCAAAGGGAGTATAGTTGATGCTGTGAGCAGGGGTGAGGTCTCCAAGTCAGAGAAATGGAATGAAGTATTCTAACTCAGGAGAAACTATTAGGAGAAAGAAGCATAGCTAATAAAACTCAAGAGCCCTAGCAGTTTAAATCATAGAACTCTGACAGTCAGCTATCTGAGAGAAGGATTTCATGTACATTTATTTAAAATTATGCCCAGAGGACTTTAGAATAAGGTAGTAACTCTTACATTTAAGCTGTATTTTGAATAGGGACCTATTACCAAGCAGCTTGAGAAATATTACTCTATGTTTGGGTCACCAACTTTTTATTTATTTTTTTTTGAATTTTATTTTTTTATACAGCAGGTTCTTATTAGTTATCCATTTTATACATATTAGTGTATATATGTCAATCCTAATCTCCCAATTCATCCCACCACCACCCCCTGCCATTTGGGGTCACCAACTTTAAGTAAATGTTTTTCCAATCTAATTATTTCTGTTGTTACAAGGTAACATTTGAAAACATCAAAAAATGTCTCCTAATGTTTATTACCATTTATTCATGATAAGCTATATTATTACTTTTAGTGGTTTCTGGGGGAATAAAATGTTTCTGAGAGGAAATTCATTAATACAAATCAAGGTGGGAGAGTGTGTTCTTATCACTCTAAGGTGTTTGAGCAAAGAGATTTCTTAATTTGACATTTCCCTTTAAAATGGGGGAAATCATTTGGAAGCTAATGGGTTTATATTCCTTTGATTTCTACCTTCTGATCACCTAAGAATAGCCACACTTTTCCCCTAACAGCAAGTATCACCACTTCAGAATCTGTGCCTAAACTTAAGCTAACTCATGTTGACTTTGAGTGGCCTGAGGCAACATAGAGTGATGACTGGTTCTCTATAAACCATTGCGTGGGTTTTAGCTTTTTAAAATGTATTTATTTTATGGCAACCACCACTATAGCTCTGCTAAATACTTCTTTTCCTGCCAAGGTTCAAGAGAGCAAATAAACCACCAAAAGCTTTTTGATTTGAGTCATTCATTGCCTTTCTCAGCCCTCTCCTCACACTCTCCTGTTTTTCTGTTTCACTTTCCATACAGGCTGCTTTTCCTTTGGTTTTCCTTTGTGGTTAAGCTAATGAGTAAAAACCCACATTGGTTTTGGTTTGTTTTATAAGCAGAATCCAGCACTTTCTTGAAAATCCCAGACATCTACCACGTCCCAACTTGTCTGCCTCATCCAATAAGAATTGTTTCCTTCATAGTTAATTATTAAGATTGTAATGACGTTCGGCTCTTCAAGCTTTTAACGATCTGAAAAAAAGGGAGAGACCTCCGATTACAGCTGTTTGTTGTATGAATTTCTCTGACAAGGTGGACAGAATAGTAAATTGTACTCATTGCTAGCCACAAATCCATGAGAGGGTTTTAGTTTTCTTTGTTTTGTGCTGAGGTGAATGGTGTAGTTATTTGCATGCCACTCAGCTTTTCTTATGGAACATTTTTGCACCTTTATCGGTAATACCTTAAGGCTATGAAATAGAGAAAGTCTTATCAGAAGATGTATTTACTTTTAATAAAAGTATAAAATACTTTTATTATAAATTATAAATTTATTTATAAATTTTATAAATTTAAATAAATTTAAATTATAAATTTAAATTTTATAAATTTATAAATTTTATAAATTTATTATAAATTATAAATAAAGTATAAAATAAAACTGACTTTAATATTTTTATATTCAGGTGAATTGGAAGCTTAATTGATGGGGCTCCATACCTATTTGGCCTCAGTCTCAGGACCTAAAAAATGCTGATTTTTCTTTATAAAATTCAAAAGACAGCATTCTTTGATCTTTGTGAAAGCTAAAAGGTGCTACAAGTACCAAATCTTACTTTTTCACACTTTTAGAAGGCAACTTTGTAGAAATTAAAAGCTGAATTACAACCTCAAAGTTTCAAGAGATTTTTTGCTATTTTCAGATGTGAATGCTTTTTGATATTTATTTTATTTAATTACCGATATCTGCTATTTATTTTCCCTTTCTCCTGTAGACTCTGACATTTAGCCACGCCCCCTCCCCCTCCCACACACACATTTTTTTACTTTGCCTAGTGTACTTCTATCTCGTACATCACTGCAGCTCTGCCATTCATCTGTTATAATCTATTTCTGACAAGTTCTTGAGAAATCAGAATTCTTTTTTTTGGCCACAGACATTCTAATGCATGATGCTACGTTTCAGTAACACCTTGTGCTATTACGCCTTGAGTTCAGAATAAATGAAAATTCTCTATCCTAATTATTTATTATTATATTTTCTTTTTTAGTTGCTAAAGAGTCACTACATGCTTCCCCCAAACCTTCCATACCCCCTAGTCCAGAAATATCAGAGATAACCCTGGTAAATGTAATATAAGGAATACATAAGTGCAAAATGATTTAAGTTCTGTTAAGCTGGTCAGTAAGGGCCATATTAATTGGTTTCTTTCTGTAAGAAAAAAAAAGTCAAAGAATATTCACTTTGTTTTGTATTTCAACAACTGATTTCCTTTTTTATTTTCTTCTTGAAAGAAAAGAATTCTTTTTGTTCTACAGAATAGGAAACCTCTATTGGATGATCTTCTTTTAAAAAACCCAAATAGACTTTTTAACCAAACTATATTCAGCATGAGGCATAATTTATTTACTGCTAATCTGAATGGCATTGGAGAATTTATCTGTCAGAATATTTATATAATATTGTTATTCAATTTATTCAGCATTTGATGAAATCTGAGACTACTTTCTGACTTCTATTGATTTGATAATTTAAATGGAATAAATTTCATGTGTAAATCAATTTGTTCACCAGCAATAGATACTAGTAAATACGGGGAACACCGTATGAACACTTGTGGCCCCTTTTAGACTGTAAGTTCCATTCCTATTTTTTGTGAAAGAATATCAGATCCAGTCAGGCTGAAAATCATCCCAAACTAACAGAGCTCAGGCACGGTCACAGGTCTGATGGGTCTGTTGCCTCTTCCCATTTTCTTGGGTGAAACCGACTGTCCTGCATGAAAATAAAATGGCAGGTGAACAACCTCTGAGAGGCTACACTGACTTCCTTTAATATCTCCTCAGGCACGAGGAGCAGTAGTGGGGAAAATAGCTAAAAATCAACAACAAAAATTAGAATTCTCTATTCTCTCTTCTGTTGTGGTTTGTGGAGAGGCTGCAGGCTGATTGAGCTTTATTTCATAAGCCAATAGAACCTGATGGTTCACCAATGAGAGAACACTTATTATGGTAAAGGACCTTTACTTTCTAGCTTAAATGGTGCTCATCAGCATCCCCTTTGATAATACTTGCTTTCATTGCAGCCCTGGAACCTGAGACTCCACCACCATCACAGCCGCCAATAGGTAATGAAGTTTGCTTTAGAAAGAAAGAATTCTCTTTCTTTCACACCCTCTATGTTCAACTTTGTGCTTCGCTTTGGCTTTTCAAAAAATTATTTCTTTGTTGTCCTTCAGATCTTTCTTTCAGCCATTTTCACCAGAAGATAAACTCCCTGCCTGTGTTTAAGTGGAAGCTCTGAGACAGCCATGAAAGCCATACTGATTTTGATTTGTCACATTCCTTGTTGTCCCTCCTTGTATTTGAGCACCATGTCCTGAGCTTGTTTTAACCTGGTTATTTCCCATAGAGGACCATGGCTTCCCCAGGACATATTTGTGCTTTCACTTTTAGAGGTGTTTTTCTTACTTTCAAAACTCTAACATTTGCAGACTTTCTTGAAAAGCATTATGGTCTTTCCAGATCTAAATATCCTGATGTGTCACTAGGAAATTCATTAAATGAGAGAAATATAAAAATTCACCCCAGTCTATGTAGCTTCTTTTCCTTCAAGAGAGCAAAAACTGTTCTGCTAGTGCCGTCTTAGCCAGTTATTCACATTTTCCTTCATAACATGAGCTGTTGGTTACTTTATTGCATTTACATCTTCCAAATGAGAGTCATGCCTTTTTTTTTTTTCCATTTCTCTTTCCAAACTTAACTGACCAGCTGCGTTTTTGTTCATTTTGTCTAAAAACACAGGAATCTATTTACATAAAAAAGGAATGTCTTATATGGATAAAAGTTTCACCATTTATGATTGCTCAACTTAGTACTTAAAAATTAAGCATTTTTCATATTTTACTGAAGTTCATCATTTTTCCGTTGATGCTGATTCCTTCTTGGTCATTTTTCGTGCAGTCTTAGAACCTGGAACACTGGGAACTAAACCTTCAACAACAACATTAGGTAATGCAGTGAGTGACCCACCTGTTTTTCCTTTTCCTGACTGCTGGCATCTTTATTAACAGGCTCACATTAATGGATTTGTTCATTAATGTCCATTTGTGTGTGTGTGTCCTCTATTCCTTTGGAGAAAAATTTTAAATCCTATAGTCTAAAAATTATATCTCATTCTTTAAAAGTTGCCTTCCCTGAAATAATTTGAGAATTCAAAGCCTTTTTGCACATGTTACTGATGTACAGATTTTTTTTTATTGGAGTATAATTGCTTTACAATGTTGTGTTAGTTTCTGCTGTACACTGAAGTGAAGCAGCTATATACGTATCAGTATACATATATCCCCTCCCCCTTGGACCTCCCTCCCACCCCACCCCCCTTCCCACCCATCTAGGTCATCACAGAGCCCCACGCCGAGCTCCCTGTGTTGCACAGCAGCTTCCCACTAGCTATCTACTTTACACATAGCAGTGTATTTATGTCCGACCTAATCTCCCAATTCATCCCACCCTCCCTTTCCCCCACCCCACCCCATGTTGATTTGCAGATTTTTAAATGCTAAGCGAAAAACATTTCCTTTTGAATCTTAGGCCAAATAAATTTTAGTTTTTATCCCTAGTGGCTTCTAAAAGTAACTTTTCTCATGCTCCTGTTAAACATATACCTTCAAAAATTTAATGAGACCGTCTTCTCCAAGCTGTACAAAGTTCTGAATTTTCCACCTCAAAATAGAATAGAGAGATCTTTTGAACAGTTATTTATAAATCTTTGGCAAAAAATAAAATAAAAATCCGTTATTCAAGACCTCATTTAACTGGGTAAATAATGATAGAAAGTGGCAAACAGAAGGATACGTATCTGCAATAAATCAAAGGGCTTAAATGTGCTTCTAAGATACACGTAGTATTGATGGTCAGTTTGTAGGGCCACCTTTTGTGTATTAACTAGCTGATTTTCTTTCTTCAGCTCCACCAAAGACCAAACGACCAGGTCGTCGTCCCCGCCCTAAAACCACACCTAGTCCAGATGTGCCCAAGTCCAAACCTGGTAAATGTGATGTTCAGGGTTCCAATTAACATAGAAAGTGGAATATGGTAGTTTCTGATATAGTAGCTACCTACCGCCTAAATAGCTGGGCTTTAGGAACCAGTGTAGTTGATTTTTATATTTAAGGATCTATACTTTCTAAATTCACGTTTTATGAATACGTTTATATTTTTATTTGTAGTTATTAAGTATACACAGCAGTAAGCTGGGCCACTAAGTGGATCGTTAAAGTAGGGTACCGTAAAACTTTTACATAAGATGCGTATTCATGGCAGATGAGATGTGGGAAAGCAATAGGGAGAAGAGGGGCAAATGGGAAAAATAAAAAGGAAAATCACATTCAAAAAAAGTACACAGTTTAAGCAAAGATGGAAGAGTAATGTTTCCTTCCTCAAGATGCCGCTTCTTGACATAATTAGTATTTTTGGTTTTTTGCCTCTATAGCTCTGGAACCTGCTACGGTACAACTGGAGCCCTTGGTGCCCACAGTTGGTAATTCTGGTCTCCTCCAATTGCTTTCCCAGGTTGTCACTTTCGCTTTTCCTGCTCTCTGCCCAGGCATGACTGCAATTCTATACACAGTGTCACAGTTTTGTTCCATACTTTCCCTCACCTTTCCTATCTGGGTCTGAAGAGCCTGAAGATAGGAAACTTCTAGAAGAATTCTGTATGCTAATTCAGGGAAAGTCCATGGTTTTGAACACAACTTCCTGGTTTTCCAGAAACCCTCTGTCCTCCCATCACGTGTCCTCCTGTAGAGAAAACCATCTACTCTTTCTCAGGGATTTCCGTGCTCATCCTGGACTTGGCAAATGGCAATGTTTTATTCCAGTGTCATGATTACCATTTCATTGCTTTACTCATTCAACTTGTAAGACTTTCTCCCTCTTAAACAGCTGCATGAAATAATGGCTCCTTCAGCTTTTCTGTTTCTCTGGGGAATTTTTTTGAGTATGTTTTGATAACCAAAGTCACACACACTGTTCTTTGTCTAGGGTCCAAGATAAAAATAGTATGGTCTTTATAACTTGAGAATATTAAAAGTCTCCAGCTGGTTTTATTGTTTTCAGTCATAATGCTGTTTTGATTATAATTATTTCATTATAATTTCTCAGCATTCACAGTAAATCTGTCACTGGTTTACTTTAGAAAATTCCAGAAATAAATAGCCATATAACATGCTGTATAATTTCAAGTATCTATGGATTACTTTCCTGATTTCCTACTAAGCAAGTTTCAAATTTCTACCTTACTGTTTTTATACTGGGGAAAAGAAAAAAAAAACCTATCCAGTAAGAAACAGAACTATTATACTTGTCATTTTAAAAATTACTTATACAGAAAAAAGTCTTCTTATAGTTCTCCTTACTTTTGTTGAGAGACACATTTTGAACATTTCCTGAAGGTTCTTTTCTTTCAGAAAAATCAGTAGGAATGGACACATTTCCCACCCTTCCCACCCCAGGAATTAATTTTGTTGTATATTCACTGAATTTATATAGTATCTTTGCTTGAGCATATGTGTCCTTAATTATTGACAGTTACAGCTGTGACCTTAATACTTTTTTCTTTAGCATCGAAACCATCCGAAAGACCTAAAACTACACGTAGACCAGATGTACCTCAAATCCAGCCTGGTAATCTCTACTTTCAATGTCTTAATCTATAACTAGGAAAACGGTGTGTAAGTAGCACTAATCTTGACATTCACAGCTCTGACATGACACTAATTATAGCACCTTTTTCCTTCAGATTCAAAATCACCAAAGCAATTACTTCCTAAACCCAAAACCACAACAAAACCAGATACGCCACCACCTAAATCCGGTAAACAATTTCCAGTGCTTCGGCTTAAGAAGCTTTTTCTTTGGGGATGTTGCTGAAGATGCTTACAGTTTGTCACATCATAAAAGCATAGAAACCCAAATACCATGGTTTTTTTGTTCGTTATCTTCTCAAAGTAGCCACACTTGTGTTTCATGTGTTAAATGAACAAATTAATGTTTGGGAAATTAATAAATTTTATATCGGATTGTCTGACAGATTCCACTCTTAAAGCATTTTTAGGTTCTGTCTTCTCAATTCGGGTTTGTAATGAATAGAAGCCTGGTTTTTCTGTATCTGGAGCATTTTTGAAAGTGATTTTAGCAGCTGCCACTAGGGAGGCTGACCCTGTGTTCTTCCCTTATAGGCACATGGAGATTGGCTTTCTCTAAAATACCTTATTGGCTTTTCAAATGGTACCTATGAACTAAGTGATTTTCTACTAAATAAGAAGATATTATATAATAGTTCTGAAAATTCAATTGTTTTCCAAGTGACATTTTCTCCTAAGATGCCAATTAGTATAAAATTCTAATTTACAGAGAGCATCTCTCATAATAAATAAGTCTCTCAAGGAGGCAATTTATATCAGCTTAGAATAAACCAAGTTCTGTGTCCTGTGAATTAAGCATCAATGAGCACCTAAAAGTCTAGCTTTCCTTAGTTTTGTTTCTTATATCTGTTTATTTTTTATGGTGCAGTCTTTGAGCCTGTTACATTTGAGAATGAAGCGCCCTCCACAACCATAGGTAACGATGGATGTCTTCCCTCTTGGTCAATGTTTCTCTGAACTTGCCCCTCTCATTTCTGTCACTGTCTGTAGTCTCTTGTGTAAACAATTGTCATTCATCCTCTTTTTCATTCATTCCCCAAAACTGTTTACTATTTTCAACAAGCACCTTTTTAATATAATTGGGCATTCTTACAGCTGCCGCTCAGCTTACAATCCCTGAATGTTTTTTGTTCTTTGATCATCTTCAGAGATAGTCAGATTGCTTGCAGCACTTGATGTTGGCAAGAGTTACAGGTGCTCTCTCCATCCATCATTCAAACCAGGACATTTTTGAAATCTCTGCTTTTATGTATGTATAATTTATGATGTGGGAGAGGGACAATGAAAAAGCTGGTTGGGGCTTGAGAAAATACAAATTGTCTCTTTCTCGCAAAAGTCCTTTCTTCTTGATTCCATACTGTTCGAATGCAACTGGACCTTTCTGTTGATGAATCCGTCCTGTGGTGTTGAATTCCAAACAAAATAGGGATTTTCCTCTTTTGTTTGAAGGCAATCAGCTTTGAATATTGTTTTGTCCTGTGGTTCTCACTTTCTATCTCTTCCGGATGCCATGTTTTCCTTTAGTTCAGAAGATGTTCTCAGATGTGGCTTAAACCAACTCTGTGCTATGTTATCTTGGACAGTCAGCAAAAGGCAATCTCCATATAAATGCTTACAGAGTTTTTGGTGATATGATATTTTAATGTTACATTTAATCTTATGGACTTGAAAAATAGAGACACTATTTTAAAACCAAGGAGTCATAAGTCTTAATTTTATACCAATGTGTAATTCAATCATTTCAGAATATTAGAGAATTAGAGGAATCCTGTTTATTCAGACAAAAGTTGAATTATTACTTTTCAGACCTTTTTCTTAATCATCTGTTCCTCACTTGAATAGTTATCTCCCAAGTATCCATTTGAAATAAATGAATAAATAAGGACAAATTGTAGCAAAGAGTATCACCTTTATTGTGGAGAAAGGGCACAAGGTTATCTTTTGCATAACTGTCACAGATCACCAATAATCAGACTGATTAAGAACATTTTTAAAAATTCTCTACCACTACCACCATTTCTCAAAAAAATATATGAATAATGGTGGTGAAAACCTTTCAAATACTAACAGAAGTTTTCATAATAATTCTTCAGAGTAATTTAAAATACATATCAGACAGCTAAGAGATTTTTTTGGAGCCAAGTTTCCAGTACAGCTGCAATCAGCTAATTAAACACCAAAAAACCTACTTTTCATTGGCCTCACAGGGATGCAAAGTGCAAGGGGTATGGCTGTTTTGTGAGATAAATGGGTACCAGAGTACAGCCAGTTATTACAGAACAAATACTCTTTTTCCAGAGTTCATAAATGCTTCTTAAACATTACAGGATTAAAAGGATTCATTTTCAAGATAATTTTGTTTCTTTTCCTATGTTTCTTAAATCTCCATTGTTTATTGTATTGCTTTTGGTCAGTTCCTGCCAGAGACATTGAACCTGTAACTCTGAGAACTGAGGCTCCTTGGATAACATTAGGTAACGACCTTTGATGTCTTCAGGCAAGAGCATTTTCTGTTCATGGTCCAGTCAATTCCATTACTATGTTGGCCAAAGGGTTTTCTCTTCTGTAAGATTTTTTCATCATCCCTTTTTGTCACTCAGCTATATTCTTTCATTTTGAACATATTGAAGATGTTTAAAATAAGTCACTTGGTTAGAATATAAGCATCTATGAAGCTAGTGCAGAGTATCTATCACCCACATTATCCAGCTTTCTTAAAGCTTTACAGAGCCAGTGGTTCTGCTGAATTCCAAACGCAGTTAGGAGTCTCTGCCCTATGAACATCAGGTATAATTCTGTGGCCTCAAAAGAAAGTTGTTTTAAGATATTCCAGCATTCCAAATATTTAAGATATTTATGGTCTACCAATGATTTTAAGAAATGAGATGTGTTTAGTCTAATAATGTTTAATGGGATGTATGCCTAAACCAAGTCATTTCTAAATATAATCTCCCCAAAGCAGGTGAGCCTGTGTCCCTCTCTAATGCGATGTAGACATGCTGTGCTTCTGACGTCCCTTGGATCAGGGTTCTCTTTGAAAATCTGATACCAGCAATAACAGTAAAGTTTTCAGATAATTAAAACAATGTTATATGTTCTTTCTTAAAAGAACTGTCAGCAGACAATCCCCCACAACTTTTTTTTTGGCATATGGATGACAAAGAAAATTCCAAACCCCAGAGACAAATTTCTCAAGACTCCAGAAAATCTAGCAAAATTTTATAAAACCTAGAGCCATGTATCATCCTTTTTTTCTGGAGTCATAAGACAACATTAACCAGTTTCCTTTCTTCAGCTCCAAAAACATCACAAAGAACAAGAAAACGTCGTCCACGTCCACGTCCCAAACATAAAACCACGCCGAGCCCAGAGACACCTCAGGCCAAACTAGGTAAATATGTGGTTCCTGGTACCTGTGGAACCTTGTTGGATGTGATACTGTGGTGGGAGTGTAACTCGCTGCCTAGTAACCCTGCGATCCTTCAGGATGGATGCCCAAGTTACAAGTGCTCTAGTCAATTCATGTGACTTCCTCACGCTACTTAGTATCTTCTTGGCACCTTGTATTTGCTTCTTTCACCATTCGATTACATTTTCTCTTTGATTCTGGCTCCGCAAAAACGTATCTAGCCTATTTAGTTCAATTAGTCTCATATTTAATGAACTGCCACATTAGCATTTGTGAGGAATAGTTTAGAAATAACAAGGGACTTGGCTTCATTGAGGGAGGAAGCTGCTCTTGTGTGAAACTGTTCATATGCGGATAGAAAGGAAAATGGGCAAAGGCAACGTATTTATTGAGTTTTACCAACTGTTAGTTAATTCTTAGAGAAGTGAAAGATCCATGGGGGTGATAAGTGTCATGTGGACCTTGAAATGTGTATAGTTTGTAGATTTGTTGGAGGGATGAGCAGGAATAACAAACAGAAGCTGGAAGGTGCCATATGTGTGGATGACAGCAGAAGGATAGGACTTGGAAGTAGAACTTGATTGTGAGAAAGGAGAAGGGCAATGTTTACTTGGCTGGTGCTCAGAAATTGTGCTCAGCAGTGCTACTTTTAGATGGGTCTGTGAAGAGGACCTGAGTGCCTGACTTCAATGATTGGATTTGAGCCACTTGGCTGCAGCATACTCTCCGGTCAGCCCTTTTCTGTCCTGATAACAGAGAGATGAACTGACAAGTTTTGTAGACTGAATGACCCTTTGTATCTTGCTCTTTTATATGGCTTTGTTTGGACAGAGGTCTTGGTCTTTTTCCAAAGTGGACTCTTAACAAAAAGAAGAGTTGTCTATTTTGGTTATTCATTACCAATATCTGCTTAAATATATCAACAATTGCATCTATCATGACATAGATGTAATTGTTTGTTTTCCAGTATATTGTGTTATAAATTATACTTTCACATTCTTCTCTTACAGTTGTTAACCATAATGTTTTTAGACAGATACCTAAAGATTTTTCTAAGCAGAGTTTTCCATTATATTATCAGATGATATAAAAAGCAATACTTGTAGGTAACCGTGTAGGGATAATAAGGGTATAACCATTTCATAATATCATATATCTTTGTACCCTCACCTTGGAACTTTGAAAATTTTGCTTTCTGGCCGTAGAACCACACTACCCTAGTGAAGTTCATTTTCAAGAGAATTTGGTGACTTTTCTTATGTGTTTAACAATTCTTTTTTTAAATTGCTTTCGATCATTTCTTGCTACAGACCTTGAACCTGTTACTACTGGGACATCTTTAGGTAATGATCCTGTACATCCTTCAGCAAGTGCTTTCTTTACTTGTTGTCAGACTTATCTATGTTCTGTAGAGACAATGATGTCATAATTTATTGTCATCCTATTGCTGTGTTCATCTTAAAATATAAAAGGCTTTCTTTCTAACAATGTGTATAAACTTTAATTCAACACATCTATTTGCTGCATCTCCCAGCTTGTAATTGCATCATGTCAATCTGAGTCTCTGTTTAAATAGTACTGTTTGTTAGAGCTGGGGGCTAAATGTGATTCTCCATATATTCTTTATTTAGACCACCAATATTAGTGTCAATTATGATACCATGAAGTTTCTTTAAGCATCTACTTTCTATATTTCAAGTTCTACATAACTTTTTTTTTTTTTTGCTTTATTGATGTTGCACCTAATTTTGTGTAGTTATTTTAGTAAATTACCAAGTGGAAAATTTGCCCAAGACTAGTTGTTTTAAATTATAAGTGAATAGTATAGGATGGTTTGAAACTTCTCTCATGCTTTCACAGTTTAGCGTGATTTCTCATTAGGGACGCTTTCAAGAAAATGATAGTCCCTCATCTTCATTTCTTAAACATAATTATAATATAATTTTTAATCTCTAGAGAATTCTCAATTATAAAAGAAAACCTGTTAATATATTAAAGGATAAAATTTCAAACCAAAGTAACAAAGGTGTCTCCACTCAAAAGAACTCTGGCAAGTTTTAGAAGGCTTAGAGCCCGGTTATATCATCCTATTCAGAGGTAATGGAGTCACCAGCACTATAATAATCCTAACTTTTCTTCCTTCAGCTCTAACAACAACAAAGAGACCCCGTCGTCCACGTCCCAAACCTAAAACCACGCCCCATCCAGAAGTACCTCAGACCACACTGGGTAAATATGCAGTTTCTGGTTTAAGGAATCCAAGCATTCTACCCCAGCTGGGACCCTGAATTCTGTGCACATAATCGGTACATGCCTTATATATCTCTTAAGAGTAAACACTATTCTTCTTATTAATCCCTTCTATATCCCCATAACCATATTAGCACCTGTGAGACAAATCAGAAGTAGGAATTATGCTTTATTTCCCAAACATTTTGTACTATAGTTGTAAACAAAAGCTGTTCCTGCATAAACAGGTAGAAAATAACATAGGGCAGCATGTTTATACAAATGTAAAGTAATTTCTGAAATAGTACAAATGATATATGCTAGAAATATAGTAAATATTTGGAGCAGGAAAAGATCCAGGATAATTAGGGGAAAAAAATCAGTGCAGAATTTGGATGAGTGAAGGGTTGAGGGAACAAAGGCTGATAAACAGGGAATGTGCTGAAGGAAGCTGGTGACCAGACAGAGGATGACTTGTTGATAACACTCCTGTTGAATGGGCCTCTATAGGATGAAATAAAGGGGACTGGGATGTCTACTCAAGAGCTTAAGTTTGATCCAGTGGGCTTCACTGATCTTACTTCTACACAGGACCATGCTTTTTCTATTCTTAGAACTGAAGATGCTTAGTTTAATATGATACCACAAACTGAGAGGTTGTTCCTCACCTTATTATATTAAATGCCACTCTCTTCACTAAGGACTTAGTGAGTATGGTCTCAGCTTCTTTTTGGCTCTCTGTTCTATGTGTGGTGGGCAGACCCTAGGGTGAAGCCCTACTCCCCACCGCCTCTACCTCTCACCTCCCACCCCTATAGTTCCTGCCTCTTGGTTTTAAACTTTTGTGTAATCCATCCTTGCCCTTCCCTTTTCCCCTTTGAAGCATTATTTTTACTGTTAAGATGAATTTTCTGACATTTCATGCACTCACAAAAATCTCTTTGATTTCTTTTCTTACTTTTGATCAGTTCCTGCCACAATCCCTGAACCAGTTACTCTTAGGACCGAGGCTCCAGGGACGACCGTAGGTAATGACACATTATGTCCATAAGCATCTGCTCCTACTCATTTCAGACCCATTTCGCCACTGTCATAACCACAAGACACTGTGTCATCCTCTGTTGTCATTACCACAAGACTCTGTGTCATCCTCTGTTGTCATTCAATTACTTCCTAATATATTGAAGAGTATTAAAACAACTCATTTGTTATTCAATGAATCAAGTATGAACTTAGCTTAGTATACATATCTGTAAGGCAATGCGTTTGAATTTGTGGCATCTCATCCCTATGTAACCTTTTAATCACATTCTGTGTTACTGAGTTTCAGACACAATCAATGGGGGTTAGGGGTGGGAGTGTCTGTCCTTGATCCAAACTGAGTACAGTGTCACAGCCATTATGGTGTGACATAATTCTTATGCAGATCTAAATTCCTATATTTTTTACTACGTGCACAATTTTGTTTTTGTTTTGCCATTTTAGATAATGATAGTCTTTTTTCAGTAAAGAGTGAAATAGAATATATGTCCAAGGCTAGTAAATTGAAGTTACCAGCACCATCATTAGTGTAAAGTCACCCTACCCCTTCCCCACCACCACAATAATTCAGTAGGTTTTTGGAAATTTTTTCATTCCAAAATCCCTTCTGAGAATATCCTTGATATATCAACTCAGGTTTCTGTGTGATTTTTGTTTTTCACAGTAATATAAGTGATAAAAAGAGGCAATCATCAAATACGGACAAATGTTTCAAACTCAAAAGAAAAATTTCCTGCAATTCAAGAAATTATAACAACTATAATCCTATCCACAGCTTCTGAAACTAAAAACACTCTATTAACCTGAAGTTTTTTTCCTTTAGCCCCCAAAGTGCCTCAGCGAACTCATCATCCACATCCCAAATCTGAAACCACACGGAATCCTGAAACACCTCAGACTGAACTGGGTAAATGTGTAGATCCTGGTTGAGGAATCCTGCAGCCCATCCCTGTGAGGTCTAGAGAAAGTGAAGGGGCAAGTCAGGGCCAGCGGCCACTTTCACTCCAGAGCAGACAACCAGAACACAGTCGGACAGGTCTTAGGGGGTAGCCAAATTCCTTCCCCTTTGTGAATTAGAATCTTCTCTCTAAATGTCTATTTCATTGGCTTCTCATTCAATTCTATCCATCCTTTATATATTGAATGTGTGTAGTGGACTGAAACAGCTATAGGTCAAACATATATTTGGGCAAATAGACTATTTCTTGGTAACTATTAAAGTTGTATAAGTCATAGTACAGATCTAAGGCAGGAGTTAGCAAATATTTTCTATAAAGGGCAAGATAGTAAATATTTGGGGCTTTGTGGCCTCAATAATCTCTGATGTATAGTTTTCTTTTTTCCCTTTTTTTTTTTTTTAACAATCACTTAAAAATGGAAATGGGCTATATGAAAACAAGCCATGGGCAACGTTTGGCCTATGGGCCATAGTTTGTGAACCCCTGGTTTAAAGAAACAGTCAGGGTGGGCCAGAATAGTTAGGAAGGGCTTGAGCATTGAAATCACTATAGATTTGGATGGCTGGGGCGCGAGAGGGTGGGGTGAAGAAGTTCAGAAGACAGGACCTGTGTGGAGGCCAGCGAGAGGAGACAGAGGCTTCTTGGACCAGTGAAGGCTGTCAGCTTCTAGATGCTGATCAGAGCATTTTATTGAAGCTGTTGTAGCTAAATGGGCTCAAAGGACCAGCTGAAAAGGAATTTTTACTCTTGGACTTAGGAGTTTGGGTTTCATGTAAGAATCTTCATTATCCATACATGGTAGGCTTTCCTGGGCATGAGACAGAAGGATACAGCTGAACCACAGGCTGAATGGCTGCCCTTTATCTTGCTCTCTTAAGTACCCCAGTTGGGCAAAACTTGTTGTCTCTTTCCAAAGATGAGTTTCTAGCAAGATGGGGAGGGTCTACTTTGGCACATTACCTAGACTAGGATCATCACAGAATGAGAAACTTCAGGGACACTTCTCAGGGACAGTTATCTGAGTACAGAGACAATCCTTCCTGAGTGATAAACTGGTACCCGAGTGCAGACATATCCCTCTGAGACTGTATAAATGTTTAACATTTTTTATTATTATTTTTGGTCAGTTCCTGCCACAGTCCTTGAAGCAGTTACTCCTATCAAAGAGGCTCCAGGGACAGCATTCGGTAATGCCACTTTCTGACCTTCAGCAAGCACTTTTTCTGCTCAGTGTCAAACTTCTGCCCATTCCCCTCTGTTGCCATTTAGTTACATTCTTTATCTTGTGAGTTAAATGTGCATAAAGCAAGTTACTTCTTATTCTAAAGAGAGTCATCCCTGGATCTAGTTTGGGATATCTTCCTGCCCTGTAACTTAGTTAAAATTTTTTTCAGTTAAAATTTTTTTCAAGCCAGTTTGCTTTTAGCTCAACCAGAGTTCTCTGTTAAGGTAAATTTCATGTATTTATAAGAGTGCCTGATCCTGATCTATGCTAACCAGGCTGTGACAGGGAAGTTTCTTTATACATCCTTTATACACCTGCCTTTTTTATCTGCCTGTTTTTTTTTTTTTTTGCGGTACGCAGGCCTCTCACTGTTGTGGCCTCTCCCGTTGCGGAGCACAGGCTCCGGACGTGCAGGCTCAGCGGCCATGGCTCACAGGCCCAGCTGCTCCGCGGCATGTGGGATCCTTCCGGACCGGGGCACGAACCCGTGTCCCCTGCATCGGCAGGCGGACTCTCAACCATTGCGCCACCAGGGAAGCCCTATCTGCCTGGTTTTTTTGTTGTTTTGTTAACATTTGGGTAATATGTTTTTAGTGAATTGTCTAACAGATAATGTGATCAAGGCTAATAAGTTGAAATAGTAAGCCCCATCCTTAAGGTGAATCTGACTCCCCCTTAATCTCCACCATAGTTTAGAAATGATTCTTAACCTTTTTAATGCAGTCAGGGGACTCTAGGAGAATATGTTAAAAGATACCAATCTTGACTCTCTGAATTAATAATTCATTTTAATGTGTCAACTTTGTCCCCAAAGTATCTTCAATAACAAAGGAAGATACAGTAGCATAGTAGGGCCAAACTTTTCACACTAGAAAGAAACATTTCCTGAAACTGAAGAAAATCTATCAAGCTTTGGAAAATTTAAAGAAGATTCTGTTCAAAAACCTGTAAGTTGCAGAAGCTTTAAAGGAACAGAAATTTATCTTTTTCTACTTCCAAAAACATCCCAGCGGACATGACATTCACAACACAAACTTAAAACCACTCCAAGTTCAGATGCAGCAGAGATTACACCAGACAAAAGCAGGGCCCTTGGCTTAAGGAGCCTGGCAGCCTGTCACTGGTTGAAAATGTAAACCCATATACTCCCTAGTGAGGGAACCATGAAGAGTCCTTGCCCCTTCAGAACTGGCAAGGAGTTCGTGTTTGGAAGAGACATAACCTTCTCTCCAATTCTGGATAGTAAGAGACATGTTATACTTCTCAGTCTGCAGGTTAGTTGAGCACAAACGCTTTTCTTGTGTGAAAATCCTAGAGGATGAAAACAGGGCAGGGTGTTTTTGCAAATTCAAGATTTTTCTTAGGTACACAAACATTAAGTGTAGACTGATTATAGTGGCTCTTTTTTTTAATTGGAAATATATATATTTTATTTTTTAATGCACATATAATCCAAAATGGGTGCTTTTGATCTTTAGTTCTTCCCTAACTGGTGATGGAGGGACCCCAAATTCTCTCATCTCATACATCTGTAGCAAGTCTTAAAGAAACGAAAAATCAACGTGGGCTTCAGTAGAGCAGAGAAGGAGTTTGGGCCTTGACGTCACATCAGAATTTGCACAAGTGGATAGGTGAGAGTGAACAAGATGAAAACATAGGATATATAGAGAGGCAACCAGAGGGGGCAGAGTCCCTGCTTCTTCTAAGTGCCAGGCAAAACATTTTTGTTGGTGATGATGCATTTGAATGACACTAGTTGAATGAGGCTAGTATTGTTCTTAATGAGCATCAGAAGTCTCTTCTTCCCATACTTGGATAGTTTTCCCTGTACTGAGAGTGGACAGGTGCTTTACTGGATGCCACAGACTAAGAAGTTGCCTCTTACCTAGTCTTCTTGTCTGGACAGAAGTCACAAGATCTTTCCAAAGCTGAGTTCTCAGCAAGATTATCGGAACAGTTTTTGGCTATTTGTGTAATGGCTGCTTGGTTATTTAGGAACTTCTTCTGCAACCATAATTTGATAAACATAGTAGATATTTTCTTTATTCAGCATCCACAGAAGTACAGGTTAGTTGTTCATGTGCTTCTTGAGGGTTGTTAGAAACATATTTAAGTAAAAGCCTAACAATATCCTAAAGTCTACCATAGCAGACTCAGATATTCAAGCACTAACTACAGGAACTGTTTCCCTTTTGTGGTGCTAAACAGAGACCAAAGATAATGACTATCTCATGAGATGAAGAAGTCCCTAACTACAGTTTGGCCAAGTCTGAGCACAACAATTGATTTCCCTTTCTATTAGTCTGCTGGGGCTGCTGTAACAAAATACCACAGACTGGGTGGCTTAAACAACAGAAATCTATTTCTCACAGCTATGGAGGCTGGAAGTCTAAGATCAAGGTATCAGCAGGTTTAATATGTCCTGAGGTCCCTCTCCTTGGCTTGCAGATGGCTACCATCTTATTGTGTCCTCCCAGGGCCTTCTCTCTATGTGTGAGCGTCCCTGTGTCTCTCCCTCTCCTTTATAAGGACAGTAGTCCTATTGGCTTACAGCCCCACCCTTATGACCTCCTTTAACCTTAACTTCATCTTTAAAGACCTAACTCCAAACACAGTCACATTGGGAGTTAGGACTTCAACAAATGAATTCTGAGGAGAGGCAATTCAGTCCATAACACCTTTCATTCAGAAATTTTAAAAAAATATTCTAGAGGCAATGTTACACTGGCAAGATTCATTTTGACATGAATGTTGTAGCTCTTCATACACATTTTTTTTAAAAACCTCTTTTGTTTATTCAGTTCCTGTTACAGACCTTGAACCTGTTACTTTTACAACTGAGACCTCTGGGACCACATTAGGTAATGACCCTGTGCCACTTGCCTAGATCTTTTGCTGCTCCTTATGCAGTCTGTTCAGTCTCCATCCTCATCACATGGCTTTTCCTCTTTCACGAGATGACCACTATCATCCTGCACTGCCATTCAGCCACTGTCTTCACTTGAAGAGCCCTGAAGCCTCTTAAAAACAAGGTTCCTGTTGTTTTTAGGAGAGCAGGCATGAGCTTAGTTCAAAACATTTACCTGCCACGTGGGGCATTTGAAATCATCACATCGCCTTGTGCTTCGTTGAACAGTGTTCTGTGTTAAAGCTGAGTTTCAAACAAATTGGGATCTATTTCCTCTCTAGGCTGATCAGCAATAACAGCTACTCTTAAGCTCCTTTGCCATCTAAGTTTCTAGATTTTTAAAAATCTATTTGCATGGTATGTTTGTTTCTTTGTTGGTGTTTTAAGTAATGATGTGTTTTATTACTAATTTGACAAATAGGCAATTATCCAAATCTGAAGTTAGGGTCTCACTGTGACCCTAACTTCCCCTCCCCTTGCACCAGAACTGGTCCTTCTCATTTTTCCCCCAGTGAGGAAGTTCTATGAGTATCTGATTACAAGTGCTAATTTTCATGCCTTGAATGAGTAATTTGACTGTAAACATGAGTTTGCCTCCAAAGTACCCTCAACCTTAAAAAAAAAAGATGCATTGGCATAAAATGAGTAAAAATTTTAAACTACAAATTCATGGAACTTTAAAAACTCTAACAGGTTTTGGAAAAACCTATCCTCAGTACCCAGAGCCATACAATGTAGAATAACATAAGGCTTTCCTTTCTTTAGCTACCAAAGCATCAAAAAGACCTCGTCGTCCACGTCCCAGACCTAAAACCACACCAAGCCCTCAAGTACCTCAGACCAAACCGGGTAAATGTGTGATTCGTTGGTTTAAGGGTGAGCCATAGTAACCTGTCCAATTGAGGACGCAAAGCAGTGCCAAGCTCATATTCTCTCTAAGCATGAAGTCATGAGGCATCATCAGTAATGTCTCCTCTACCAGGTGTTGAGGAGAACATGACTGGGTGAGATACAGTTGGTGCCAGAATACCATATTCTTTTTATGTGTGAGTCTTGACATACATTTAGTATCGTTTTTACTATAAAATTCCAGTTTTACTTCTTTAGCAAAGCCAATATATTACGTTCAAGTAAATAAACAAATTGTAAGTACCTTGCAAATTCCTGGACCAATATTGGCAACTGTGGGTGATATGCCAGCTGTGGGAGACATTTCATTTCTAAAACTGTAAAGTTGAGAATATGTTTGCATGGTACAAGGGAAAAGATCAAGGTGGACTGGACTTGGACCTTGGACCTTGGGCTTTAGGCCCACTACAGGATTTGAATGCATGGAGGGAAATGTGACCCAAGGCAGAAGAACCAGAAGTGTGGTGGTTGGGGGTACCTAGAACAGACTGTCCTACTTCTCATGGTCAAAACCTGGCTGTTGATGATGCTACATTTGGATGGATCCATCCAGTCATTTGAAAGAGGATTTTGAGGACCTGGTTCAAGAGCTTAGATTTGATAGAGAGACATCAACAGTCTTTGATTTCCACTTTTTCTGGGCTTAGGCCAGAGAGATGCTCTACTGAGTATTTCAGACGGAGTAACCATCTTTATCCTGCTCTTTTATTTGTCATGGTTTGGACAGAGGTCTCAGACTCTTTCCATAGACAAGCTTTTAGCAAGACCAACACTGTCCACATCAATGATTAATTTTTATATCTGTTTCAAACGTATAAACTGTCTATTGTATCCATGTTTACTTAAACACAGTAAGGGCTTGTTTTCAGCCTCCATAGAAGTACAGGTTGATCAGATTTTTTTAAAGACAGTTTCTTTTTTTAGTGTACATTAGGTAAATGCCTAAAAATATTTTCCAGTGCAGAGTTTTCCATATCAATTAGAATCCATTAGTTAAAACCTAGGAGAATTTCATGTTGACTCAAGATATTTCCAGGGATAAGCCTAAGACTGACCATGACTATCGTTTGGCCAAATGTTCAAAGAACAATCCTCTACTCCTTCTCTGTTTTTTTTTTTTCTTTGTTTCTGTAGAAGGAATGATATATAAGCAAGTTTTGTTGGGGTGTGAATGTTCTAACTTTTCATGTATTTTTAAATCTCTTTGGTTTACTGTATTGTTTTTTTGGTCAGTTCCTGCTACAGTCCTTGAACCTGTCACTCTTAGACCAGAGGCCCCCAGAACAACATTAGGTAATGATAAACTGTGTTTTCAACGAGACTTATCCTGCTTGTTGTCAGACCCAGAGTTTCATCTTGCTCCATGTAACAACAGTTTTATTCTTTGTGGCCATTCAATTACATTCTTCTTAAAATTATGAAAACGCTTAAATTACCTGTTCTTTTTAATAGAACTAGTCATGTGTGACCCTACTTTAGGATATTTATTTGCCACGTAACCTGTTTGAAATTGTGTCATTCTGTGTTTTATTCCAGCGGTGCTTGTGGTAAAACTGGTTTTCAAACACATCCCGATCTCCCTCTTATCTAGACAGATAAAGTCATCAACAGCTCTCATAGGGCCAGGAGGATCCATTCATTGCACATCTACATTTCTACCTTTTTTCTATTTGCATAGTATTTTGTTGTTTTGTTTCCATTTAGGTAATAATACGTTTTTATTTTAATAGTTAGAACATGTACGAAAGATTGGAAGATTAAATTATAAACTTCAGATTGAGTATGACTATTCTTCATTATCCATTAAAATTTAGCAAGAGTTCTTAACCTTTTTGTTGCCCAGTCAAGCTGCTCTATGAGACTTTGATTATAATTACTAATCTTTATTTCTTATATTAAAAAGTGATTTTTGTCTTCAAAGAATCTTCTTTGGTAAAAGAAGATATAAAAGGAGTTATGTATGTGACAAAAATCTCAAACTAAACAGGCAAAAATCTAACAAGGTGTAGAAGATCTAGAGTCATGTTTTTTGCCTCCCATAGCTTCCAGAACCATGGGTGATGTAGTTATGTAATAACCCAAGAATTTCTTCCTTCAGCTTCCAAAACATCACAACAGACAATTCATCCACATCCACATCCAAGTCCTGAAGTACCTGAGTCCAAACCAGGTAAACTTGTGTTCCTGGTTTAGAGTCCCAACAACCTAACCCAGCAGGGTGTTGAGTAATCCCAGTTTTGGGGAGTAACCAATACGCCCCATGAGAGTAAAGATACAACTCGTATTAAGCTGCAGTTCCCACTGTGGAGCTGGCAAGAAAAGTACAGTAGGGGGAGATCTGTGGGGCAGCTGAATGCCTCTTGCTTCCTCTGTAAAATCTTTGTCACTGTGCATTTTATTAAATTCCATTTATCTCTTGAAAATAAAGCTTCTTGTGAAAAATTAGGCATATTCAGTTCAAATTGACAAACACTAAGTGCCTTCAGTATCCTCCAAGTTGTATACCTCTAAAGATGCTAATGTATCAGATGTGGGAGACATGTTTTAGTCCTCAAACCTGCAAGACAGTTAAGAACAAAAGCATTTCCTTTGTAAATAAAATAGAAGATGGCATTAGGCAGCATCTATGCAAATACAAGAATGATATTTGGGTGCTACCAACAAGATGTGCTAGGGACATAAATATTTGGAGCAGGGAAAGATAAATTTAAAAAGAGTGGAGCCTTGAAATCATCCTAGTACGTAGATGAGTAGAAAGATGGAAAGGAATAAAATCAGAAAGAATGGATATAAGTAGAGACCAACCAAAGGAGAAAGTCTAACTGTAATACTAGTATAAAGGATGTCTGACTTCAAGGTGGTAGTCAAAGCTTTTCTAGATCTTGATTGGTCCATGGACTCCCATGGTGGAGATCTTTAGGCACCTGATGAAGCAGTTGAGATTTGATCAAGTATATATCAGCAAGCTGTTCTTTGCTCATGAAGGCATGTTCTTTCTTTGCTTAGTCTGGAGGGATACCCAATTTGATTCATCATGCTGAGGCCTCAGCCTCTTTCCAAAGATAAGTTCTTAGCAATACCCACACATCCCACTTTGGCTTATTAGTTAGAATCAGATCATCAAAGAAGGAGGAATAAGGAAATAGGTACCTGACTGAGGTATGGCCAATTTTTAGGAAATCAACTTTTACTCTTCTAGTTTAAGAGTTTTTAAAAGTTACTATGTAGTTCTAGAACCTATATTATACTAGTAAGATTCTTTTTGAAGTAAATATTTTGAGTTTATTTAAAACAATCACTTGGTTTATTTTTAATACTTTTGGTCAGCTCCTACTGCAGACTTTGAACCTGTTACATTCAGAACTGAGGCTTGGGTGACAACACAAGGTAATAACACATTGTGATCCTCAGTAAGTGCTTTTTCTTATTGTCAAACTCATTCCATCAACATCGAAGCTACAGGTTCTTTTGCTTCATAAAGCTACATTGTCATCCTCTGTTGTCACTCCATGATATTCTTCATCCTAAAAGAATTGAAGTCTCTGACTCTTAAAACAAGTTATCCCTTGTTTTTAAGAGAGCCGTGCATGAACCTAACTCAGGTCAACTGTTATACATGTAATCATCTGAAATTGTTTTTGTCATCTTGTATGTTTTTTAACCAATGTTTTGTAAAAGCTGGGTTTAAAAAGCAATTCTCTTGACTCTAATGACTATTATGGTGTCAGGAAGGGTTCTTTGTGGATCTAAAGGTCTACTGTTTTTTTTAACTGTGATATTTGTTCTTTAACTGACATTTTAGTTAATGACATGGTCTTATTTTAGTAAACTGTCAAAGAGTTTGTACCTGGCTATCACCACTACCATAATATTTTAGCAGTGATTCTTATCCTTTTTATTCAAACAAGAGTTCTATGAATGATTCTTCACTTCTTGAATTATTCTTCACTATTATAATTGACTCATTGCCAATGAACTTTAACTTGTAAAAAAAAAAACCATACTATTATAAAAAGGGTGAAAGTTTCCAATTAAAAAGTTACAAAGACACATTTCCTAAAATATGAGGAAATCTAATAAGTTTTAGGAAACCTAGAGCCATGTGTCATGCTACCCATAGCTTCTGAACTACAGACTCTATAGTAACTGAAGGTTTTCTTTCTTCAGCTCCTAAAACATCAAAACGGACCCGTCGTCCACGTCCCAAACCTAAAACCACACCAACTCCTGAGGCACCTCAAACCAAACTGGGTAAATGTGGGTCTCTCGTTAAAGGACTGAGTCCTTGCAGCTCTTGGGAGTCTGGGTTTGATGCTAGTAGTGGGAGTGATAGCCGCTGTGAGCCCCATGTGGGTAAAGGCACAAAATGACCTGCTGCTGCTTCCCCATTAACAAAGGAAAACATGATGGGGGAGACGCGCGTGGCAGCTGAATTCCCTGTGCTTTCTACACAAGGATCTACTCTTTTACTATGTATTTTATTTGCTTTTTCTTATTCCATTCCATTCTTCTCTTAAAGAAAAAAATGTCTTAAATAGAACCAAGCATTTTTATCTCAAGAGACAAACACGAAGTGCCTTCCGTCTTCCCACAGCCCACCAAGACCTGTGAGGATATCACAGAAGCTGGCGGCTTGTTTTTACTTTGCAGTCTGTAGTAGAGTCAAATTCAGAACCTGCCTCAACGTGAAACATTAAAAGATTGAACCAAGGCAGTGAGTCTGTGCAAACTGAGCTGGTTTTTTTGTTTTTTTTTTTTTTTTTGGTACGCCGGTCTCTCACTGTTGTGGCCTCTCCCGTTGCGGAGCACAGGCTCCGGACACGCTAGCCGCTCCGCGGCATGTGGGATCTTCCCAGACCGGGGCACGAACCCGTGTCCCCTGCATCGGTAGGCGGACTCTCAACCACTGCGCCACCAGGGAAGCCCTGAGCTGTTTTTTGTAGGGGTTATAAACATCTCTGAGCTGAAAGAGAGAAAAGTCTGTGAAGGACAGGAATAAGGAGTTGGAAAGAGGTTGGTTGGGTCTTAAAATCATGGAGATAAACAGACAGAAAGTAAGGTGTAGAGACCAACCAGAGAGCACAGACTTCTGGAATAAGGGAGGTTCTGCTTCCAAGAGGTGATGAATAGTACTGAGTTTGGATGGGTCCATAGGAGCAGTTGAAGAAAATCCTTGAAGGTATGACTCAGAAGTTTGGGTCTGACCCTAGAAGCATCAGTGATCTCTTCTGCAACTGTCTCTCCCTCCTATCTAGGGTACGGAATTTATGTGATTAGAGCAGAGAGCTGCTCTACTGGGCATCACACACTATATGTTCTTTATCCTGATTTGCTGCGTGCCTTTGCCTCAAACAAGGTCTCAGCCTATTTCTAAATATGAGCTCTCAACAAGATCTACCAGATTCACTTTGCTTAATTCTTTTCTATGGCTCCTTTCAAACACGAAAGCTATTTATTGTATCCATGCTTATTTAGACATGCTATTTTCTTTCTTTTCTTCCAGTTTTATTGAGATATAATTGGCATACAGCACTGTATAAGTTTAAGGTGTACAGAATAATGATTTGACTTATGTACATCGTGAAATGATGACCACAGTAACTTTACTTAGTTTAATCCATCATCTCGTTTAGCGACAAAATTAAAGAAATAGAAAAAAAGATATTTTTCTTCCTTGTGATGAACACTTGGACATGCTGTTTTCTTAAAGCTTCCACAGAAAAGCCAACTGCCATAACAGTTACATAAGTATATATTTGGTAAAATGTTTAAAGTTTCCTAGGTCAGTCTTCTACAATGATTGGAATTAGGTACTTAGACACCTAGGAGAATATCATGTTGACTTTATTGAGATATTTATCAGTTTGTGTAGGCTGTGACTATCTCATAAAGAAAGTTTACCTGGCTTTAGGTGACCAAATCTTTAAATATCAAGTATGCAATTTCAGAAAAATAATTTCAAATTGTAATATACCTATTGAAGCACTATTATACTGGTAAGATTTAATTTGCTGACTTTTCACATGTGTTTATTTCCTTGCTTTTGACTAGTTCCCACTGCAGATCTTGAACCTGGTACTTTTAGAACTGAAGCTCCAGAAATCGTGGGTAATGAGAATGCGTGTCCTTCAAATAGTGCTTTTCCTGCTCATTGTCATACCATTGTAGCCACAGGTTCTCCTGCATCTTAAAACCATTTCTATACCCTCTGTTGTCATTCCATTACAGTCTTTACCTTGCAATTTTGCTACGTTCTATGTCAGGTTATCTGTTGAATTTAAGAGAACTGTGTGTATACTAATTTCAGGATGTCAAACTGCTATGTAACCACTCAATGCTGTGTCATGTGATCACGTGCATTTGCTTAAACAGCATTGGCTATTTTAAGCTTCCTTTCAAACATGAATTTCCATCTATCCCTTATTTTCATCACTTGCTTTTTCCTCATCAATTGTGGAAATACCATGTTTTTTTGATTGTTACTTTTTATTGAATTAGTATCTATATGATTATATTGGTAGATCTCTTGTTTCAAGGAATGATGCTTTTAGTAATGGTCAAATTTTTGAATGTGCCTGAGTCTTGAAGGTTTAAATGATGGGCTTTTGTGATAGAGTAGGCTGACTCTTCCTCCTTCTCTAACAGGGTTTGACGGAGTTTCTTAACTTTTATTGAATCAAGGACCACTTTGAAATTTTGATGAACACACTCCATTTGTTACATTGATCCTTATACTTTCAAACATATGAGCTCATTATTGTACCCACGATTATTGAAATAGTAGACATTTATGTCAACTTGTATAGAAGTACAAATAGACTGATAAATGCTTTTTCCAGTAGTTAGAAAAGTATATATTATATAAATGTGTAAAATGCTTGTCCAGCAGAGTCTTTCATGCCAGAATCAGATAATCAAACATGTAGAATTTCTTGTTGACCATAGTGATATTGAGCAAAGTGCAATGGTGTACCTATTTTATGAGATTAATTGATATTCAACACAATTTGGTCAAATTTGCAAAGAACAAGAGTGTGTCTCTTTTCTCTCGGTCCTGAAGCTTAACAACTGGCTTCTGAAATTAGTCTTCAAGTGAATTTTTAAAATCTCTTTGGTTTATTTTATTATTTTTGGCCAGTTCTTCCTACAGTCCTTGAACATGTCACTCCTAGAACCAAGGCTCCAGAAACAACGTTAGGTAATGATATTCTGTGTTCCTCAACAATTTTTTCCTGCTCATTGTCAATCCATTCTATCATCATCATCATGGTAATAACATTATCACCAGCTTCATAAGACTATCTTGTCATCCTCTGCTGTTCTTCAACTTTATTTTTCTTCTTAATAAGAGTATGGAAGACTCTAAAAAGAAGTTACCTGTTGTTTTTAAAAGCTATGCGTGGACTTAGATCAAAATGTCTGTCTACCATGTAATCTTAATTGAATTTGTATCATGTACTTTTGTCTAAACAGTGCTCACATTTAAAGCTTAGTTTCAGACATGGAAATGTCTATGTCTTCTCTAGACCAATTAAATCATAACAATTTGTATGATTCCATGGATAGGGGGGCATATTTAATTTCTTAGTGTGAACTTACTATGGTTTGATGATAGTCCTTACCTTTTTTAGACATTTACAAGACTCTTCATTTCTTGTCTTAATTTTATGTGCAAGTTTTACCTCCGAAGAATCTTCAGTGATAAAAGAATTAACAAAATAGGCAAACATATTTGCATCTTTAAAATATATGTCTTAAATTTCAAGGAAATATAACATATTTAGAAAATCTGGAAACTTATTTCCAAAACCACCTTCACTAGAGTAATCCAACATTTCTTCCTTCAGCTCCTAAAACATCACGAGTTCGTCGTCCACGTCCCAGACCTAAAACCACATCAAGCCCTGAAGCACCTCAGACCAAACTGGGTAAATGTGTTATTTCATGGTTTGAGGGGTAAGCCCTAGCAGCCTGTCCCAGTGGAGTCCCAAAGCAGTGCCTCCAATGGGAAGTAACAGCCTTCATGTTCCCTAAGAGTCAAGGCATTGAGGTGTGGTTAACAGCTGCTTCTTGGGTGAAGTTCTTGGTCTCTCTTATTTATAGCAAGATTGGCATAGTCACTGATGGTTATTTATTGCTATATCTACATTTAAACACGTTATCAATTTATTATAGCTGTGAGTACATAAACATAGGTATTTTTTTCAGCTTCCAAGAAATGTAACAAGTTACTTTCACATATTTTTTTGTGTATATTGCCTAAACAGATTTTCCAAAGCTAGCTTCCATATGAGAATCAGAAAATCAAACACCTAGGAAAGGCTCATGTTGACCATACTAAGATTCATAGCAGAGTTCAAAGGTTGTGCCTATCTTCTGCAATGAATTATTCCTAGCTACAGAGACTGTTTGCTTTCTATGAATGCAGAAGTTTAAAAAAATTGTCATTTGAAACTAATGTTTTGAAAGAAAAATTAAGACTTTCTATGTGTGTTTAAACTTTCTTGTGTTCATGTTGTTGCTTTTGGTTAGTTCCTGCTACTAGCTTCGAACCTGTTATTCATAGTTCTGAAGCTCCAGAAACAACATTAGGTAATGATTTTTGTGACCTCATTATATGCTTTTACACTCATTAAAAACCCACTCCATAACTGTCATGGCCAGAGTTTCTCCCGCTTCCTTCGAGTGCTATTGTAATTCTATTTCATGCTTCATCTTTTACGTAGTCAGGATTCTTAATTAAGGTGCTACCTATTGCTTTTAACAGTTGTCCCTGGATCCAGCTGAGGAAATCTATCTTCCATGAAAACCCCTTTAACATTTCATTATATGATTTCAGTGAAGAGTCTGAAGTCCAAATTGTTTGCCTTCTATTTGGTATTTAGATCTATAAAATGATAATAATTAAGTACCATGAAATTTCTCCAAGCAACTTACTTTCTGTAAGATTTTTGTGATATCCTCATTAATCTCTTCCTATTTTAAGGAATGAGGTTTCCCTGTTATATTAAATTACCAAAAACAAGTTGCTTCCTGGAATTGTCAATTCTAGTGAATCTAAGTTACAGGCTCCCCCATCATTGATGAACTTGACTATTCCTTATTCTCCACAACAGTTTAACATTGGTTCTTAACCTTTACTAAGTAGGAATCTCTCTGAGTATCTAATTATACACATTAATACCTATATCTTTAAATTAACAAATTTTGGTCTCTAAAAGACCCTCAGTGATAAGGAACAAATTAGATTGGTAAAGTAAAATTTTTCAAACTCAGGCAATAAACTCAAGAAAATCTAATATTTTACAAAACATTGGTACAGGTACAATGCTGTTGATGGTTTCTAGACCTACAAATACAATACAACTCAATATTTTCTTCCTTTAGTTTCAAATCATAGGGGAAGAAATCCTTCTCCTAAACACTAAATTTCCCAAAGCTTCACAGTTTAAAAATCAAGAAAATCTATGGTTTTCTGTTTAAGGAGTCCTTCCAGCCTATTGCAGTTGGGCCCCAAGAGTGACAGTGATGTGGCTTGCTAACTTGCATTTCACACCTCTGTGCCCTCTAACAGAGAAGGTAGAATCTCTACAATTTCATGTGGACAAGAAGGTTCATGGTTGGAGATTTATGTGGTAGCCAAATGCATAAGGATTCTCTCTGACAAAAGATGCATCTTATTCAATTCTCTTAGCATTCTATTCCATTCATTTCCTTTTAAAATAGCATTGCTTCTTTGTCTTAGGTAAACAACCATTTCCTTGCCCTCTGTGGTCCCAGCACCACATTAGCAGTTGAGTAGGGTAGGGTGTAGAGCAGAGGAAGAGATCAAAAGTAAGGGCATGTTTTACCTCTTGAATAAAGTACAATATAATTGTGAAGAAAACCTGTTCTTGAGTTTTTCTTAGATAGAAGATAATTTGCTTATACAAAAGCAGCTTGTTTGGTAAAAAACTTTAGAAAGAAAATACTTAAAGGAGTCAAGGATCTATGTGGGCTGATAGAGAATAGTTGAGCTTTGAAATTAAGTAGGATGTGAATTAGTGGTTGGAATGGTGGGAACAGCAAAATAAAAAAGTTTTGACACCTATTGAGGGTACCCAAGGGGGTGGTCAAACTGGAACATAGAATAAAACACTCCTAGATGATACTGAACATTTTGTTAATGATACTGTCATGAAACCAGCTGTAGGAAATACTTAGAAAGCCCTTGTGGGAATATAGATTCAGATACAGTAGTCATTGAGAACCTCAGTTTTTCAAATAGGCTCTTCCTTTTTCTAGAAGGATAATTAAAATCAGGGATCAGCAAATCAGCAAATTTTTTTATGTGAAGAGTTAAATAGTGAATATTTTAGACTTTGCAGACCATTCAGTCTGTCACAGCTACTCAATTCTGCTGTTGTAACTTGTAGGTAACCAAAGCCAAGATGTAAGTGATATGTAAATACGCCTTGAATCATCTTAGTTTGTAGGTGTGGCTGTGTTCCAATAAAACTTTATTTGAATTTCATATCATTTTTACATGTCATAGATTATTACTCTTCCTTTAATTTTTTTTCAATCATTTAAAAATGTAAAAATCACTCTTAGCTCACAGGTCGGGAAGAGGGCTGGATTTGGGAGGACCATAATTTGCCAGTCTCTGCTTTAAATAATGCATACTCTGCATTGCCTCTCCATAACCCTGTGATTCTGAAGGTCTATGTGTTGCTACCTGTGAAATAAATTATCCATAATTAGTTTGACATCTTAGACCCTCTTCTTTCAGCTCCCACTGAACTGCATACTCTTATTTTGAAACCAGTGACATCACCAAGCCTAGAAATAACACAAAGTCAACCTGGTAAATAGATTATTTAATCTATCTGGTACACCATGAGCTTCAGGGGGCATACCCCAAATGTTGTATTTCCAAATATTAAAAAATACAAAAGAATACACATTTAACAACTCTGTATATTGTACATGCTCCTTCCATGATTGCATACTGGTGTAAATTAGTAATACATTATTTCATGTTAATTATGTTATTCAACTGTATAGAATACTTATCTTCATTTGGGTTTGCTCTGTATAATATTAGAGAATAATCACATATCTGATTAAGTAGTCAACAGAACCACTTAGAAGAACTGATTTTAATCTTTACCTCTATTTTTCACTAAGTTACAGACTTGTGGTTCTCTTTAGTAATAAGCTAAACTTCTGCTCTGCTATGTGAAAAGAATGCTCATTCAATTGTGACCATTAATGGAGGAAAAAGTTCTCACTTCAGTAAAGATAACAAAATTTCACCTTACACAATATGAGCCTAAACATTATTGCCTTTCAAAATTAAAAACAAATTTTAAAGATCATGCTTTTCAATGCTATTGCAACTCTCTGACATTTATTTTGAAACACCAGATCTTATTTTTAACATAGGATTGTAATTTCTTTTCATTCCTTTTGTGTATCTCTTAATTAGCTAAATGGCGTTTTGATGCTTATGTTGATGGAACAAGGTTCTATGGTTGTTAATGATAACTTAAAATACTTATAAAATTCTGAATTCGGTTATTAGAGTTTCCTTTAGGGTTAATAGTACTATTGTTATTATGGTAATGGCTGACATTGAGCACTTACAGGTACAAGGCACTTGTCTAAATACTTAGTTTGTATGAATTCATTCAATGCTCACAACAACCCATCTTTGATCAATTTTACCATTTTGTGTTTTTTGCTAGTTTCTGAAGTCCTGGAATCGGTTACATTTAGCACTGAGTCATCAAAGGAAGCTATAGGTAATAATGTTCCCCAATGGGAAGTCAGGTATATGTGCTTTTCCATCTCATTGTGGAAGTCATTTTGGGATGTCCTCATGCTTTGTGACATTTCATGGCTCCTCACGTATTGCCTGTGCTCATCCAGTGAAACTTGACAGTCAGATGTTATATACAGCCCATTTTGCTAGTATCTGCTGTGTTGCTATGCAAGTTTCACAATTTCCTTGCTTAGTTTCCTCTCATTGTGAATGCACAATTTCATTTTTTAATTTTCTGATCATTTTTAATACAAATATGCACATCCTATTTTTCATTTTCATATTGTTTTTAGGATTCATCCCCATGCTTTCAAAGGACTCACTCTATGTCTTTTTCTCACTAGAATCCTTAAACAAAAATAAGGAAGTGAAATTATCTGCTTTGCTCCAGGTAGAAATCGCTGTAGACCCTGCCAGTTATCGTGTGTGTGTGTGTGTGTATGTGTTCCACACTGCACACTGCCTTCATTTCCTGCCTTCATTGTAGTCATCTTCATAATCTACCTAAATGTTATTTATTCTCACAAATCTATTTACTTAATTAACCTCTGTTTTAAAATTAAACAGTGTTCCATTAAAGTGGGTGCTATGGGCTGTCCACCACTAACCCGCCATTCCCTGTTTCTTCCCTAGCACCAACTGAAATAGATTATGTATATTCCACTGCCAAAGCACCACTCAGGCCAGAGGAGTCAAAGACTGAAGTTGGTAAAGGTTTTCATGCTTCTATTCTTTTATTCAAAAAATTTTTAATTAGTATCACATTTCATGGAATTTGAAAGTTCAAGCTGGGGTACTTAATCTACAGTGGAATAGCTTTGAAGAGCTATAGCTTCTAAAATTCTTGAATTCTTAAAATTAAAATGATAAGTGACTCTCTGAATACAGAAATTTCGGTTTCTCTGTGGTATCTAAATATTGAGGCATAATAAATTGACAGTTAATGACAGTTAAAACATAAATATTAGTTGGAGGATTAGGGTTATAGAATAGGATTTCCCTCTTGATTCTTTTTTCTTATCCTAATCCATTGTCCTATCTGTAAAAATGTGATGCAGATTCTCAAGAGAATGAGGTGTGTTGATATTCAAGAAAGAGATACTTGACTGTGGCCTAACATCTTAAGCTTTTTAAAATTGTTCTCCTTTGTTTTGATACAGTTGTGGAATCTATTACAAATGTGTCTGAACCACCTGAGATCACGCTAGGTAATGACACACCCTGGCAGTTTTTGCCCTCATTGTCACCATCACCTGAGAACCCAGGTTCTCCCTCATTGTGAATTCATGTTGCAACATCATTCTTTGTCATGGCAGTTAATTTTCTTTCTAGGTGCTTCTATTCATAACCATTGTCCAAAAAGTGTCTTCTCCCATTCAGCTTTGTATCTAGACCTTGATCTCTCTCTACTTCAGTCACTGAAACTGTCAAATATAAAGTGTCTTTTTTCCTAATGTTAAACATTCTGCCAGCTTGGTATTACGTTGAATACTTCAGATAATATTTTTTGTATGATGATCCATTTATACCTTCTGCCCTAGCAACATACTTTCCATTAACACTCATTTCATCACATTCATTTACATGTTTGATTTTTTTCTTCATTAGTTAAACAAAATTCAATGCTGCTGAATGGCTTATGCCTTAACATTTAAAATTTTTCTCCTTATGGTTCCTCCTGAACCTATCTTTCTAGCACTGTTGGGGATGTACTAGTGTGGAGTGAGGATTTAAAAAGTAAGGCTATTGCTTACCTTGAAAGTATTTTGTAACCTGGCATCTCTAAGCAGCTTTTAAACTAAATGCATTATGAAGAAGTAGGAGTGCTATTTTGCTGTAGACTTGCAATTTGCTTTCTTTTTTTCTTTAAAATCCAATTGTTACCATCTGTTCTGTCATCTGTACTCAAGGTGTGTGAAGTGCTATAGTAACCCTGGGTACTTTCCTTCAATTACCGTAGAAACATCACCTCTGCCTTCCCAAACTGTAATCCTACCCAGCCCAGATGAACCTCAGACCGAACCGGGTAAATACGTTATTTTGTGTTTCATGTAGAAGGTGAGTGTTTGCAGAACTTACAAGAATGGAAAGACAATATATATGGGCACTATTACTAGTTATCAAAAGCCCTAACTTAATCACTGCTCGCAGTATTTGACCCTACCTTTCTGATGCCCCATTCCTCCTTCTATCCATAATCTGTAGCCAGTCATATGGCAGTGTTGTGAACATTATTTAGGATATAACTGAAAAACACCTCTCAGCTACTCTGCAAGTCTTTCATATAGAAAATAGTAATGTTTCTGGTGAAGAACATTTGTATTCTTTTTAAAATATAAGTATCCCAATTTTAAATACTTTATCATCTTGACTAGTTTTACAAGGTCTGTGGTCATATAAAAACTATTTTAAGATAGTTAATTTGTTTAAGATTAACCAAAACCTCCAGAAATACTGGAGCATTCCACAAAAAGGGGTACAATTGGTCGGTCATCTTGTCATTATTCAGGTCCCTTACTACTTTCTACTGCTCCTTCCTGTGGCAGTTTGGCCATTTCACTGCATACAAATAAGAGAAACTGAAGTCACACTGGTTACTTGGCAAGTCATAAGGGTTTACTTGATGGTGGAATTTGAAATATGGGAAAACAAATCATCGATGCGGATAACTAAATATTCTTCTTACAAGGGAAAATTTTCTCAATATCTGCAGGCTCTCTTGGAATGTCAGTTTATCATAAATAAGCCCAAAGTTGTATTTTGATGGCCATTAAACTATTTTATATGGCTCTATTTCCAAAGGAGATATGGATATTAATTTTATTCATTGTCCTCTAAAATGTCCTGTTAAATCCTGTTAATATCCTTTGCCTCTTAAACTCTACAGTTTAATTTTTACCAAAATTCCACACTGACTGCATTAACTGGATCTGTGTCAATTATCTCTAACTTTTCTAAAGTTTTGTTAAATAGCTTTAATCATTAATATGATTGAAATATTTAATCGTAGATACTATCAGTGATACTAATCTCATTCTGAATCATTTTTTATAGAATTGCCTTATGACATGCCTTTACCTGCAAGATGGTCTCTTATACCCTGGGGAAGCAAATAGCCTATCAGTACGAACTTCGGCAAGCAAAGCAGTTCAGAGTCAGAATATCACAAGACTAAGGACACCATAGAAATATAGAATTTTAGGGTTGGAAGGGCTCTTAAAAATCCTGTTACTGTTGATGAAGAACCCAATGTTGTAGACCGAGTGATCCACAAAGCGAACTCTAAATCTCCCAGCTCCAGGCTCCTAAACCAGTGTAATCTCCAACATATCTTGTTCATCTCTCCACAGGCAAGAAGATTCCACTGAAACGATTGCATGCCTTGTGTATTTTGACTATCAGGAAGAAGTCCCTACAGACTCAGCTTCTTCTTTTATCTAATAACTCTTATTTTCAGCAAGCTTTTCTTAAGGTGCCTGAAACTCTGTGACCTTGAAAACCATTTTGTTTCTTCTTATCTCTCTTTATCCCAAACACACTGAACCCAACCAAACAAGGTATTTCCACAAGCTGCGATCTTTCATTTGATAATTCTTTTCCTCCAGCAGGATAAACTTTTAATTTTCTTGGTGAAGAAATAATTGATTTTTTACACTGCATGTCCTAGAACTTCTTTGGGAATTGCTCAGCAGAAGAATAACTTTCTTCAATAATGTATCCTTTCAATTTCTGTTCAATTTTTCTTCTCCAATATGACCAATAAAAATTGTGTTTTGTTTAACAAGATTAATTTTTTTCCATTAGCACTTACTATTAAGATACATTCATTTTCTAGGTATATTTGGAATGTAATGTGCTTTTTATTTAGAAGAAATTGTATCTCTTTGCACTTAAAATATTATATTGGGTTATTCTGATAAAATGATGTGAACTTATAATGATGAATTATTTTATTATGAAATTTATTTTTAACTTGTTTAATAGGTATTTGAAGTGGATATTTCTAAAATTCCAACAGTTTCATTTGCCAGCTGAATATCTTGGATATCTTTAATGTGCTGCCTTGTTGTTTTTTTTTTCCATTATGATAAGAAAATTACCTTCTTATACTTTGCGGCTCTTTGGGAACTTTAATTGCTGTGTATTTAGGTCTTCAATTACTCAACAAACATCTCTGAGATCCTAGAGGTTTAGGTACTGTGACTCTTGAAGACCTCAAGAGCTCCGAACCTATATCCTTTCTTTTAGTGCCCAAGCAGACACCGCGAGCTCCTCCCAAACCAAAAATATCTCCACGTCTAAGAATCCCACCGACACAGCCAGGTAAATACTTATTTTATATTCTGGCCTGAAAAGTTTGATGTTAGTGGAGTTACTCTGTTGAATTATAGCAAGTTAGGTTTTTAACCCTTATAAAATAAGACTTCCTTTGAAACCTAATAAATATTTACATTTATTTTTAGACTTTATCAAAAAGTATATTATTGGAGTAGCTTATTCCAGAAGCTTCCCTTTTGTTATATTATTTGAGAGGGGGATGGAGGAGAATGGAATTTCTTAAAAGAGTAGCCTGCCTACTCCCTTCACTTCTCGCAGCTTGAGAAAACCTTCCATGGTCCTTGAATGTCCTCCCCCTGCCAATCACCTAATTTTTTTTTTCTTTCAGTCAATTTTATTTAACATTAGGTCATGAAGATTTTTAATATATATCCTCTCCTGTAAAATAATAACATAATATTGCTTTGGTTGTTTTGCTAGGAATTTTGGGAAGGACCTAAACAAGAGTCATTATAAACTATTTTTTATTCTGTTCAAGAAGCTCTTACTTGAATGATTGAATGATTAACTCTAACCCTAACTTCTCAACCAAGATCTTGTCCAGTTCCTCTGACTGTTTTGGCAGATCTCAATTTCAGGCTACCATAAAATTGACATGCCTCAAAGAAAGCTCATCTTTCCCTCCTTTCAGTTTCTCATTTATATCTGTTGCAGATCCTGAGCATTTTACATCGATTTTTATCCTCTTCCTCATCTGGCCTCTGCAGTCCATCAGTTTTTCCAGACATCTCTAACATTGGTCCCTACTCCAAGCATATACCCAGTCATGCCTAGTCTATTGTCATGAATCAACTGATCTCCTGTCTCTCTTCTCTCCTAATTTAAAATTGTACCACCCTTGGTGCTTAAGTGGCTGATTAATTCATTTCATCAGTTAGTCACTTAACAACTACTTATTGCATGCTGACCTCACACCAGACAATGTGCTAGACACTGGGAATGTGAAACAAAATTTCATCCTTCTGTAGTCAAGGAAGTTATAGTCTAGGCCAGTCCCCTAAATCTAAATTTATTTTTTATACATAACCCACTTCCAAAAAGCATATGAAGTGCACCTACCCAATTTACTAGGAAAGGAACCCTAACTATGACCAGTGGTCTGGGGAAAGGAAAATGTTAGCAGCATCAAAATTATGCTTGATCTAGGTAGTAGCTCTGAATTACCAGCACAAATTCTTTAATCATATCTCAGTATCCCTACTGAAAGAAAAAAACTGTAGATGTGGGGATGGTCTTTAATATCTGAGAGGTATTAACACTTTCTTTAATATTTCTGAGAGAAATTTTACCTATTACTTTTTCTTTGAAGGAAAACTCCTTAAAAGACAGTTCCATTTACTACATCTAGCTAATGATTTTAAATCTGCTTTAATGTATTTTAAAATGTGTTTTTATTTAATTACTAAAACTTTGCTAAAAAATAATATGGGTGTGATATGTAAGTAGATGAAGGTACCAAAGCAACAATCATCTGAAAGAATAAGAAATTGAAAATAATAACAAAAAATAAATTTGAACTATTAATATATAAGAAATACTGGGAAAAATAATTGATGATTAGTGAATAAGTAATGAATAATAGAATAAGAATAAAAAACTAGGCAAGTATATTAAATTTGTGGATAGGAAACTAAAATCTAACTTTAAGAAATCAGCAGATAAAATCACGAGAAGAAGCTCTCAACCTTTTATGTGAATATAAAGCATAGAACAAATGAGGCAGAAAAAGGAGAAATGGAAAGAAATAAGAAAGCATAAAACAATGAATGATGGAAAAGAAAAGAAAAGATGAGAAACAAGAAGTGCTGGAAGTTAAGACATTGAGGATATAAAGCCCTCATTAGTAGCATTTTAAAAAGTAAAGGAGATATGAACTAAGAAGGAAGACTTATTCATAATTTTATCTTTTTGAGCCGTACTCTGCACTTATAAAAATACAATATAGTAAATCAGGAGCTTACTCTAATTTCCCATTATGACACTGTATTCTAAGTTTCAACTTTGATTTTGATTTAGACCTTTAGCTAACCTTCCTCGACAAGGTAAGCAACTTCAGAATGGATAGATGCATATGCTCAGTGGTACCACTCTCACTCTGAAACCCTGGAGTGACTGCAGACTATAACAAGAGAGCATCCTGATTCTGTCCCAAATGAGCAAACTCCCAGCCCATCAGCATCTCCCCTGGAAAGTAGCTACAATCCAAACACTTCCAGCTTTGTCAGGGCAACCTAGGGTAAGGGGACTATTTGGAAAATTGATCATGAAAAACTGCACTCTACTTATTCCTCTTAAAAGTGGGTGAAATTAGGATCTCTCTTACCCAGGAAAATATGAGCTTTACTTAATAGATCCCAGCAATACCCTGGGTTTTTATAGTCTTTCAAGGATATTTGTGTATGTATACATATGTATCACTCAGTAGTTCAAAAACAAATATTTAAACCCTAGTAGTACTCCCTCCTTACCCCTGGCTAGCTGTTGTGAATTTCAAAAGGCCATTTGAATGGGAGAATGTTCTGTTCGTACATGCAATATCAATATGAAACGCAAATTATTGTTGGGCTATAAGGGCATCATCTAACAATAGTGTATACAACTTAAAGAGCAATGCAATGTATTCATCTACCACTGTTTTCAGAATGAAATTCTGTAATTGGGCATGCCACCTCATTTATACTTAAACTATGTTGATAAATTAGATAGCAAAAGTTAAATTTACTATATTTGGCATTTGAGGGGATAGTGGGATCAAAAATTTGGAAGAAACCATCAAGAATATTTCATCATTAAAATACAGGTTTGATTTTTAGATTCCTATGTTCATAAGTGATAATGAACAGTCCTGTTAATGATTTTATATCTAGAAATCTTATAACCATCAAAATTGCTCCTAATTCTTGAGGGGGCAAACAATGTGAAAAGCAAAATATACTCAGATCCTTCAAATTTGTAAAGATTCTCCAGAAGTAGAAACAGATATTTATAGGGGTATAGTTTTCACATCATTTTGACATTTCACACTTAATTCTCACAATCACCCTTTCAGTTAGGACCGGTTTATTAATTCCACCTAAAAAAATGAGGAACAAGTTAAAATGTGACCTGCGAGCCCAAGTGTTGGGACCTAGCAGTCATGTCTGGACCTCAGTGTTCAGGTCTTGTCTCTGGTGCTTAATGATCACGTGACCCCAGGCAAATAGCTTTAAAGTGAAGCTGATAATTCCTTCCTCTCAGCAGTACGGTGAGAATCAAAGGGCATAATCTTATGAAAGTACTTTTGAAATTGTAAAATGAGCTATAAATAAAGTAGACCTTTTTTTTTTTCCTGGTATCTATTACATTTGCACCTTGTTACTCCAAAGGAACAGCTGTGGAAAGACAATTTTGGTTTGTGAACATGTCATTTAAAGGTTTATTTAGAGCCTAACAATTGCCGGGGATGTAGAATGCGAGCCCACCCATTCCATTCCATTGCCCACTTCTCTTTCTGCTGTTGCTGAGCTGACTTTAAGCTGCTCTTTTCCATACTTCATGGGATCCCATTCTGACTTCACTGAATTCATCTTCACAGAAAGACATAGGGATGGGTTTAAGAAGTCAAGCAAACATCCACAAAAGAAGAACACTCTTGCATTAATTAAATTGCTATCTCTTCTGAAATGATGTTTTAAAAAAATTATTCATCCTGTTCTTATGCTTAGTCAAATTTTGCTGTTTCTCAGATTTCATTTTTCTTAAAGTATCTGGAATTCTAACTGATCTATTTTTAGAGCTTAAGGTTTATTTTTCCATCTAAATCCCATTTCAATACTTTTTTAAAATCAGTAATCAGTCTTATACTTTGTCATATCTTATGTGTTAAGCAAGACTGGGAGATGCTAAAACCAAATGACTCATGATCCGAGCTCTCTCTTTCAGCTCCTAAGGTGTTCCAGCATGTTACTCCGAAGCCAAAGATATCACCAAGTCCAGAAGCGTCCTATACTCAGCCTGGTAAATGCTTTATTTCATGTTTAAACCAAATACATTCTACGGTCACACTCTGCTGCAATGAAACATGAGGACTGATGGATGTGAGGTCCATGTTTCACTTCTGTTCAGGTACCACATTGTATCATGCATGATATAATCATTTCAAAGTGTTCATAAGAGTTATCTAAGTGCTCATATGGTAAGCCATTGATATAATCCAAAGGCAGAGAATTATGCCAAGGGTAGAATGCTTCTTCTAGAATTAAAATTCTCTTATTTTTTGACTTCCAAAAAATAACCTACCAATGTTAACTATGCTGTGCTCACGTTTCACCAAGATAAAATAAAGAATTGGGGATTTTCCCACAAAAATGATAAAATGATGTTTTACAAATGGAGGAAATGATGTTTAACCATTTTCTTGGGTTCAAACATTTTACACTATCCAGTATTGAGGGTCTTTTTTTTTTTCCTTTTAAATTCTATTTTACCCATTCATGGAGCAGTTGCTTGAGTCAAGAAATTTGTTTCACACAGGAAAAAATGATTTCTTTAGTTACAGATCAATTTCTTGCCTATCATTTGAGAAGGCTTTCTGCCCCTTTATGGGGGGAATAATCTCATGTTTGTGGGAGTAGTCAAGGTAGGGACTGCAAGGACCCAGACATTTCTCTAGATCCTCAAGTGACCATACAAAGCTGCTGTTAGCTTCACTAATTAGTTCACTGTTGGTTCACTAATAAGCCAAACCAAGTTTTTAACTAGAGTATCTGAGAAATACAATAAGTTCCCCCCTGCCTTTTTTTAAGGTGCAATTATTATAACTTCTTAGATGGCCCTGGAAGCATATAGAACATTCCTAGAACCAAAGGATTTCTGAGCTGTAGCTTGAAATGATGGCATTTTGGAGGCAAGTGAATTCACTTGCTATCATGTTTTCCAGGTTGTATAAGCGCAGGGTGTTACTGTCGCTGTGGGATGGCTAGGTTGTTGCAGGTGGTGATAGGCTGCAAAGAGCCTCTTTTGCCCTGAAGTCTAGACTTTAAATTAGTACTGCTAAGTGCAACAGTCAATATTATAAATGCCAATAAGGAAAAAGCTGATCTTCCCACTTGCAAAAGGTCAGCTTTTTGTTTTCAACTGAGGAAAAAATATGTAACGGAAACGAAGTCATTACAGATAACAACAGTAGATATGAGCGATTATATTCACTTTTCGTTAGAGAAAGCAATACTATTGGTCCTGATATGACATAATCTCATTAAACCAATATATCTAATAGTTCAACTTTTTCTTCCTTTTTAAATGTCTACTATTTGCCTTAATTCCATCAACACCTTCTTTTTCACAGACACTCTGATCTGTACGTTTGAGCCCTGGAACAACAGCACAAACGCTCTCTCTGGAGCCTTCATTGAGCTTATCTATTGACTCTCCAGTTCCAAATGTTCAGATTGAATTTTGTCTCTAAACCTAGTGTTGGTCCTGCCATTGTGTCCATCAGGAGCAATCCCCTATTGCTCCAGGGGTATGAAGCTACGGGAAGAATCACAGGCAGTCTTTACTACTATTTAATGTTCTCCCAAGTGTTTTAACAGACTGGATTCAAACAGTCTTGGGGTTGTATCTAGGCTCAGGTTTGCATCCTAATGAGCCCACAACCTTGTTTACTGGCTCCTCAGAAAACAGGGTAAATTACATGTAAACTTAATGTGTACTTGTATCTCTATCCTTTTTATAGAGATAGATGCTCTATAAAAATGTAAAAAGTAGTACTGAAATCAGGACATAGTTATGTTTTAACACAATGTTTATCTCAAAATTTATACTGAGAGATATTAGAAGTGACAAAACTGAATTTTTAGACCGGTACCAAATAAGTCAGTCTCGGATTATCTGTACAGCTCTTTCATTCTATAGATTCCTAGGTATAACACAGGTTTCATCCAGTTAGGCCTTTAGAAAATATCTTTCAGTCACTCAGTTGAATTATCTACAACACTTAATGAGGAATCTAGACAAACTGAGCCCACACATCATGTCCAGAACCAAAACAGACCTGGCTTTTCTTTTGATCTGCCTTGGAGGAATGCTTTTGAATTCAGAGAAAAGGACCTGCCCTGATGCCTGGCTCAACAGAGCTGTGCCTTCTTTGTAGATTTGTTTCTGTACCAAGGGCTGTCTTGGCTTTGTTGGAACTTCTGTCACCACAGAAGTATTTGGATAGACTTCAGTCATCGGGAGCAAACCAGGGGCAAAAAAGTTTAGATTTCAGCAGGCTATCCAATCCTACAAATGTTCTGCAACTGCTCTCTTGGGCAAATTCTAATTTGCAGTCACACATCAGCATTTTTGCAGTTAGGAAAGAAGAGACTAATGCTAAAATGTCTTTTGGAGATGGAATTGCTAGGATGTAGACAATGACTGAATGGTGTTATGGAGAGAAGGATGACACTGTGATTTCTAGCTTGGGCAGGTGGTAGATGATAATACCATTGACTAAGGCAGGGAACACAGAGGGAGGAATGAAGGCTTGTGTTTGTACATGCTAGGTTTGGAGGGCCAGCAGGACTGGTGGTTGAAATGTGTTTTTGGATATCTAAACAGAGGTCGATATTTAGGATGTAGATTTGGGAGTCATGTGTCTACATATAGAAGGTTCTTAAATCTTGTGAGTGAATGACATCATCCAGGAGAAAGTACAGACAGAAAATAAGAGATCAGAGATCAAAGTCGTAGGGGACACAGTTATATTTCAAGAGTGGACAGAGGAAGAGGAGCCATCAGAATTTGCTGTCAAAAGATCCAAGTAGCAGGAAAGAGGGGCTCGGGAAGCAAGACAGGGAAGGGCAGCCGTCAATGACAGTGAGGTGGACAGGTGTCAGAAGAGCTGTTGGACTTGACAGTGTGGGTCCAAAAGCCTGCATCTGAAACCTGTGGGCCAATGCTTCAGAATTCAGCAATTTTCAGACTTTGGAAAGGTAAAACAGCACATATACCGTCGATTACAAGCATATTCATAAGTCTGCAGTGGGAAGTATGAACAGTCACACTACTCAGGATGAATAAAAACTGCAAATAGCCTCAGGTCAGTTCTAGTCAGGTTTTACTGTCAAATAAGTTAAGGAAAAAAAAAACACTTTCTGTCTTCAGAGCATTTTGAACTTCAGAACTATGGATGAGGCCTCATGGATCCGTGGGTGCGGGAGTGGGTGCAGGAGATCAGGAAGCCAGTCCACGGTGAATGGAGAAGATGCAGTTAAGAGACCAGGAAGCAGAGGCAGATAGAGTTTTTAGATGAAAGGAATAAGAGCAAGAAAGGGATGGTTTGAAGGGGAAGCCATGTCAAGGAAATGGTTATTAATGTTAGGATTTTGGAGCATTTGAGCTGTTTTATAGGTGGAGAGGGAGGAACTCATGGATAAATGGAAATATGGACTAACGGAGAAAAATAGAAGATAATAGAAATAATGGAAAGTAAAAGGCCCCAGAGGAGATGGGAGGGAAGGTGACCCAAGAGCACAGGTAAAACTCTGCAAGTGGTCTCTGAAAGGGCAGGAAACCTGCTTCCTCTCAGACTGGACCTTAGGGTACAAGGTTAGAATAAAGGAAGAGGGACTCTGGAGGTGAAAAGGGTGTGTGGTCTATGTGTGTTACTTTTCTAAGAGAATCTCTTTGTAGCCTATTGCAGGGGTAAACCTTACTGAAGATTCCTTATTCCACCATCTCTATCAGAGAGCGACGCCTTCATTCTCTCATCTGCTCTGGCAAAACATTCATGCGTATTCATTTGCATTTGTCCATATTGGACATTTCCACTCACAGTTGTCTCATGTTAGTTGAATTGTTCTTTGGAAACGTGCCCTTTATTCAAAAAGACAGTTAATATAACTGGTAAGTGAATTGGTTATTTAATATAAATGGTAAATTGGCTTATACAAATGGGTCTAAAATATAATAATGGTAAGTAATCTTATAAAGAAATCAAAACTGCCTTCTTAATAAATTGTCATGATTTACACTGATAAGTTTCCTCCAGCATGGAAGATTTTGGTTTTAAGAATCATGCTCTTATTCAATTAAATATACGGAGGAATGCCACATTGGGAAAAAGAAAAAAACAACTTTGCATTTGTTGGAGCTGCCAGTGACCAAGAGAGAGAATGATTCATATCCCTTTCCTGTGAATATTTCTAGTTCTTTCCTTTCCACTGATTTCACCTGCTTTAGAACGTCTGGCATGGCAGTTATTAAATCATCCCTTCATGGTTAGAAAGTGCCAATTGCAGCAGCAGGGATCCACATTAGTCTAAATTCCTCAGGAAACTAAGGCAGGCAGGCAGTGAATCATGTATTTACAGTATGTGGTGGATTTATTGGTAGCACATTTCTTTTTAGCTTCTCCTTTCCTTAATCCGGCTCCTCTCTGTATAGTCTAGCACTGCAACCAGTTAGGATGTTTATAAACTCAGACTGCTCTGTATGGCTGTGACCTTCTCAGACGCACACCAAAGTGCCTTCTCCCTCACCCTCCAGATAACAGTTAGTTTGATTTACAACTGGAAATTCCTCGTATTTTACCCCTTCAGTCCTTAAAAATACTACATAGCAAAGGTGAAGTGTTCACTATGGTGATGGGTTTTCTTTAACTTTGTGCACCACTAATCTTTTTGAAGTTACCTTTTTAAAAATAAAGTCCAGATATCAAGTTCCCCTGGTGGTTACCCTTTAGCTCATAGAAGTTCTAATGGAGTCACATTTCGTTTCAGTGGACCAAATTCCACGACTGTGATTTCACTCGCACTTGCTTAGTGGCCTAGACTAAGAACAGATGTGATGTGCACGTTAAATGTGATCCCAAAAGCCATAAAAGAGAATGAATGTCCATCTTATATAATCTGTTTCTACACTAATGATAAAGTACTGCTTGTCCACCTCATGGTACAAAAGTTTTCTTCATCTTTCTCGGAGGCAGAGTTGTAGCCTGAATCCTAATTTTTTTCCTCCAGCACCATATAAGATGCAAGAAAGTTACACTGCATACCTAAGGGTATTTATGAATTCGGTGCGGTAGGAAAGCTTTTCAGTGAGCGAGTAGGGTTGATAAGGACCTCCTTTTAGGGAAGCTAAGTTAAAGAAATACGTCATCTTGCTCCTGAAAGGAGATTTGCCATAGAAATCTGGTACTAACAACAGGCAAATCACCCTGGTATTTTCCCCAATGAGAGATAAGGTATCAAGTTCCCAGCCTACCATTTTATTTTGCCGAAGTAGAACTGGACACAGGCATTAAAAATATACTGGATATCAGGACTGAATATGCTAATTGTTTAGTGTATATTTTTCTCCTTTGTTTTCATGTTCTCATATGTCAGGAGGCCCTATACCTATACTTAATACCTATTATACTAGAAGCCATATCACTAAGAATGACAAAAATGGCAACATTTATCTAACATTTACCATGTAACAAGCACTGTCATAAACTTTACATTCGGTATCTTCTAATGAGTGAGTGATCCTTTCTGCTTTATTTTCTCCCCATAATAACTGTTAGTGCCTTTTAGAATAAAACTTTGTTCTTCCCTTAGATATTCAAGAGTTTTGCCTTTCTTCCTGTTTTCCTCAATTTGCAGGCCATTTCTTTTTTTTTTGGTACGCGGGCCTGTCACTGTTGTGGCCTCTCCCGTTGCAGAGCACAGGCTCAGCGGCCATGGCTCACAGGCCCAGCCGCTCCGCGGCATGTGGTATCTTCCCGGACCAGGGCACGAACCCGTGTCCCCTGCATCGGCAGGCGGACTCTCTACCACTGCGCCACCAGGGAGGCCCAGGCCATTTCTTTAAGATAATGTATTTTCTATTGCTGTCAGTGGAATTTTAGCAGGAATATCAAATGGCAGCTATAACCTCTTCAGACAAAAACTGACCTATTACTTTGAAGACAACTTGAGGGAGACCTACCTCCTTGTGTTTAATTACATTAGTTTTTTCTTCCTTTTTTTTTCCCTCAACAGAATCTTCGACATGACCTGTGACCAACTTTGTTTTACTGCCGTTAGAACCTTTCCTACACAGTGACATTTTTCCATCTCAGAAAGATGGTCCTCTTCTTGGCTTAGCCCTTTAGCCATTGTGAAAACATCTTGGCTTCATTCATGCTTCCCAGGGTTTTAGGTCTATGGGTTAAGTTTCACTCCAAGTGTGACATTTAGAGTGCACAGTGTTTTATAATCTTTTTCTTTCAGTTCCAAGAGATGTGCTCCTTCCCCATAAACCAGACCCTGAAGTCTCTCAGAGCGAACCTGGTAAATGAATTGTTTTATTTTCCCAGTTAGGAAGTGTATTTTTCGAAAGATATTCTTGAGGTAAATATATTTTTGGAATGATTGTGATGTGGAAGAAGTTCAGAGAAAATTATGGGTAGAAAATGTGTATTTCTTTTGGGGAGGTTTAATCATACAATCTGCTTGACAAATTTTTCCCCATGAGAGAATAGTGTAGAATTAGTTTATTTTCCCTGAAAGTATTTTTGTTGAATAGAAAATCATGCTAAAGTTATAAGATATAATTATTACCTGAGCCAACCATTTTCACCTTCTTTCAGAATGTGAATATAGCTACATTCCAAATGTGGGTATACTTTTAAGTTAAAAATATGGGTGCCTAATCAAATTTTCCTCATAGTGACAGTGAACGAAAACTTTAAAGTTTTAGTTGAACTAAGTTCCCTGGGTGTCACCTAAGGTATAGAATTTTCTCGTATTTATTATGATTCTAAGAGAATGTTTAAATGTTCAAACGGGTACATTGTAGAGACACAGAAACTGGGTTTACTTCACCAGGTAGTAATTCTCATAAATATATTTCTTTGGTTTGCTTTTGGCCTAGTTCTGCAACCTGTTACCTTTAGAATTGATCTGCCAGAGACAACACTAGGTAATGGTTTTCCCATTTGACCCACTCTAATTATTTTCCTGGCTGCCATCAAGATTGCAGGTCTTTCTCAAATGATCACATTGAAACATCATCTGTCCTCAGTCCTCTTCGTTGTTTCATTCTCATTATTTTTACTTTTTCCAAAATAGAAAGGCAGTGGTTTCAAAATAGAAGGGCAATGTTCTAAAGGTTTGCTCTGAAGACCAACTTAAGACAGCTCACTACCGAGCCCATTCTCACCTACCTCATTTGTCTCTGTGTTCAGAATGATTCCACCTTACTCACGCCCACCTAGTTAACTTTTTCTGCTGGTTTAGTGGTTCTCAGCTGTGGTGTTATAACCCACTAACATGCTGTGGAAGATGCTGGCAAGTAATTATTATTAATATTGGTCAAAATACTAAAGTTTGCCACCCGTTTATTTTTTAAAATAAACTTGAGCAGACGCCACGTGCTTGCCACAGTGATGATATTCTCTCTCCTGTTGTAATCCTATGTGCTCTCTTGGATGGGAGAGCTGCAGCTGACAGACCAAGGACCATGTCTTACCCACACCCGTCTTAACCAGCTATGGTCATAGAGTATGTCAAGCACTGAATGTCATTTATTATCTAACCTGGTGGAAAAAACAGTTGAGAACCATTATTCTATGTTCCACAGTCATCTTCCTGAAGGTTCTATGCACACTTAACTTTCTTCTTCCTGACTCACTTAATGATTTCTGTTTTTCTATTTCAAATAAAGGAATCTCATGTAATATTATTCTGGCCGGGTGCTGGCTTTTGAATCTAAAGATTGACAACCTTGGTACTTGTCTTTTCAGCTCCTTTAGAGACACGAGGCAGCCCTTTCATTCCTATGATTTCACCGAGTTCTAGTCAAGAGGAACTACAAACCACTCTGGGTAAATTTTGTTTTACTATTTCAGTCCATTGAGGACTTAACATTTTAGGAATTGCCCTTAAAGTAGCCATATGTACTTTTGTGTTCATAGATTTCCAAACCACAGAGGGTCTCTTTTTATCATTATAAAAAAATACGCATTTCACTTGATTCTTTTACATTAACTGTATATTTGTCCTTCTAATATTTATGCTGATTTCTAATATAAAATGAGAATATTTTGAAACATCTTGACAAAATTCCAATTATTATTATTATTTTATTTATTTATTTTTTTTGCGGTACACGGGCCTCTCACTGCTGTGGCCTCTCCCGTTGCGGAGCACAGGCTCCGGACATGCAGGCTCAGCGGCCATGGCTCACGGGCCCAGCCGCTCCGCAGCATGTGGGATCCTCCTGGACCGGGGCACGAACCCGTGTCCCCTGCACTGGCAGGCGGACTCCCAACCACTGTGCCACCAGGGAAGCCCTCCAATTATTTTTTTAAAAAAGAATCTTCCCAAAGTATATCAATGCTATATTCTTTTGTTGCTTTTTCATATTTGGAACTGCATTTGGGAAGAAAAATTTCATCTAGTATTTGAATATCTTTTGGGGGCTAACTGCAATGCCAAGCAATAGGAATTCCAAAATAAAACTGTTTTAAAGGTTACCCTGGAGAGCTCACCATCTAATATAAAGACAGGATTTAGCAGTAGCTGTGCTACCCAGTCTTCTACATGTAATTTTAAATTTAAGGCACATAACAACTTTGTGAGGTAGTTTCTATTACTTGCCCCATTTTACAGCTTAGAAAATTGAGGCACAGAAAGATTTAAAAATCTGGTTAAGCCATACAGCTAACGTCAGAGCCAAATTGGAACCCACATACTCAGTCACTAGAGCTCCTGGAATTCACCCCCATGTTATACAATACAATGAATTCATAGAGAAATGAGCAGCATGCTGAGCAAGGAAACTACCTGGGGGTATCAGGGAAGGCTTCACAGAGGAGGTGACATGTATGCCGGGTCTTCCAGTTGGAATGAGAGTTGAAGTTAAAGGTGTGAAAGGTGAAAGACAGATAGGGAAGAGACACAGGGTAGAGAATGGCAGCCAGACTAATCTGATGAGCATCTGGGTAGCCTGGAGGAACACAGATGCATGAATGAGTCAGTAAGGTTGGTTGGAATGAGCTGGCCAGGCTTTCGAAGAGTTCAGCATCAATGTCTTCACTGTGTGGGAAACCCAATTTTGCCTGACACTTGGCTGAAGATGAACTGGAAAACAAGAGTTCCCAGCTTGTGTTTGTTGGCTTCTCTGCCCTGTCCATGCTACATCCCACATGGCTGTTTAAATCAGTGGTTTTATTTTCCTCCCTTCATCCATTTTCAGATAAACCCATCCTTTGTGTGTGTCTGCTGAAATGAAGTTACTGATCACATTTTAAAATGGAATCCTTTTCAAAGGAAAAACTTTTAAACTGAATGAGCAAATGTATCCTAATTACCAAATACTCATCTATTGTAGCCTAGGCCCTCAAAGTCAACATTACCCACGATGGCAAAATCAAAAGTACTTATCAAGAACCAGTGCTGGATGTGCTAATTATCTAAATTCCACTCCCTGTTTTTTTTTTTTTAATGTACCCCATTTACTGGACCAACTATTACAAGAATCTCTCTTATGAGCAGAATCCAGATTATAAAACAGGCAGAAAATAAGATGACAACATATTATTTGCACCAAGTATTTCCTTGGATCCAGTATGTAGCAAAGTGAACAGTGTCATTTGCTATGTCAGTATGATGTTGTAATGATTTCAAGATAATATGGGACTGGGAGTATTGCCATACTTATTTTTATTTTGTCAGGAGTAATGTACCAGTATGGCAATAAACAAACTTTGATTTTTCACATGAGACAAATAGGATATTTATTCTTCTATGGTGTAAATACACATTATTTTCTATGATCTATTTTTTTTCCAGCTCACCTAAATAGTTTGTGGAGCTCATGAAATAGGGAGGAAACATGAAGGCAATAATACATAAAGACAGGAGGCATATCCAAGAATATAGCCACGTCCAGTATCATGAAACGATGATTCTGAACTAAAAACTTTTGAAATCCTTATAATAATCATTAAAATAGTAGTGCAAGAAGGCAGTAAATATAATAAATGAGAGTTATTAAAATATACCATTATCTTTGACATACGATGGTTATTGGGCATAGTTATTAATGCAATTTACCCTTTTATCACCACACGGGATAGAAAAGAGTAGGGTTTGTTTCCTTTTTGACCCATTCATAATGATAATCATTTAAAGCCAGCCATCTTACTGTGTTTCCTCCAGCAGAAACAGACCAATCCACCCAAGAGCTCTTCACAACTAAGTTTCCACGAACAACTGAATTGGCAAAGACAACTCAGGGTAATGCTATTTCCCCACCTCTGGATAGTAACTTTTCCTTCTTTTTTAAGCAGGAAGAAAATTTTCTTTTAAGAATGTAATTTTTCATCACAGTGAGTTAAGTTTTTTCATTGCATAGGTACAGGACATCAGCCAAATAGGAATATTTGTATGAATACCAGTTGAATGTAGGAAAGACAATTTCTTTAGTTAGAGCTGTGCTTTTGAATGTATGGTTGACTGCTTCATGCTGTTGACTAAGAAAGAGAGCTCCCTTTTTTTTTTCCTTGCTTGACCTTCTTTTGCCTCATTTTCCACATCTGATAAATAAGAATCTTTATTTCCTTCTCCTTCTTCTCCTCCTTTCTCTCTCTCTCCTCCCTCTGTCCCATCTCCCAAACTTGATCAATGTGTTGGTATTGTGGCCTGAGAAAGGAAACTCGTAACAAGAAAAATCATTTTTTAATGATGAATTAATATTAAAACATCCAAGAAGCTTTATTCGGGGGTCTCCTTATATTATTTTTTCCTTCTACTTTTTGGGAACTTGACTCATCTACACAGAGCTGTCTCTCACATCTTCATGCTCTCGGTAGTCTTTCCTTTTTATATCTTTCTGTCCTACTTGGATTGTAACCAGTTGCAGATTTCTCGTATTTTCGTGTTTTCTTTTTTTCCCCTTAATTACGCTCTTTTGCCCATGTCTACCACTAGCATATGGGAGAAAGCCCAAAAAACAAGGGCAAATAATTTTTAAAGAGTTGTAAGACAAATTTATTGTACTCAACTGTCAGTTATAATTGGGGAGGAAGCTTTGTGGAAGAAACAAAGCAATATGAGGAGATGATAATAAAAGAAATCTAATCTTAAGGTATATATTTTATAATAAACAGAGCAGTACTTGTTCTAAATAAACATGACTGACAATACTCTCTACGGTACAAGACAGTTCTTGTAAATTTTGTAAAACTTTTGAACTTGTTTCATTTAATTTTTATAATGGTTTAAATGTTTATTTTATTATTTACTTTATTACCTTTCTACTTATTTTTAAAATAAAGTTAATATACACAGAAGTAAGGAGCCAGTATAATGACAGCCCTCCCACACCCTCATTACTGGCTTCAGCCATTAACAGCAGGTGTTCAAACCTATTATATCCATACCACATCCTGATTTTTATATGTTTATTTTTTAATGTTTTTGCAAACCTCTTTAATGTCTAGCTTGGTAGAAGATAGCTGGATTCTCATAATCAAACACATTGATGTTTTTACAGCAAAACATATAAATACTTACAATAAGCAGGGTAAACAATTTATTCAGCTCAGGTTGTATTGCCAAATGAGAAAAAGATTTCAGCTTTTTTTTTTTTTTTTTTTTTGCGGTACGCGGGCCTCTCACTGTTGTGGCCTCTCCCGTTGTGGAGCACAGGCTCTGGACGCACAGGCTCAGTGGCCACAAACCCGTGTCCCCTGCATCAGCAGGCGGACTCTCAACCACTACGCCACCAGGGAAGCCCCAAGATTTCAGCTTTTCAAAGCTTTGTAGATTTCAGAATTGAGGTTAAAAATCATAGACCTGTTCTTTTCTTGTTTTTGCTTTTTCTTACTTTAATGGGAGTATCAATATTTTTATCAAATTGCTTCTAGAACATGGTTTTATTAGACGAGTTTCACAGTTGATTGGTTGTATATCCAGGATCTGATATCATTCTATGAATTGTCTTAACATATTTATATAATGTACTGTATTTTAATTACTTTCTTATGTTCTGAAGATCCTTAGCTTGAGCCTAACTTGTGCAGCTCTGGGATTCACACTTTTCTAGACTTATGCCAAGGCTCTTTAAAGTGGGCTCACCAGAAATGCATTTCCAACCTGCTCCAGGCCAGTAACCCTTCTTGGGAGTAGAGGGTCAACTTTAGTAACAGCACACTGTGTGTCCTAGGATCACCCTCTGACCCAACCCTCATAAATGCGTGCCTGAGCTCTATGGACAAGGAGGTCAATCTACTGTATTCTTTTTATTGTGTTGTGTTTTGTTTCTAATAGTAGGTGTCAGATGTGCAAGACAGCGCACAACAATTTGAGAGATGCTGTAGGCGTGAAATTGTTTCTCTTGGTCTTCATACTCCACCCACGCATGTACCAGGACCTTGTGGCTTTTTGGTCTCCAAGCCCTCAGCAGTGGGGCCCAAGTGCTCCAAAGAAACTTAGTGTCTAAAGCCTACAGCATGAACCTACTAGTAGGATCTCCGGCACATTTTCTCTGCATCATTCTTGCTTCTTTGTCTGCTGATACAATTCCCTGCAGCTATAACCGAAACACTGACCTAACTCAAGCTTCTCTCCTTTTCCCCTCTCATCTCAACCCATGGTAGAAATCCACTTGGCCAGAGGCATCCTGGGGACATTTTGATTATTTTACTTATTTCAGCCCCCTGATCCGTATGCCACCCAGGGCATAAGGGGTCCCTGGGTGTACCCTTGTACCTTGTACCCTTCTTTCCCTCTCCCTATACTGGGCAAAACAAAGGTCCTTCAAGGTATTTCTCCTGTAATCCTTGTTTATCTATTTTTGATGTTATCTTTGTCAAGTATTTTTAGTGTTCTTTTAAAATAATTTTTATAAAACTCTTTAGATATGAAGCCATCTTTTAAAATTATTTTTATTATTAGTCACCAAAAGCTATGCGGAGATGATATTTACAATGTTACATTCTCACAATGCACCTTTGTCTTTTTTTTTTTTTAGTTTAAAATTGAAACCCTCAAGCAGTTTTCTCAAGGCCATGTGTTACCTGGTGATGAGCTATGTGAATAACTCACCGCCCAAACATAAGTTATATTTCAGCTCCTTTATAAAAAGTTCTTTCAAGATTTAAGTAAAGACTGTATAAAAAATAAAACCAAAAATTTTATCCTGTGGCTTTGAAATAATGAATGTAGTGCTGATTATTTCTACACTCTTCTCTGTTTCTTTTCTAAAGTTTTAAAATTCGTATGTGTTCTAGAATGATACTAATAAGAGCCATGATTCTTATGTTTCTTTAAGCAAAAGCAATCTAACATTGAAGAAATTAACAAGAAAGCTGAAATATGTTCAACTGACAGGGAATCCTACCACTCTCAAAGAAAATTGAAGAAAAACATTTGCAAATCATCATCACACATTTTAGGGCATGTGAGAATTGATTATTTTTAAATAAATCAGTACCTCTGTTCACTCTAGTTATTTCGCTTTGAAAGGAGCACATTAAACCTACAGAGAATTTCAGTATGTGTCTGCTGGTTTTGGTCTGAGTATGGCAAAATTCTACTCATCAGTCCTCGCATAGGAAGTTTATAAATGAGCTACATTATAATGTTTTGCAGGTATATTTTTTAATGTGGTAGGCAAGGCATTTGCTGATTTATGGTTACATAAATACCCATTCAAGATGTGAACAAAATCATTGAAATGGTGTGATCTACTTAACAAAGTTTGCAAGAAAATTTTTTCCAGTCTTAGCTAAAGCATTACCAAGAAAGTTGGTGGCAGGAAGCAACGTGGTGTGTCAAGGGTGGCAGAGGAGGGAAGGCAAGGATAGACACATCCCAGGATGGATGCACACTTTAAAAGCTTAGGGAGCAAAAATATTTCAGCTGAGTTTCTCATGAATTTGCCTGCTTACGATGGTCACTAATTTTTTAGATGTATTTGACAACTCTTCATTAATGGTCCTCACTGTGCCAGGCCCTGGATAACAGGAGCAGGAAGTAACAAGGTGGCATGTTGGTCCAAGGGCTGTCTGAGTTCTTGATCTTTGCTCACCCTCTCTTGATGGGCAGGATACCAGAGGTCATTTTCTCTCATCCCTAAAGCTTTAATGGATGGCACTAAGTGAGTATTTATTCACTTCCGGGTTCATGAGCTAAGACAATTAGATACAGACCACATGTTTCCACTCTTTTCTTCTTACATACCTAAAAATATTTTTCTTTCTGCCTTTAATATTATTTGTCTCCTTTGGCAAAATAATATTTCACAGTGACTCCCTAATTGAGAGATGTGAATGGATGGATGGATGGGTTGATGGACAGACACATGGATGGATGGAGGGGTAGATGGTTGGCTTATATGTTTACCATATTAAGCAACCATGTGATGAAATAAATGCCCCTGAAAAACATGGACTAAATGATGACTAATCCTTAACACACATTACCAATGACCTACCTCACTTTGACTGTGTGCATCTTTAATTTCCAGGCATGAATATTTTCACTTGCTTTTTTTCCTTCAGCATCAATGCTGTAATGCATACTTGGAGATTTAAGAATATTCTTTATACTTCCATGCAAAGTGTACAAGTTGTTGGTCTGTAGAGTACTAAATCTCCATTTATTGAGCTCAGGAGTGCTGGTTATTAAATGTGAAGCATTTCCTCTGTTTCAGCACCACACAGATTGTATACAACTCCTGTGAAGCCCAGAACACCTGACAAACCACACATCAGACCTGGTAAGTTGTTTCTCTTTCTGATGACCTAAATAATCAGCATATCTAAGAAGATATAAAATGTATTGAGAAACTCCCTGGCAGTTCAGTGGTTAAAACTCCGTGCTTCCACTGCAGGGGGCACGGGTTCAATCTCTGGTCAGGGAACTAGGATCCCACATGCTGCGTGGCACTGCCAAAAAAAAAATATTGAAACAGCCAAATATACCAAATGAAGCCTATATATCCTTAAACTGAAATAAATTACATACAAAATTCTGATCCTTGTGGGTAAGTAGAGAGGAAATAATGAATCCATGGAAGTGGCAAGACTTGACTGAGATTTTTAAGGATAATCAGATTTAGATACCACCACGGAAGCTTAACAATATAAAAGCATTTTTAAAATAGTATTTTTGCATAAATCACACACACTCTCCCCTCCTCCTTCAGTTTTCCATGGCAATTATAGAGATAGCATTAGCATTAGCTATGATATATTACATGTTTCAAATGTTATCTTTTGAGAAAAGACCTCTTCCATTATAAAAGACTTGTTCTGGGAGAATATTTTTACTTGATTCTTTCAGATTAAAAAAAAATAAAAAAACACATTTTACAGGTTTTAAACATCAAAGTAAAGTGAAAATAAACTGGAAAATAGTTTTTTTTTTTTTTTTTTTTTTTTGGCCACAGCATGCATCTTGCAGGAACTTAGTTCCCTTACCAGGGATCGAACTTGGGCCCCAGCAGTGAAAGCACTGAGCCCTAACCACTGGACTGGTAGAGAATTCCCAGAAAATACTTTAAATCTAAATTCACCAAAGGATTTAGGATCTCCCTCACTGGAGCTGTTAGTGAAAAGTTAACTTGGAGGTTGATTTGGTCCATATAAATCACTCCTGTGCTAACATACAAGTTGGACCAGAGACTCTGGTGTTTTCTGCCCCTTTTCTCCTCTGTGATTCTAAGAAGTTTTAAAGTTCTAAATGAAAAAATGGCTTATAAGCTAACATTCCCGGTGAACATCTCTCCAGGCACATGGAAGAAAGAACAAATACATTTTTCTTTGATTTATGGAGGAGCCCATATTTTTTGGAATAATCCTCTGACTCCATGTGATTTTTCTATCATGATAACTGTTGAGAATTTAACGTGTGGCTGGTTATATTAAACCTTTCTACAAAATAAGGAAACAGTAACAATAATGGCTAACAGTGATGGTGTGCTAACCATGCATCCTGTGAGGTAAGGCTGAGGAAGCTAAGGCTTAAGAAGGGCTGGGAAGTGGATTCGAAGGCAAGCAGTCTGGCTTAAGAACTCACTCTCTTAATCGCGATACACTTAGTGCTTTTCCTTGAAAACTCTGCTAAATGGAAGATAAAAAGCTGACTTCAATGTTTTTGTACTATTATGACTCTCAACAGAGCAGGAGAGAAATTTCAATGGTTTTATCATAGTTCTGAGTTTAACGGTGGACTTGGGCCAAGATTATGAGGGAGCATATGTACCTAGAGACTCCTCCAAAAGGACCACGAACTTATGTGTTAGGAGGCCTTGACAAATAAATACACATCAAGTTTTGGGTTTTCTTTCGGCATATGTAGTCCTGATCTTTCTTCAGTCCCATTTTGGAATGTATCTAGTGCTTATCAATGAAGCCAGCTAGTTCCCACTTAGAAATATAAATTCCCTCTATTTTTTCAAGCCCAGTGATCACCTCAGAGTACATACTCAGGTCTCAAATTCAAGTCTATGATTTTTATACCAGACTTGTGATTTCTATATTCTGAACAACAGTTTTTGGTGAGTCATCATATTTTTATCGCCCAGTTAAATGACTTCCAATTCTCTGGAAAGTTTTATTTTCCTTGGCTACAAATTTTCAATTAAAAAATGTCTAAACTACTTATTTCCCACTTTATTGTAGTTCTGAATAGGACAACTGCAAGACCTAGTAGACCCAAACCCAGTACAATGCCCAAAGGGAATGGAATGGAAACAGGTAATGATCACAAATTTATTTCCTTTTGATCCTATTAAACTCTAAATGTTTTCATTCAATTTTTATAATTTTGTTGAATGCACATTTCAATTCCTTTTTTTACCAGTTTTGTTAGTACAGCCAGTTTTGGAAGTTCATAGAATTGAAACTTGTAATTCATTCCGAAGTCAAAATTTCAACAACAACAACAAAATTTCAAATGTCTCTGAAAAGATTAAAATATAGTTTTTCACTTTTCTCAGCCTAGTCCACTAAATCAGCTACAGCTACAATATATAGTCTTGATTCTTAAAAATATCCTGAATATGAATTATTGAATTAAAATATCAAAATAGCTGTTTCCCTAACTTCAAAACACTTTCTATATACAGGTTTGGTCTTTGAGATTGTTATCACTTCATTTTCCAGTTTATAATTTCGCAAGTACCACTGAAATTTTTTTAATACACCCAGATCTGTTAGCCACCTGGAATATGACATTTAAATGAGAAGAGCAGTTAGCAAATGATCACCCTGGTTACAAGCATATCAGTGTTTCCAAATCATTCAGTTTGAGTCAGTGACATTGCCCTAATCCAGTCTGGTCTATGGAATATCATACAGATAAATAGAACAATGATCTGATAAAAGTTCAAACACTCAACTCACTAAGTGGATAAATGGTAGTTATTAAATGCCTTAATATGGGATTGCATTGTTCCCTTGAAATATTTTTTAAATAGTGCAAATCTTGTGCCTGCTTGTGTAAAAAAGCATAAAAATTAGTTTATTTAATATGTATATATAAAATCAACCCATAATTATTCCCTAATGAGAAAGAGATATGAATACTACCTGAAGACATGTATTCAGTCTAAAAACGATTTAGGGGCTTCCCTGGTGGCGCAGTGGTTGAGAGTCTGCCTGCCGATGCAGGGGACGTGGGTTCGTGCCCCGATCTGGGAGGATTCCACATGCCGCGGAGCGGCTGGGCCCATGAGCCATGGCCGCTGAGCCTGCGCGTCCGGAGCCTGTGCTCCGCAACGGGAGAGGCCACAACAGTGAGAGGCCCGCATACCGCTAAAAAAAAAAAAAAAAAAAAAAAAAAAACGATTTAGATTTTTTTTAAGTGTGTGTTTTTGTACTCGGTTATTACAATGTCTGAAGTTCTAGGAATTCACTTCCCTTCAATTAATGAGGCAGATACTATAAATTCCTGACTCATGAATAGCAAGAAAGCATTCCAATATCTATTTATGCTCAGCTGTTCCTTTTATTTTTCCCAAGTGGGATTAGGCAGTTCATAGTGTCTCAGATTGATGTAAACAGTCTGGCTCTAAACAGAGCCACCTTCTTAATATTCAAAATAATTCCCTGGAGTTTGCCTAAGTACAAATAGAAGAAAGCATTTATGTTAACAAAACAAAGAACAAGTAGCTATGATCAAACTTGAAAGCCATTAACCTTCAGTATAATCAAGCATTGATTCTCACAAGGAAAATTCTGTCTTTTGGAGGGAAAACAGAGCATGATTATATTTTAGTTTATTAGCAATATAAATATTTTTTCCAGAGCTACTTGTAATACAAACTGACATCTGTTACCCTCTTGTGTAGATAAAGTCAACTTTGTAATAACTCACCTAACTTAGCTTTGAAAGGATGATCTCTTACCAAGACTTCTTTAGTTTAATTAGTTGGTTGCTGGTAGAAATAGATTGATGGACTGCTGAGCCCGCACACCACAACTACTGAAGCCTGCACACCTAGAGCATGTGCTCTGCAAAAAGAGAAGCCACCATCACAATGAGAAGCCCACGTACCGCATTGAAGAGTAATCCCCGCTTGCGGTGACTAGAGAAAGCCTACGTGCAGCAATGAAGACCCAAGGCAGCCAAAAATTAATTAATTAATTAATTAATTAATTTTTTTAAAAATGAGCAGACAGGATATTAGCAAGAATAGAGATCTAAACAGCACCATCAACCAAATAGACTCACACAATTATGGTGAAATGACATGGGGCAAAGGTATAGAGGCAGTTCAACAGAGAAAGGACAGTGTTTTCAACAGATGGTGCTGGAAAAACTGGATATCTGTATGCAAAAACACTAAACAAAACAAAAACCAAGCAAACAAAGAACTCCCCTACCTAAACAAAAAGGAACTCAAGGTAGATCATAGATCTAAATGTAAAATGTGGGGCTTCCCTGGTGGTGCAGTGGTTAAGAATCCACCTGCCAATGCAGCGGACATGGGTTAGAGCCCTGGTCCAGGAAGATCCCACATGCCGCAAAGCAACTAAGCCTGTGTGCCACAACTACTGAGCCTGCACTCTAGACCATGTGAGCCACAACTACTGAGCCAATGTGCCACAACTACTGAGCCCATGTGCCACAACTACTGAGCCCATGTGCCACAACTACTGAAGCCCGCATGCCTACAGCCCATGCTCCACAACTAGAGAAGCCACCTCAATGAGAAGCCCATGCATCACAATGAAGAGTAGCCACCGCTCGCAGCAACTAGAGAAAGCACACGTGCAGCAGCGAAGACCCAACACAGCCAAAAATAAATAAATAAATAAATAAAATTTATTTTAAAAAAAGAAAAGAAATAGGTTGATAGGCACAGGTAAACAAAGCTGAGCTCATTGTTTCCCCTTTCCTTGCTCCACTACCATCCCCAGTCAAAATGTGTTGCACATGTTCTATGTTCTGATGTCTGTCTATTGGGATCCCCCTTCAGGGAAGGACTTGCCTGACCTACCTGAAGGGAATGAAGTCAACAGACAGTATCCCACTGTCATATCCTTCACAGTCAGCCTCAACTGAGAGGGCCTTGATTGGAGATATGGGTGGTACATCTCCTTGTCTACCACAATATATAACAACCAAATGATATTTACCTCAGGAATGCAAGATTGGTTTAACATTCAAACAAATTAGTGTAATTTACCACATTAGGAGAGCAAAGGAAAACATCATATGATCATCTCAATAAATTTAAAAAAAAATCAACCATTAGACAAAATTCAAAAAACATTCATGATGAAAACTCTCAGAAAACTAGGAATAGAAGGAATTTTCCTCTGATAAAAGGCATCTGTGAAAAACCTACAGCTACCATCCTATTTTACAAGGAAAGTTTAAATGTTTTTCTTCTAACATCAAGAACATAAGCAAGGATTCCTACTTTTACCCCTTCCGTTGAAAATAGAAGCAGAGTGTTAAGCCAGTGCAATAAGGCAAGAAAAGAAGTAATGGTATAAAAATTGCAAGTTACAGATGCCATTGTGTAGCATATTATGAAAGGAAAATTTAACACCTCTTGAAGTATTTGCCTGGGGAATAGTGTCTTGAGAAATTGGTGAGAAAAAGAATGTTTTTAAATCTGTTCTCTTCAGGTTGTAGACTTACATGAGTCCACATTACTTAGACTGTGCATAGTTTTGATCTAACTTGTTAATAGAAATGCAGGTATTCACATCAAGTTTCTTTTCTTTCTTCTCTGACCCAGTCCTACTATCTCATTCATACTCACTTCTAACCTCTATTGAGTCTTAATGAGATACCATTTTTGTGTTAACTGATTCCTTATCCAAGTTTGACATTTCACCCATATGTACGTTTGTTATCCATCTCACATATATTTTCCTATAGCTTTTCTTGCTGAAGTTTTCAGCACAGATATTTTACATATAAAAAAATCAGTTGATAAAAGGATGTGTTTAGGATTTATAGGACATATTCTTCATGATTTTAGGCCACTTAATGTTGTGCCTTTGGAAAACTAAAAAAGAAAGATTCTGAGGCCTCAAAACTATGGTCCTTGATTCTTTGGGCCTCTACACAATTCTTTCAATGATTCCATAAGCCCCAGGAATCTTTAAATTATCTTGAGCAAAGTTTCTTGATTTATAACTTCATTATAGATATTTACCCTGCTTTATGTTTATTTCACATGTATATGTATAAATATTTCTCCACCTTAAAGTTAGAAAGTAGCCTTCAGAGAATGAAGTTTTAGGTAGGTCATTTTCCCAGCAGTCTGCTTTTTCAGGGTTTCCAGAGATGTGTCTCAGCTTAATTGATATGTTCTACATGTTATAACCAACTTGAGATCTGACTCCAGAGATGCAACAGCATGCCCTAGACCAAGGGGATTGCACAGAGTACAATCCCACAGACCAAACCCAGCTCACTGCCTTTTTTTCGTAAATAAAGTTCTATAGAAACATGGCTTGCTTTCACAATATAGTGGCAGAATTGAATAGTTGTGACAGAGACAGTATGGCCCACGGAGCTGAAAATATTTACAGTCTAACCCCTGACAGAAAAAAATTTGCCCATTCTGTGCTAGACAATCTCTCCAACTTTCTCCCTATGGAAGGAAGCTGCTGAGTTGTGCAACTATTCTTTCATTCAACTGACATTTATTGAAAGCCCATTATGTGCCAGGCAAAATGTAGTTTGGAAACCACTTGGCACATGCGGTTTGGCAGATATATTAGATACCTGAACCCCAAACGCCTTTCTCTACTCCTTCTTCTCCTAATGAGGAATCCACACTTCACTGACCCCACACGGAGTGTGCCTGACAACAAGAACCCAGACTCCTCCAAGGTGAGGAATGTGTTTGTCTGAGCTGTGGCTAAATCTTCCAGTCTGCTGGCTTATCACCCCTGACTTTTTAGCCAGGTGCTAAGGTTTGGAGACAAGGGTGAGGAAACCAATCATCCATAAATACCACTCCTTTTGGTCACAGGGAATAGTCTCTGTTACATTTGGAAATTGATTCCCAGTTTACTGTGTTTGTTTGCAAAGCTTCTGTTACCATGGTTAAAAATACCCAAATCCTTACTTCATTTTTGACAATAAATTGCTAAAGGGCGAACTACGTAAATCCAGATATTTTTGGAGAAGTCCCATATGGCAGTGGGGGTTCACACTGAAGCTGAAGTCTTGGTTCTTCCAGAGCCAACTCTGCCCTTTAGAAAACAGTGGATTAATCCTGCCTGAGGGAAAAAGAATTCAGGTCACAGCCTGGGCCAGACTGGCTGATTGCCAATTCCTGAGGATTCTTTCTCTGCAATAGCTCTTATTGGCTTCTCCTTTGCCCTCCCATTGCCTCTCTGCTACCTTTGGCATTTATTTGCTCTCCTCATTTCAGGGCCACAGAAGTTCACTGGTCTCCAGGTCCTGTGTTCACACTGCTCCTGGCTGACATGCAAACCACAGCTAGGTGGAACCAAGGCCAGAACTAGAGCTCCGTCTCCTGTCCGCTGTTCAATGCTCTTTCCCTGCGTCCCGCAGCTGCCTTCTGCTGGGTTCTTACCAACATTCTCATCCACTACTGGCTTTTCTAAAGGCTGGACAAAGTCCAGTTTAGCAGCTGACATTCTATTGATTTGGGTACTTAACCTATAAGAATCATAACAGTATGATGCTTCCATCTCTGCCTATACAGAAAGTGACAGAAAATGGCTTGTTTCCGCTGATTTCTCCCATAACTGGAAAAGAGGCCAGGGATGTTTACATGTTTGATCTTATAAAGTAATCCTGCAGACTTTTGTATTCTCTCCTACATCTCCATTTCACCAGCCTGTGACTTGTTGGATTTGCATGTGCCTGGTTGGGAAACCATGTCATCCTTGTATTTCTGAGTCCCACACACCAGTGGCATGGATGAATGACACGTGCTTGCCAGCCATGGCTGTTTAGCCCTTACCCAGTGGTGGCACTTCAAACCACCCAAAAGAAAAGGTATAGGACTTGAGGGCTAAAGTCAGAGTCATTGTGAAGAGTAAGAGAAGCGTTAAAAACAAAATTCAACCAAGTAAATTTGAAGATTTAATTGGCTTTATTCAACAAGTTATGAATCAGGCAGCTTCCCATTTAGCAACCAGAAGGGCACTCTGAAGGGTTGTACAAAATGGAAGGTTTTTTTTATAGGAAGAAGGGTAGGGCAAGGGAACTATTAGAAAAAGAAAAGAAAATACTATTTTTAGGCCAGGACAACTTCTTTTTGGGTTAGAAGGGAGTTGCATGGGTTTTAAGTAGATTGCCTCTTCTTCCTCTGGGGGATGAAGGGTGCGGTGCTGACCAGAATATTCCAGACTGGTTGATTGAGATTACATTTCTGGGGAAGGTCAAAACTGCAGTTAAGTCAACTTTTAAGTCTAGGCTTGGTATCATGGGCTTTAGCACAAGTGATGCCATTTTGGGCCTGTGGTTTTCTCTTTAACAGAGGGAAGAAGATGACAGGAAAAAGCACTCTGTACTATCCCAATTAGTGCTTAAGAGATGGGCTTTGGAGCTGGGCACACATGGGTGTGAATGCCTCCACTTCAGCTGTGAGTCCTTGGGCAAGTGCTTACTCTCCCCTTGCCTTGGGTTTCCTCATCTGTGAGACCCGGGTGGTATCTCCCACCCAGAAGAGTTGTATGGATCAAATCACGTCATGCATATGTAAGGTGCTTGCGCAGTACTGGATCAAAATACTTTGTTTTCTTAAGGGTGGAACGATTTGGAGAAAGACTATGAAGAAGGATCTACTGAAGTCACAACATAGCCTACTAAGCTTCTAGAGGATATAATACAGTTTTACCCTCAAAAAATAGTGGTAAATCAGATCTCAGCAAGCCACGTTATCCTGGTGACACAAATGAAAGCACTTTGCCTTCCCTTAAGCCATGGACAGAGTAACCACCCAAATGAGTCACTTCCCACCTCCATTACCACTAAGAGGAGGGCAGAGGAAGAAAACTAATGAGCTATTTGTTCTCACAATGCCTGTGGGATGAGCCACAAAATAGTCAGTGACCACAGAAACATTTTATTCCTACCACAAATAAACAGCAGTTGATTCGTGGCTACATACATTCACCTTGATTTTATATGTTATCTCTTATTCAAATAGCAGAGGGTGTGGGATTGTAATATTGGGTTTCATAAATTAATATTAATCATAATATTATAACTGTTAATAATACTAATAAGTTAATATTATAATACTGATTAATGCCCATTATAGTTATAATAATTTCATAAATTAATGTGAAAATATCAGCTTCTGTTGTATACTTAATATATCTGCCTACACGTTAAATGAGACTGGGTGTATAATGTCCCTACAGAGTCCTGGAACTCAAAACAGGGTTGTTGTTGTGCTTGTCCTTGTTAATATACTAACTAGCATTTTAATTCAATGTTTATTCTAATTTTTTAATTGGTGAATTATAGTCAGGTCCTCAGAGTATGGATTCTCTTTTTAGGATGAGCCATTATATCTAAGATAATATTTACTTTTGAGATTCTAAAAAACGTCTGTTCCTATTATTTCTTAATGAAGACTGCCGGCCACATCAGGGAAGATTATTTTATAATGTAAAAGAATAATAATTTTTAAAAAGCAGGACAAAAGCTAAATTGGTTCCCTCTACCCTTAGGATTGCTACCCAAAACCCTAGCACCAGATTGTGTTTGAGGGACTTAGGAGATAAAATAGCACGCAAAGTAATTTTCAGGTCAGTTTCTTCCAAACAGCAATTTGGAATTCTAGGCGTGCCCAGGCCTAATTTACAAATCTCAAAAGCACAGATCCAGTCTGTGGCCTAACCAGCCTTCTAGCCAAGAACTCTCAAAAAATATTTTTAAAGTCAATTCATTAAGTACAAACCCAAACACACTGGAATTTTAAGGGTTTTCATTGGGGTAGAGGAGTTGGAGAAAAGTTTTTTAAAAACCACAAAATTTGCCCATGAATATTGGCAAAAAAAAAAAAAATAGCCAATCACTGTAGATGAACTACTCCTAGCACAACAATATCACCCAGGCAGGCAGTGCGGGGTGGGCATCATAGAAAATTAAGGCAAAACCACGTTCTGCAATCAAACACTAACTCTGCAGAGAAAAAATCACAACTAATGAATGCAGTAGGGCTTTAAGTTTTTTTTCCTATACACAGATGGGAGAAGCCCATCAGACTCTCGGAGCACAATAAGTTTCTGTGAAGACTACTTACCACATTTTTGCTATCTATTTATTCTGTCATCCTCTCTGCTCACAGGGGTCAAGCAAGCACCACTGCCATCCGGTGCTGATGGAAATGTGTCAGTGGACTCTTCTTACTCCACAAAAAAACCAGGTAAGGAATAAAATGCTGACTCCCTCACTCAGCTCTGCTCCGAAACTTGTAACTGCAAGTTACATGTGCTGCAGCAAGAAAAAGTAGCATCCTCACCGTCCCCAAAGCATCAGAACCATGCTAACAGTACAGGGGTATTGCTAGATAAACATACCAAAATATTATCTTCAGGAAAATAAAAAGCACTTTATGCACAAATTGAATATTAATAAGTACCTCTAACGAGGCACTGATTTAATAATTACTTTATATAATGTTCTGAGGGGCCACAGTGGACAAATGCTGAAGCGTAACGGTGGATTCTACCTTTCATCATATACAAGTTTTGTTCTTATGTAATTTATTATAATATCCTTTTGCCTGAAATGATTTATGTTTCTAATTTGAGGCTGTGCTCTATATAATAGGCCAAAATTATGAAGCGATAATATCTTTGCATTGAATAAGAACTCTGTGCTTTTAAAAGGATGCTGTGAAACCTACTCTGATGTATTAATGTCTGGGTTAGAGATCTGTATTGTATCCTCACCACTCACTCTCCCTCCCGCCCTGCAGTACATGCACACACGTGCACAATTCCTAATATCCCAGGAAGTACTTAAAGCCTGGATTGTCAATTTTACTTGAAGATTTTTAAACCAACATATTATGCAAAGAAAGAGATGAATTTTTAAGCTATAAGCACAAGACTTAAAAGAAAATTTGGGTTAAGGTGGTCTGCTCCAGGTACTTCTAGCCTTGTCCACCTTTGTGCAGATTATAAAAAGGTGTCTCTTCCCTTTGCCCTTCGGGCAAACCATTTAGAAAAATGTTCCTTTCCTCTGGGCTGGCAGCCTTGCACCAGGGCTCATGGGTGTGTGAGAGAGCAGAGCGGATGTGAAACTTTGCCTTCCACTTACAGCTCCCTGGCCAGGTGCCCTTGTGTGGTGACTCTGCTCTCCATGGCCACAGGCTTATTGCTTCTGCCATCAGGGCTATTTTGTTGTAATCGTTTGAGAAGTTCTGAAAGTGTTTGTTTAATTATAATTACCTAATAGAGTTGGAGGATGGGGTGGAACACCTACTAAAGGAGAAATTATATGCTTTACCAACTCAAAGCTAAAATGGTGTAGGAATTGTAGCCTGCAAATCAAAGGCAATTGGAGATAATGAGACACAGAAATGCTACTGTTGAGTCTATATAGGAAACTAAAGATGATAAATTCTATACATCTATTTCCTACTTTTCCTTTCAAAGGGCAGATGTACTGATATATTTTCATCTATAATTAGAGAATATTTTACCCATACACAAATGTGCTTCGTTATCCCTGGGTACGTTACAAGCACTAATTTAGAAGAACATCAGAAAGTATTGCAGGCACTTTTCTGTAGAATCTATTCTCTCTCATCCAGCTGCTACTTGTCAAACATTATATATTTTTAAAACCCATGATTTTTATAGAGTGAATCCTTATGACCACTTTATCTGTAATATAATCTCTTAGCCACAATCCCAGGCACTCGTCGCCCACCCTTGCCACCTAGACCCATGCCCCCACGAAGAAAGCCTTTACCACCAAATAATGTCACCGGAAAGCCAGGAAGCGCAGGTACGTCAATCACATACCTTCCTTCTCCCTCCTTGATCTCACTGGCCAAAGGCAAGCCCTTCTTGGTGTGATAGCTCAAGCAATGGATGAGCCCTTGGTGTGTGTGACATGTGCCTGTTTTGGCCCCAAAGACCAGACTGTAAATTATAGTTTCGAGGACTCATATCCTGATTCTGGGTGGATGGGGTGAAAGCAACCATCCATGTCCATCTAGGCCAGTTTGCTTCTTAGATGCTGTGTGCTTTGTGCTGAGACAGAAGCTATCACAGTTTCTTCAAAAAGTGGATTATTTTGGATGAGATGTTTTGTGCTGCCAACCCACCAGGTGTAATGGAAAATGTTGTCCACTCATCATCCTGTCTCTTGAGATAGAATCTTTTACATCTCATTGATAGCTCCCCTGTCCACCAGCCTTCATGCTGACCCCAGTATTACGGTGCAAGGGGAAAGATTGGGAACTGGAATACTCAGGGTGACTGAGCAGGTCTAGTCTGTGCAACAAGGCAGGAATATATTTTAAAGTCAAGCTGCCTCTCAGCTTGCTCACATGCCTCTATCCTAGGGCATGTGTTGTCTTCTTCCCATAGAATGACCACTCCGAGTCACCTGGGATACTTGTACTTCATCCTTGTCTTGAAGAAGCCTTCTCTAGCTCCCCAAAGGAGACTTAGCATTGCGTCTCTGTTCTACTTTTCCTTGAAACATACCTCTATTAGAGCAAACCACTGTTTTATACCTATTTGTTTGTGTACTTGTCTTCCCCTACTATATCATGAGCTCTTTGATGACAGGTGACATTTTCTCTGAATTCCCAGAACCAAATCCAGTGCTCATTGAGTGAATCCAGTAATCATTGAGTGAATAAGTGAGTGAAATTAAGAATCAGTGAACCTAGTTCAGAGCAAAGATTCACCTCACTTTTCTTAAAGTTTCTTCCAGTGGACCTACCAGCAGATCAGATCATGTTCCCATTTTTCCTCCCTCTTCCTTCATCTCTACTTCCTAAATATTCTGTAGTCAGAATCAGGATAACAGTGTTAAGGACAGCTGTGAAAGATGAAACTGATAAGGATTTCTGAGAAAGAGAATGGCTGTCACTCTTTTCACAGGATGAAGGAGGGTGTGGTGATGGAGAAGCTGTCATGAGGTAGCAAGGGGACAGTGGTCTCTAGATTGTTTTTTCCATCAGCTGAAAGAGGAATCAGCCTCTCATCCATGCTGATGGTGCCTTCCTGGGTCCAGGCCTAGCGACATGGCCCCAGTGAGGAGACCAGGTTTTCCTCATTAATTGTAACCTGGGGCAGCTGTGACTTGAATTTCTGTAGCTTTTAGTTCAGACTGAAAGTGATGCCTCAGTTTCCCCCATGGAAGAGTCAGGGGAACCTCCCACCACAGAGCTCCCCTACAAGGCTGCGTGTCTTCAGTTGCACCTCCACGGCCTTGGTTCCTGCCATATGAAACCTTGCTCACTGCCATCAAGAAGTGTAGCTTTGGTATAACTCACCCAGCCTGTGGGATGGTATAAACACATCCCACTTCTGAGATTCACTCTGGTGCCCTCCCTGCCCCATGCTTTCCACCTCTAACTCAAAAGAAATGACTACACTGAAGAGCCAAACACAAATGAGGTCAGTTATACAGATTTGGCCTGATGACCATCACAGCAAGTGCGTACGGAATTCAGGAAATCAACTCAATGTTCTGGGAGTCCTCTGAACACAAGCCTTCTTGCACATGTGCCTCTGAGAACAGTCTTAGGCTACTACGAGGCATCTCCACCTGTCCCCTATCTCCAGATCTACCGAGGCCTCTCAGTCCCGCTCTCCTTGCCAGGACGAGTGCTGCTCTGCACCCTCTAAAAAGCTCCTTCAGGCTGCAGTGCAGTGTCTCATGGTTTTCACTCACCCTCTCATTGGGGCCTACTCCCACCAGGACCAGGAGCATAAGTCTGCAGGGGCTGGACCAGCAGCCCATCTGAATGGCTCATCCGTGATTCTGTGCTGGGCCACAGTCCTTGGGTCAGTCTTGTACCCCTTGACTCCCTATTGTCTGAGAATGATTCCTTTTCCCAGGAGGACTATAAAACCTAATCTAGCCTCCACTCTATTCTACCCATACTTGCCTAGACCTTGGGATGCATCCCGTTTGGGAGACCTATAGGTGTTTTTAGAGTGGAGGAGACATTGTTGAATATAGCATCTCAGGGTGACACTGTTCTAGCTACAGGCCAGAATCACAGACATTACCTTAGAAACTTCTTCTTCTTCCCCCCCCCAGCCATCTCCCATGCCTGCCAGTTAATCTGCAGTGAGGCCACTCCATCCCCTTGACATTTCTCATGTAAAACCCCTTCCATCCAGTCTCACTGCTTCTTACATTGTTCACCTCCTCTGCCCTTGCCTACGCAACTGCTTTAATCTCTTGATTTCTCTCTCTGCCACCAGCCTTGCAACTTAACTGTTCACCCTCTCCTCATCTGATCATGTTACTTCCCTAGTGAAAATCTTTTAATGGCTCCTTATCACCTAAAAATAATATCTAAATCCATGGTATGCAAGGCCCTTCATGAACTGCCCTTCCCGGCCCCTCCGTACTCTGCTCTCACTGCTCCTGGCACTCTTGGCTCTCACCCCTTCAAATTCAACACGCCATGTGATTTCATGCTTCCCTGACCTGGTTCTTCCTGCAACCTCTGACTAGAATACAGCTCTCAGGCTTACCTACTGATCACTTCTCCTCTTTATTGGTACATCCTCTGGGAAGGCATTCCTGCCCTCCTCCCACCCAACACTCATCATCTTTCCCTGTAGACTTGTCCTCTCTGAGACCTTATCCCATGTTTTCACAATATCTATAATGCTTCAGTATAATTTGGCTCACACATCTCTCCCGATCAAGGACACCAGGTCTTATTTTCTCTCTAATCCTGGCATATAGTGCCAAGCCACATGGTAAGCGCTAATAAATATTTATTGAGTAAATAAATGGGGAACTCAGCAGGGCTCCCTATAAAGCCTGAATCCTTTGGCTCTACATTACAGGAATCATTTCATCAGACCGAGTAACTTCCCCACCCTTGAGGGCAACACTCAGACCTACTGAAGCCCCCTTGGAGAGAACAGAGACAGATAAAAAGCAACCAACAGCTCCTGCCTCAGGAGAAGATCTTGGTTAGTATATCAGTCACTTCCCACTGGATGCTTAGCTACGAAGTACTAAAGGATTTCAAACTAGGGAGAAAAGAGTCCCAATTCTGGATCATCTATTTTACTCAATTTTATGATTGCTATGAATTTTTTAATTTAAAAATTATACTTATTTCTAATGTTTTATTATAGAATGTGCTCCTTCCCTTTGCAGACATAGAATGAAGTTCCCAAGATCTTTAGGAAAGTCTTCCTAAAAAGATCTAGATTACCCAGTGCTTCTTACTAAATCGCATGTCATTACTAATTACGAATATCTTAATTTATTAATGAGTATTAGCTACTTGGTTGTAATCTTTGAATCATTATTTATTACACTGAAGGGCACCAGCAGGACACAATTAAAGGCCTTTTAGTGTGGATAATATGTATAGTAATACAAATAATAATTGAAATCAAATTACAAGGAATTGACTAGGAGGCATATGTATTAAATATTTATAGTTTTACTACTTTTTCATTGTATCTTCCATTCTCAGGTAATATGACTGACTTTAGCTCAAGTCCAACAAGAGAAACTGATCCTCTTGGGAAGCCCAGATTCAAAGGTATGTATGACTGGCTCCAAATCTCCATTTTAACAAAGCTATCTTTGGTGGATGTATCAGTCAGCTGTTGCTGTGTAATAAACAACCACAAAATCTTAGTAGCATACTCTAAAAAGGATTTATTTCTCATGTGTCTACAAATTGCCTGGAGGTCAGCTGATCTACCATGTGTTTGGCTGGGTGGTTCTACTTCTAGCAACAGGTACAGCTGGGCCTCTTATAGGTTGGGCTCAGGTCTGCTCCACATCTGTCTATTTTGGTGCCCAGGATGAAGGACTAACAGTGACCCAAGAGAAGCTATTCTCATGACAGTACAAAGTGAAGAGAGGGGGAGTCCAAAAACGTGACCACATTTCAAGCTCCTTCTTGTGTTATACCTGCCAATATTCAATGGCTAAAGAAAGTCACATAGGCAAGCTCATAACAAAGATTGGGGAAGTATACTCCTTCCATGGATATAGAGAATGTTTTTGAAATATTTATTTATTTGTTTGGCTGCGCCGGGTCTTAGTTGCAGCACGTTGAATCTTTGTTGCTGCTTGCGGGATCTTCATTGCGGCATGCAGGATCTTTTTAGTTGCAGCATGTAATCTCTTAGTTGCAGCATGTGGGATCTAGTTCCCTGACCAAGGATCAAACCCAGGCCCCCTGCATTGGGAGTGCGGAGTTTGTTAGAGAATGTTAGAGAATGTTTTTGAACAGTAATCTAATCTACCACAGTAAAAGAGAGATTATATGATATAGAACCCAGTATTTCCTTTTGTGATATGTTTTTCTGAAGTATAAAATTTGATAAATTTCAACATATGTATATACCCATGAAATATCGTCACAATCAAGATAATGAATACATGCACCACCTCCAAAAGTTTCATCATGTACCTTTATAATCCCTCCTCCTCACTCCTCCCACCCAACCTCTAGTCCCTAGGTCACTATATTATAGATTAGTATGCATTTTTGGAAATTTTATATAAATGAAAAAAATACAGTATGAACTTTTTGTGTGTGATTTCTTTCACTCAACATAATTATTTGGAGATTCATCCATGTTGATAAATGTATCAGTAGTTTATTCCTTTTTATTACTGACTAGTATTCTATTATATGGATATATACTAATTTATTAAAACTGTTCACGACATTTGGGTTGTTCTAATAAAGCTGCTATGACCATTCATGTACAAGTCTTTGTGTAGACATATGCTTTCATTCCTTTTGGACAAATTCCAACAAGGAGAATGGCTAGATTGTACATAAATGGACATTTAACATTTTAAGGAACTGCCAAACTGTTTTCCACAGCAGTTGTACTGTTTTACCTTTGTGCCAACAGTATATGAGAGTTCCAGTTCCTCCACATCTTTGCCAACACTTGCTATGGTCAGTCTTTTTAATTTCAGCCATTTTAGTAAAGGTGTAGTAGTATCTGATTGTGATTTTATTTTGCATATCCCTAATGACTAAGGATGCTGAACATCCTTTCATGTCCTTATTTGCCATCTGTATATCTTTTTTGATGTGTCTGTTCAATTTTTTTTGTCTATTCTTTATGGAGTTGCTTATTTTTTTATTATTGAGTTTTAAGAGTGTTCATATTTTCTGGATTGAAGACCTTTTTCAGATACACACTTTGCAGTGTGTATTTTCTCCCAGTGTTTGGCTTCTCTTTTTTAATTTTAATGAAGCTCAGTTTATCAATTTGGTTTTTTATATATAGATTGTATCTTTTATGTTATATTTAAGAAGTCCTTGACTAATCAAAGGTCACAAAGACCTCCTCTGTTTCCTTCTAGAAGTCTTCTACTTTTACATTTAGGTCTATGATCTGTATTGAGTCAAATTTTCTATATGACCCAAAGTATGAATGCATTTATTTTCTCACTTATGGATATCCAAATCATTCCAGCATCATTTTTTGAAAAAACTGTTGTTTCTCCACTGAATTTAATTTGTACCTTTGTCAAAAATCAATTGTCCCTATATATGTGGAACTATTTTGGGGTTTTCTAGTCTGTTCCAGTGATCTATTTATCTACCTTTCCATCAGTACCACAGTGTCTTGATCACTGGTTTTATAATAAGCACTGTGATCAGGTTATGTTAGTCTTCCAACATTGTTCTTATTTTTTAAAAGTTGTTTTGGTGACTCTAGGTCCTTTTATATTTCCATCTGAATTTTAGAATGAGTTTCTCAATGCCTAAAAAAAATAGCCTGTTTATATTTTTATTAGAATTGCATTGAATCTGTAGGTCAACTGGGAAACATTGACAGCTGTACAGTATTAAGTCTTATTACCTATGAACATGGTATATCTCACCATTTATTTAGGTGTTCTTCATTTCTCTCACCAATGTTTTGTAGTTTTCCATGTAAAGAAAACCATAAAAGTAGCATTTTTTATTTCAGTTTCTAATTGTTCATTGCTAGTATATAGGAAAACAATTGTTTTTCATTCAATGAGCTTGTATTCTGAAACCTTGCAAACCTCTGTAGTCTTTTTGTAGATACACTGGATTTTCTACCTACAGAATCATGTCATCTGAGGAGAAAGTTTTACTTCCTCCTTTCCAGCTTAAGTATCTTTTTTTCTTGCCTTTCTGTACTGACTAGAACCTCTAGTGAAATATTGAATAGAAATCGTGAGGATAGGTATCTTTTTCTTGTTCCTTATATTATGGGAAAAGCATTCAGCCTTTCACCATTAAGTATGGTGCTTCCTGTAGGTTTTTCATAGATGCCCCTCACTGTGTTGAAAAAGTTTTCTTCTATTCCTGCTTTGGTGAGAGTCATTATCAGAAATGAATGCTAGATTATGTCTAATAATTTTTCTGACTTTATTGAGATGCTTATGTGGTTTTCCTTTTTTAGTGTGTTAATGTGATAAAGTAATTGTTCTTGAGTTGTAGGCTACCTTTGCATTCCAGTGACAAATTCCACTTGGTTATAGTGCATTCTCATTTTAATATATTGTTGGATTTAATTTGCTAAAATTTTGTTTAGAATTATATTCAGTGAGGGACATTGGTCTGTAGTTTTCTTGTAATGTCTAAGTCAAGTTTTAGTATCAAAATGATGCTGAATTTTTCTTCAATTTTCTGAAAGAGTTTAGAACTGGTGTTGCTTCTTTCCTAAATATTTGTTAGTATTTACCAGTAAAGTCATCTGAGCCTGATATTCTCCTTGTGAGAAGGGTTTTACATGTAACTCACTTTCTTTAATAGGTACAGGACTATTTAGAATATTTTTTTCCATAGTGAACTTTGGTAATTTTTGTCTTTCAAGTTATTGGTCCATATCCTCTAAATTGTCAAGTTTATTGGCATAATGTTATTCATATTCTCTTCTTACTTTGATATCTGTATAATTTGTAGTGATGTCACCTCTCTCATTCCTTCTATTGACAATGTGTGTCTTTTTTTTTCTCTTTTGCCTAACAAGTCAGGCTGTAGGTTTATCAATTCTTTTGATCTTCTGAAAAGATCGACTTTTTTTCATTGATTTTGTCTGTTATTTTTCTGTTTTCTATTTCATTTATTTTTTACTCTGATCTTTATTGTTTCCTTTTTCTGCTTAATCTGAGTTTCATTTGCTCTTCTATTCTAATTTCTTAAGGTAGAAGATGAGCTCATTGATTTTGAGCCCTCTCTTCTTTTCAGATGTGGAATTTAGTGCTACAAATTTTCCCCTAGATATTATTTAAGCAGCATCCAAAAATTTTTGATATGTTGTGTTTCCATCTGTACTCTGTTCAAAATACTTTTTAATTTCCCTTTTGGTTTCTTCTTTGACTTATTAGAAGTATGTTATTTAATTTCCAAATATTTCAAGATTTTCTAGAAATCGTTTTGTTACTAATTTCTAATTTAACTCCATTGTTGTCAGATACTCTGTATTACTTGAACACTTTCACATTTATTGAGACATTTTTTAAGGCCCAGAATATAGTCTATCTTAGTATATGTTCTCTGTGTACTTGACAAGAATGTGTATTCTGCTTTTCTTAGTGGAATGTTGTATTGGTTTGCTAGGACTGCCATAACAAAATACTACAGACTCGGTGGCTTAAACAACAGAAATTTATTTTCTCACAGTTCTGGAGACCAGAAGTCTGAGATCAAGGTATCTTTGGTTTCTCACATTGGAAATTAGGTCTTCACCATAGGAATTTTAGGGAAACACAATTCAGTCCATAACAAGTGTTCTATAAAAATGTCAGTTAGGTCAGTTTGCTTGGTTGTATTGTGCAATTCTTTTATATCCCTAGCGATTTTCTGTCTACTGTTCTGTCGATTAATGAGAGAAGAGTACTGAAATCTCTAGCTCTAATTGTGAATTTATTTCTACTTAACAGTTCTATCAAGTTTTGCTACATGTATATTAAAGGTCTGTATTTAGATATAGACCTAAATTACTTAGGGTTGTAATAAACTCCTGAGGAATTGGTCCTTTATTATTATGAAGTGACCTTTTTGTGTTTATGGTAATATTCTTTGCTCTAAAATCTAATTTGTTGATATTTATATATCCACTCAAGCTTTCTTTTGATAAGTGTTATCATGGTATCTCTTCTTTTCATCCTTTTACTCTTAACCTGTTAGTCTGTTTGTTTAAAATATTGTCCCTATAGGTATCATATAGTTGGATCTTGCTTTTTCACCCAGTCTGACAATCTCTGCATTTTATTTTGGGTGTTTAGAACCTTACATTTAACATGACGAATGATATGGTTAGGTTTAAGTCTATCATCATATTGCTATTTGTGTTTTATTTGTCCCATCTATTCTTTGTTCCCTCTTTCCTTTTTCTTCAGCCTTCTTTTGGACTATTTTTATGATTCCATTTTATCTTTTTTTGTTGTCCTACTCCTATAACTTTTTTGTTTTGTTATTTTAGTGATTGCTTTGGGGTTTATAGAATGTGTCTTTAACTTACCACAGTATCTTCCAGTGATATCCTACAACTTCACAAATAGTGTAAGAACTTTACATTAGTATAGCAGCTTTTCTCTCGTCCTGGCCTTTGGGCTATTGTCATTATAGTTTACTTTTACATGTTATATACATCACACTAAATTGTTAATATTTTTGTTTAAACAACAAATTGTCTTTCAGAGAGAATTTAATAAGAAAACTACTGTGTATATTTACCTATGTAGTTACTGTTTCAAGTGCTATATTTCCATCCAGCATCATTTTCCTTCCACCTGAAGGACTTTCTTGTAGAGTGGGTCTGCTGGTCATGAATTCTTTCAGATTTTATATGTCTAAAAAGTATCTTGCTTTTTTTTTTGTCCTTTTGCTTTTGTTTTTTTTAGAGATATTTTCACCAGTTATAGCATTCTAGATGATAAGGTTTTTTGTTTTGGTTTTTGTTTTTTAGTAGAGAAATACATTGCTCTACTGCCTTCTCACTTGCATTCTTTCCGATGAGAAATCTGCCATAATCCTTCTTTGTTGTTCTATGTATAGCATGTCTTTTCTTGTCTGCCTCCTTTAAAGATCTCTAGAAATTTAATTTGGGTCTTTTTTATAGCTTCCATTTCTTAACTCTCGACCATGTGGATTATAGTGATGATAACTGTTTTACTGTCCTTGTCTGATGATTGTTACAGCTATCCAAGTTTCAGGTTGGCTTCAAATGATTTATTTTTCTCCTCATTATGGGTAATATCTTCCTGTTTATTTTATCCAGTTGGGAATATTTTTATTCCTAAAATATTCTTGTATTTTATTCTGGGATGCAGTTTAAATAACTTGAAACCACTTGATCCTTTTGAGTCAAGCTTTTAAGATTTATTAGGTGGGACCAGAACTGTGTTTAGTGTAAAGTTAATCATTCCCCAGTACTGAGACAAGACCCTTTTGAGCACTGTTTCCAATGCTCCATAAATTATGCAGTTTAAACCACACTCAGGGAGACCAAATTACTTTTGGATATTAGCATAAACTAAACCTATTTAGAAAAGTAAATCAACAATAACATCCATATCGTGTATCCCAAAGATAGGGTTCTGGATTTTCACAAATTCAAACCATCCACATCATTGCTTTCATCCATCTGCTTATAGTATTAGATCAAATGTCCTCAAACAGATAATTTTATTTATGAGTTCACCTCCACCTTTTTTCCAAGCTCAAAAAAAAAAAAATGCTCAATGTCCTCTCTGTCTTAGGTCCTCACGTGAGGTATATCCAAAAGCCTGACAACAGGCCCTGCTCCATCACTGACTCTGTCAAGCGATTCCCCAAAGAGGAGGCCACAGAAGGGAATGCCACCAGCCCACCGCAGAACCCACCTACCAACCTCACTGTTGTCACTGTGGAAGGGTGTCCCTCCTTTGTCATCTTGGACTGGGATAAGCCACTCAATGACACTGTCACTGGTAAGATCATGACACATGGACCGTCACTACGGTGGGAAGCATTGATAGTGCGATGCATTGGGAATGTGGTACCTTGATTCAAACTGTGGCCTGCGAGGCATATCTTAGGAACAGCAAGTCCCCGCAGAGTTCTGCTGTCCCTGTGGTACATGATTGTTAAAAGTATCATAAGATGCGAAAAGATCATCTTTGTTCTGGTTATGGTCTCCCTGTTAATTTAGCAGATCTCTTTAAGTTGCATACCTTCCTTCTCCTCTCAGAACTGTTTTTCACAATGTGAAGGTATATCTAGTCTTTTCATTACCTGAAAATCACAGATCACATATGGGAAGTTGCCACTGCTGATAAGATTTAAACCTGTTTTCCTTTCACCATCCCAATTTCTAGATTGACCTAGAATTTTCAAGCAGGCTAAAAGTTATTTCAATCATTTTAGGAAAATTGTTTTAATTTGGTCAATTTTCTGCTTATCTCAGGAAATTTTGATTCTGCTGTCACTCATCCAATTTCTCTAAAAATGACTGTGAAAAATAAGAAACCCTGAGTCATTCTTTGAATGCGGTTAGCTTCGAGAACATTCAGTCCACCAGAGCATAAAGACAAGTATCTGTTGGCTTTTTTTGCTTTTCAGAATATGAAGTTATATCCAGAGAAAATGGGTCATTCGGTGGGAAGAACAAGTCCATTCAAACTACAAATCAAACCTTCTCCACAGTAGAAAATCTAAAACCAGACACAAGGTGAGCCACCAGTGCTATTACAGGTGAATTCTGAGAGTGCAAAAATCATAACAAAGGAGTAAAATGACATCACCCGTCTCTATCTTAAGGGAGGGTCTAGTTTGCATTTCATTCTTTGGCTTTCCATACCCAGCACTAGATACCCCTAGAGTCATGGTTTACAAATACTCAAGTTATTGGTGGGGATACAAGAGTTGACAAGATGGTCTTGTAAGTTAACAGTAGAGCTGGGAACATTGAAAGATAGAAGGCCATTAATATCAAACATTGATATTAAATACCAAAATTTAGAGGAGGAAAAGTCTATAGACCAGAGACAACTGGAGTGTGGATGGTGTAAACTAGATTTGAAAGCACAGAAGAAGTTGCCTGGCATGTTGGAAGGAGGGGGCAAGGAAACAAAAGCCATGTGACAAATGTAGGTGAAAGTTTGTAATAGTTAATGCTTAGTATAGCTACAGACTAGTCCCAGACACAGTAACCCTTTGCTTTTGGGTCTTTTTAATATAGACCAATGAGAATAGATTTTTGAAAATGGACATATATAATATTAACAATTGTTCAATAATAAACAACTTTTCTTGGCATTCCTTACTACACATTGATACCAGGTTGTTTATCTTGCTGTATAGTTTTGTGATTCCTTTTTAAATCTAAAATACCTAATATTTTATCAGTTCATTTTATTATTTCAAGAAAAATAAGGGCCTTAGGCATTTCTAGAAATGTAGTAGGGAAGGGGTTTTTTGTTTTTGTTTTGTTTTACGTGGCTAAATTATCAAATGTATTGCTCAAGGAGAATCTCAAATGGATACAGCCAAGCATTTCCATGATAAAGCCAATGTGCTAAATTCATTTCTGGACTAAATTTCACTCTCTGTGAAAAATCAATTTCTTCCTTCAAGCTCCAAAACATTGTCTGATAAACTGTCTATACTTTCAGTATAAAACAAAACAAAAACACCCCTGACATCTTAAGTTATAGTATCCCAAGCAACATAGATCAATTTTCACACAATCAGGAGTTTTTCCAGATTGAGTATTTCATAACTTGATAAAGTTCCTCAGTGTTGAAAAGGATCAGTGGAGGTGAAGACTGGAACTTCAGCATCAGAGATTTTTTTTTTCATGTTTTATTTCTTGTATCTTTCATTGTCATGTGACTGAATTGAATTGGGTATTGATTGTGACACCCAGAAGAGCCTCTTTGGGCTCTGACAGCAGGGAGACTTTTCTAATCTTTTCAGGAGAAAAGGAAGTATCTAATTCATTATAGATGGTTTGCTGTATATAAACCGTAGTCCTATACAGCAAAAACGACACTTTTCCAGCAGTGTATGTTTTCTTCTTTTAAGTTCTCTGAGTTGTAATATGGAGAATTTTGCAACTGCTAATTTTCTGGAAGGTATTAAGTTAGCCAAAATAAGCATATATTTCAGTAAAAGCCTATTTGATGATCTTGGTTCTGTTTCCTTAGCAAGATTAACAGGGAGAGAGCCTATAATTTATTTTAAGGAAAGAGTAAAAGAGAAAAGGTCATTTAATTTGGACTTTTTAATAGGTAGATTTGGGCTTACAAAACTTGGCTTTTCTCTGCAGTCTCTTGCTTTTTATTCCACTTAAGAAAAAGTGAGCCGTGTAGTACGCAGAAAGTACATTGAAGGGCATCCAGTTTCTAAATGTTCATTGTATTCCTTTTCTGAATCAGGCTGTTCTCGGATTTCACAGTGCACCTATTAGCTCATAATCAGAGGTAGAATAATGCCAGTGTCATTTTAAACCTGATTTGTTGGTAAAAGGATGGGGTCTGCATTCAGCTAACATTTACTGAGTGCCAACAATGTGCTCAGCCCTGTGCTTGGTGTTGTGCCTACAAACAGGAGTAAGCATGGTACCTGCCCTTGAGGAGCTCGAGGCTAGTGGAGTAGGTTGCTAATGACCGATTATTCTACACAAAGTGGTGAGAGTTCTGGTAGAAGTCTGCACCAGGGGCGACAGAAGCCCAGAGTGGGCGGCACGTCGCAAAGTGTGGGGAAATTAGGAAAAACTTCCGGGGGGAGGCGACCCCTAGGCTGAGGCTTGAAGGAGGAGTAGGCTGGAGCCAGCTAAGTGACTGTTAAGAGAAAGGAATGTCAGGGAGGATAGCACATGTCAGAGCAGTGGCCCGAAATGGCACGGTTGTGTGTGGTGAATAACGGGCTGTTTTCACCAGTGTGAGGGGCGAAAAGTGGCCAGAAGCCGTAGAAGCCAAGAGAAGCAGAAGCCAAGTTAGGGAGGGCCTTCTGCGCCAGATCAAGAAACATGGTCAAATGATGGGGAGACCCTAAAGGATGTAACTGGGGAGTGCCTTGCTCTGACTTTCATTTTCATTTTCATTCTGTCTTTCATTTAGTTGGAATAATCACTTTTGATACTAGAGCTACTTATAATGAATAGCAGCTGGTAGAACAAATCTAACTAAAAGAACTTTTTGTTAATTTCTTTCATGAGTACCATTCTGGCATCTGACCTAGTTGGTCAAATAGGTACATAAGAGAAACGTGCCTGTGGGCTGAGCTGGATTTCATTCTGGAATCACAGGACCGATCAGGTCATGGGGTTCACATCTAGCTTCTGGTTGTAATTGTTTCAGACTCAGCTACAGCCTTGTCCTCTTTATCCCACCCTCCTCCTATGTGTCTTGCTTGTCTCTGCTGTCTGTCATCAGTGTACCTTCTAAGGAGGACCCCTGCAACCTATCCTTATCCCAAGATGAGCAAAACCCAAAGGAAGCCCTTTCTGGATTTGTCTTTGGAAAAAGCAGTATTAAACTAAGATTAGGAATCCCTGTAATCAGAACTCCATGCCAAGTTTTACAACTTGGCATAAAGTTGGGGCCACTATGCATGTCTGTATGTGGCTTATTTAATGTTATTTTTAGTTCGGTACAATTAAATGAAATCCATTCAGATATAAAGACTGTTAATGTTCATAAATGTGATTTGACCAGGATTTTATATTGATAGTCCCTAATGGGTCATGATTTAAAAGTTGTATATCAGTAATTTGAAGTAAAGAACATTCTCACACTGGGGACAAATGTAACACACATGGATGTAAATTTTCTAATGAAAATTATTTAGTCTATGCCATGGGAAACTTCGTGGTGGTCTAGTAGTTCAGTAGATCCCAGCCCCCACTGAGCTTGTAAATATATTCTGCACTCTCAGAGGTATGATGGAGATTAATCTGTCTAATGGGCAGAAATGTTTTGAGCTGAAATATTAAAATTATGTGTTGAAACCCCTATTAGTCAAATAACCAAGGAAGAATAAAGTGAAGTCAAATCATTTCATTTACTTTGAGATTTCTGAGCCTAAAGTTACCTGAGGAAACAAAACTAACACCCATGAAACATCGTAACACAGAATAAAAGAACATGCCGATGTAGGACTTACACCCAGGTTCTGCAATTTAGAAGAGGAGAGAAAGCCTCGTGGAATACTTGAGACAAGAACTTGACAGTAAAGGATAGGATGGCATGAAGCAGGCCGGCAAGAAAAGAAAGAACAGTAGTATTCCATGTGAAATCCACGTGCACAACTTAGGTGAAATATAAGTAGTCTTCAAAGTTACTACTGACAGCAAGGCTACAGCAAGTATAATAAAACTACGAGTTCCCCAATCTAGGTTTGTTGGCTCTTTTGATGCAAGCTTTTTTCATACTGTCTTACGTTGTTAAGGCAACGTTCCTTTCTATTGTATCTTCTCTACCCCAACCATGATCCAAGATTAATGTTAATAAAAGACTCCCTGTAAAATAAAGAGGAAGTATGTACAGGATGCAGTTAGCAGGTGGTTTTTATTAGCTATAAAGAATGACTTCAGTCACATTTCATTACTTGAGGAAAATTTTGAGTCCAAATACATAGTAAACTCCCTAAATAAGCAAACTTTGAATTATAGCTGTTAAAATTCCCCCATGAGGTTCTGGAATTCCCTGTTTGAAAAGCTGGAAGATAATAACTTCTGAAAGAATATCTAGCTTTTTTCTAATTCTAGGAGACACATATAAAGAATTTATTTCAGTAGTATTTTCCATCATTTGTCCTGACTAAAAAACAGGAGCTCTAAAAACAGGTGATAATTACTGGCTAATCGTTACACAGTGACATAGGTGGAGTAGGGCTTGGTGTTAGAACATCCAGGAGAATCAAGGCAGAGAAAATAGATCTACAGGGCTTTTGGGAATAAAAATTCTAAGTGTTCACACACTATTCTAGAATCAAAAAGACAGTCAATGATGCTACCGTCTCCCTGCCCATTTTTAACGACTTAGCCAAGTTTTATTTACTCTGCAGAAGCTCAAAAAATAACCCACAGTATGGGACCATCCAGCAGGTGTCTTGCTGCTGGGAGAGTTCAGCTGCACACCTGGTGTGAGATGCTTCTGTCTCTAGAAAACGGAACCGCGTGGATGCCCTGAGGAACCTGGGTGCAGCTCCCAGGGCGGCACAGCAGGGACAGGCCCGGTCTTGCTGATGGCTTCTTGCAGCTGGGGTGACAGATGTACGCAGGGAAGAGGGGCTGTTTGGGCAACCAGAGCTGTTTTAGTCAGGTGAAGCAGGAGATCTGTTAACAGAGGCAAGAGGCTGTGGCACAACTCTATCACATTCTTTGGAGGATCCCTCTCTCACCCCCGCCCCTAAAATACAAAGAAAATGTAGAGATGTTAGTGTCCACTGAATCAGTACCCATCTAGGCCACTCTCCAATATTTATTTTCCACTTATTTTTTTTCCCCATGAAACCTCATTGTGTGGCTCTTGTTGAACTAAAAGAAAAATATTAAGAAGAGCCTCTCCTGTCCGGAGCCGACTACTTTGTTTGCAAAGACCACTATGATTATATTTAGTTCCGTGAATGGAAGAAATGATAAAGTATATGGCTTAAAAAATTGTGGTGCACCACTGCTTAAAAGGACACAAAGTGTGGACTAATTGATCTTGAAATCTCTCCCAGCTCTAAAATGATGTAATCTTATGCTATCTGAAGCCATGCACAGAATCAGTGGGAAAACTGGAACTGAAAATAAAACCAAAAGCTAGGTCCATCTTACAGCAAGTAGAATTGTCCTGATAAACCATTTTTGCTTTGAATCGATGTCTGTGGTCTGTGATTTGTTGTCAGACAAATTATTTGAGACCGTGTGTCTCCTTGCTTGGCTAAAAAACTGAAGAATCCACTTTGTGTGCTAGACATACATGTGGTCTAGCGATTTCCTATGGAAAAGGCACTCTGTCTGAGAATTAAGATAAATCAAGTTTACTTAACCTGCTCAAGTACTTCAACTGTCGTCTGTGGTTTGGGAGGATTCTGGAGAACAGTTCTTCCTCTGAGACTAAAACCTACCAAAGTTTCCTGTAGCTGACAGCAAAGATAGTTTGGGACCGTTGGTTTATGTCGTTTGACTTAATAAAACCTTGGCACTAAAAATAAACTGGAATAGAGGCAGCAACTTCTTGTATACTGTAAATCTGATTGAACAAACCAGGTATGTGGAATGGCCATTATGCCCTTATTCATATGGTTTTTGTGAAATTCTGGTCTCTGCAGTCTGTATTAACTTACAATATCTCTTCTCCTAGGCTTTGTAGAAAGGAATAAAATAAGCTGCCAGAGCATTGGGCATTTTATTTAGTTTTACTGTAGGTCTGAGCAGCAGAAGAATAATTGCTTCCTCATTAAAGAAGGAAGAAATTGAGTTGATTGCTCAGGTTTGCAACTTTTCATCAGGCAGAAGAACAGCTAAGAGCACGGAACTCCACTAGTCTCTAAAAAGAGCAATTCTTCTTTTCATATTGCCATATTCTTTTTTTTTAACATCTTGATTGGAGTATAATTGCTTTACATTGTTGTGTTAGCTTCTGCTGTATACCAAAGTGAATCAGCTCTATGTATACATATGTCCCCATAACCCCTCCCTCTTGCGTCTCCCTCCCACCCTCCGTATCCCACCCCTCTAGGTGGTCATAGCATCGAGCTGATCTCCCTGTGCTATGCGGCTGCTTTTTATTCCTTTTCACTTTGAGCTCCTCAGTATCTAGGGAGGGGGGTGCGAGATACTCATAGCAACACTACAGAATTAGAGTGCAGCCCAGATCTGGAATTTGTGTGTCCCCCCACAGAAGTGGGAGAGAAAAGAAATGTCCCTAAGGACCTGCTGGGCAGCTAATTAATGATCCCTGATGCCTGCTGATGCCCGGCTCCTCTCCCTTCTGTCCGATTTAGGCTTATTTTGTCCTCGAAGTATCTCCGCAGCTCTGCCCTTTGCTTCTCATCTGTATTCCCAGGCCAGCACAATGCCTGCACATGGCAGGTATCCAGAAATGCTTTCCATAACCCTGCAGTGTCCGTGGAGAACTGACTGATTTGATTTCCCTATTCCACTGCTCCTTACTCTTTTTTTTTTTTTCTTTTTTCTTTTTCCCCTCTTCCCTTTCTTTCCCTCTGACTGAAACCCAACCTGAATGGGGCCCAAATATTTCAAGATGACACTAGGGGCCAATCAGCTAACAAAACAATTCAAACCAACAAAGAGCTACGGGGAGGGGGGGGCGGCACTTTCTATATAAAAAGTGGTTGCCTGAGGTTTATGAGCTTTTGTTTATCAACTAATGAAAACTATACTTCAGCTGTATGTTATGGGTAAAAATAGAGGAAAATCGTTATAGAGAGGAGCAAAGGAAGGGGAGGCGGGGAGAAGTGTCTGCCCTAACCAGACCTGGAGGTTTACCTCAGGCTAGATCCCACAGGTCGGAGCTTCCCTATCTCTGTCAGTTTTGCCCGTGAACCACAGATGCCCTTCTTATAACATTTACAAACACAAAAGCAAGTATGTGGACATGGAACAGTTCTGCCTTGAGAGTTCTATGGCAGTGTGTGTCAAATTCCCCAAGAATAGAGGCACCTTTAAAAACATTCTTTAGAGATATAATACTAGAGAATATTTGTAATGACTTACTATGTGCCTGGTACCTTGCTTTTACATGTATCATCTCATTTAATCCTCATAAGAAACTCACAGATACTTTTATACCCTTATGAGGTTATAATTACTATAATTGATAGTATCCTCACAAATACCATTATTATCCTCATCTTTATACTTGAGGAAATTGAGGCTCAGAGAGGTTAAGTTACTCACCTTAAAGTTACACATTAGTGCAGCTGTGAACCCAGCTCCTTCTGGCTCCAAAACCCATGGCCTTAACCACAGAGCCATGCTGCTTTCTGATAGGGCAGCCGGGAAAATTGTTTTTGTTTGGATCCATACCTATCTGGGCAAAACCAGGCATGGCTTCTGCCAGGGGTGTTATTCATTTGGCTTGTCCTCTACAAGGCCCAAAGGCTTGACTGCAGCTGTCACCTGGACTGTACTCCACTTAGATATTCATTTTGATGAAGTAGGTCTTAGAAATAGCTTTTTAAATTTAATTTTCATTTTTATCAGAAGAACATGTACATGGTTTTAAAGCTCAAATACTACAAAGCAGTTCGTTCCTATTCCTAAATTCTATTTGCCAGAAGCAACAATTTTCAATAATTTTGTTCTTTTCTTCAGCTTTATTAAGGTATAATTGATGAAAAAAATTATAAGATACTTAAAGCGTACAACGTGACTTGATATACATTATGAAAGGATTCCCCCTGGATTAATTAATATATCTATTACATCATATATTTACTATTTTTTAATTGGTGAGAACATTTAAATTATAATCTCTTGGCAAATTTCAATTATACAGTACAGTGTTTCAACTATAGTCACCATGTTATTCATTAGCTCCTCAGATCCTGTTCATCTTACAACTGAAGTTGGTACCCTTTTACCAACGTCTATTTACCCCAGCCCTTGCAGTCACTTTTCTACTCTCTCCGTTTCTATGAGTTTGACCTTTTTTTTTAAAGATCCACATATAAGTGATACCATGAACTCTTTGTCTTTCTCTGCCTGGCTTATTTCACTTAGCATAATGCCCTCCAGTTTCATTCACGTTATCACAAATGACAGGATTTACTTCATTTTTAAGGCTGAATAACACTCCGTTGTGTGTGTGTGTATACACATACATACATACAGTTGACCCTTGAACAACATAGGTTTGAACTGCATGGGTCCACTTACATGTGGATTTTTTTTCAATAAATACAGTACCTGTATTTTCATTTTACAGATCTTTGACTAAAGTTTGTGTTTGATTAGAGATCATAATATGCAGAATCAAAAGAATTAGGGTTTGAGTCCTGATTCTATCCAAACTATTTCAGCTTCTTGCCCTTGGGTGAGTCATTTATCAATTCCTCCATTTTTGAGGCAGAGATAGCAATACTCAGATTTTCACCTGCTTGGGGGGTTGGCACCTGTAACCCCCCATATTGTTCAAGGGTCAACTGTATGTATGTGTATGTGTGTGTGTGTGTGTATACACATCATAATTTCTTTATCGATTCTTCTGTCAATGGACACTTAAGTTGTTTCCATACCTTGCCTAGAGTGAATAATGCTGCTATGAACATAGGAGTACAGATATCTTTTCAAGATAATGATTTCATTTCCTTGGATATACACCCAGAGGTGGGATTACTGGGTCATATGGTAGTTCTATTTTTAATTTCTTGAGGAACCTCCATATCGTTCCCCAGAGTGACTGTGCCAGCTTACATTCCTACCAGCAGTGCACAAGGGTTCCCTTTACTCCACATCCTCACCAGCATTTGCTATCTCTTGTCTTTTAGATAATAGACATCCTAACAGGTGTGAGGTAATATCTCATTGGGGTTTTGATTTCCATTTCTCTGATGATTAATGATGTTGAGCATTCTTTCATGTACCTATTGGCTATTTGTATGTCTTCTTTTGAAAAGTGTCTTTTCAGGTCCTTTGCCCATTTCTTAATTGGGTTATTTGCTTTTTTGCTATTGAGTTCTGTGAGTTCTTTATATATTTTGGATATTAAGCACTTATCAGATATATGATTTGCAAATATTTTCTCCCATTCTATAGGTTGCCTTTTCATTTTGTTGATGTTTCCTTTTGCTGTGCAGAAGATTTTCAGTTTGATGTAGTCCCACTTATTTATTGTTGCTTTTGTTGCCTTTGCTTTTGGAGTCAGATCCAAAAATTATTGCCAAGACTGATATCAAGGAGCTTATCACCTATTTTTTGTTTGAGGAGTTTTATGATTTCAGGTTTCGTGTTCAAGCCTTTGAACCATTTTGAGTTGATTTTTAGGTATGGTATACAGTAGGAGTCCAGCTTCATTCTTTTGCCTGTGGCCATTCAGTTTTCCCAACACCATTTATTCAAGGGACTAGCCTTTCCCCATTGTGAATCCTTGGCTCCTTTGTCATAAATTAATTGACCATATACATGTAGGTTTATGTATGGTCTCTCTATTCTGTTCCATTGATCTATGTGTCTTTTTTTATGCCCATACCATACTGTTTTGATTATTATTGCTTTGTAATATAGTTTGAAATCAGGACATGTGAGGCCTCCAGCTTTGCCTACTTAGGGTCTTTTGTGATTCCATATGAGTCTTAGAAATGTTTTTTCTATTTCTGTGAAAAATGCCATTGGAATTTTGATATGGATTGCATTGAAACTGTAGATCACTTGGGGTAGTACTGACAGTTTAACAATATTAATCCTTTCAATCCATGAATGTGGAATATCTTTCATTTTATTTGTTGTTTCTTCAATTTCTTTCATCAGTGTTTTAAAGGTTTTAGTGTACAGATCTTTCATCTCCTTAAAATTATTCCTAAGTATTTTATTATTTTCGAGGCTATTGTAAATGTTGAGGCTATTGTAAATGTAAATTGTTTGCTTAATTTCTCTTTCTGATAGTTTGTTTTCGGTATATAGAAAACCAACAGATTTCTATATATTAATATTGTATCCTGAAACTTTACCAAATGTATTAGTTCTAGCAGCTTTTTGGTGGAGCGTTTAGGGTTTTCTATATATAATGTCATGTCATCATCTGCAAATAGAAGTTTTACTTCTTCCTTTCCAATCTGGGCATCTTTTAATTTCCTTCTCTTGACTAATAGCTTCCAGTGCTATGTTGAATAAAAGTGGTGAGAGTGCGCATTCTAGTCTTGTTCCTGATCTTAGAGGAAAAGCTTCCAGCATTTCATCATTGAGTATGATGTTAGCTCAATGGGCTTGTCATATAAGCCTTTATTATGTTGAGGTACATTTCCTCTGTACCAAGTTTGTTGAGTTTTTATCAAGAAAGAATGCTGGATTTTGTCAAATGCTTTTTCTGAGTCTATTGAGTTCATATAGGTTATATAGATTTTTATTCCTCATTTTGTTAATATGGTATATCACATTGATTGATTTGTGGCTGTTGAACCATCTTTTTTTTTTTCTAGTTATTTAACATAAATTTATTTTATTTATTTATTTTTTTAACATCTTTATTGGGGTATAATTGCTTTACAATGGTGTGTTAGTTTCTGCTTTATAACAAAGTGAATCAGTTATACATATACATATGTTCCCATATCTCTTCCCTCTTGCATCTCCCTCCCTCCCACCCTCCCTATCCCACCCCTCCAGGCTGTCACAAAGCACCGAGCCAATATCCCTGTGCCATGCGGCTGCTTCCCACTGGCTATCTACCTTACTAGGTTTGTTAGTGTGTATATGTCCATGACTCTCGCCCCGTCACAGCTCACCCTTCCCCCTCCCCATAACCTCAAGTCCGTTCTCTAGGAGGTCTGCGTCTTTATTCCTGCCTTACCCCTAGGTTCTTCATGACATTTTTTTTTCTTAAATTCCATATATATGTGTTAGCATATGGCATTTGTCTTTTTCTTTCTGACTTACTTCACTGTGTATGACAGACTCTAGGTCTATCCACCTCATTACAAATAGCTCAATTTTGTTTCTTTTTATGGCTGAGTAATATTCCATTGTATATATGTGCCACATCTTCTTTATCCATTCATCCGATGATGGACACTTAGGTTGTTTCCATCTCCGGGCTATTGTAAATAGAGCTGCAATGAACATTTTGGTACATGACTCTTTTTGAATTTCGGTTTTCTCGGGGTATATGCCCAGTAGTGGGATTGCTGGGTCATATGGTAGTTCTATTTGTAGTTTTTTAAGGAACCTCCATACTGTTCTCCATAGTGGCTGAACCAATTCACATTCCCACCAGCAGTGCAAGAGGGTTCCCTTTTCTCCACACCCTCTCCAGCAATTAACGTTTCTAGATTTTTAGATGATGGCCATTCTGACTGGTGTGAGATGATATCTCATTGTAGTTTTGATTTGCATTTCTCTAATGATTAATGATGTTGAGCATTCTTTCATGTGTTTGTTGGCAGTCTGTATATCTTCTTTGGAGAAATGTCTATTTAGGTCTTCTGCCCATTTTTGTTGAACCATCTTTGCATTCTTGGAATGAATCCCATTTGATCATGGTTTATGATCCTTCTAATGTATTGTTCAACTCAGTTTGCTAATATTTTGTTGAGGATTTTTGCATCTATGTTTCATCAGGAATATTGGATTATAATTTTCTTTCTTGTAGTGTCTTTGTCTGCTTTGGTATCAACGTAATGCTGGCCTCAGAAAATGAGTTTGGGAGTTCCCCCCTCCCCTTCAATTTATAGGAAGACTTTGAGAAGGATTGGTGTTAATTCTTCTTTAAATGTTCGCTAGAATTCACTGGTAAACCCATCTGGTCCTGTGCTTTTGTTTGTTGGGAAGTTTTTGATTACTGACTCAATCTCCTTCCTAGTAATTAGTCTATTCAAATTATCTATTTCTTCATGATTTAGTCTTGGTAGGTTGTATGTTTCTAAGAATTTATACATTTTTCTAGGTTATCCAATCTGTTGGTGTATAATTGTTCATAGTAGTCTCTTATGATCCCTTGTATTTCTGTAGCACCAGTTGTAATGTCTCCTTTTATTTCTGATTTTCTAACTTTATTTGAGTTCTTTTTCTTAGTTACTGTAGCTAAAGGTTTGTCAGTTTTATTTATCTTTATGAAAAACCAGCTCTTAGTTTTGTTGATCTTTTGTATTGTTTTTTGGTCCCTATTTCTTTTACTTCTGCTCTGATCTTTGTTATTTCCTTCCTTCTACTTTGGGCTTAGTTTTTTCTTCTTTTTCTTATTCCTTGAGGTGTAAAATTAGGTTGCTTATTTGAGATCTTTCTTTTTTCTTAATGTAGGCATTTATTTCTCTAAATTTCCCTCTTGGAATTGCTTTTGAGGCATTCCAAAATTTCGGTATGTTGTCTTTTCATTTTCCTTTGCTTCAAGATATATTTTGATTACTCTTGATTTTTTTTCTTTGACCCATTCGTTGTTCAGTAGCATGTTTGTTGTTTAATCTCCACATATTTGTGAAATTTCCAATTTCTTCTTTTAACTGATTTCTATTTTCTTACCATTGTGGTTAGAAAATACACTTTATATGATTTCCATTTTCTTAAATTTATTAAGGCTTGTTTTGCAGCCTAACAGATGACTTATCCTGAAGAAAGTTTCATGTGCTCTTCAGAAGAAAGTGTATTCTGTTGCTGTTGGATGGAATGTTCTTTATATGTCCTTTAGGTCCATCTGCTTTAACATTATGTTAAGTCCAGTGTCTCCTTATTAATTTTCTGTATGGGTGTTCTATATATATACATTGTTGAAAGCATGGCATTGAAGTTCCCTGCTATTACTGTAGTGCTATTTCTTCCGCAGATCTGTTAATATTTGCTTTATATACTAAGGTCCTCATATGTTGTGTACATGTTTACAGATGTTATATCCTCCTGATGAACTGACCCCTTTATCATTATATAATGACCTTCTTTGTGTCCTATCACAATCTTTGGCTTAAAGTCTATTTTGTCTTTTATAAATATAGGTATCCCTGCTGTCTTTTGGTTTCCATTTGCATGGAATATCTTTTCCATCCCTTCTCTTTCAGTCTATGTGTGTCCTTAAAGCTGAAGTCAGTCTCTTTTAGGAGAATTAGATGGGTCTTGTTTTTTTAATCCATTCAGCCACTCTATGTCTTTTAATTAGAGTTTGGTCCATTTACATTTAAAATAATTACTGATAGATATGGACTTACTATTGCTATTTTTTTCATTATTTTCTGGTTGTTTTATAATTCCTTTGTTCCTCTCTTCCTCTCTTCCTTTGTGATTTGATGAATTTCTGTAGTGTTATGCTGTGATTCCGTTCTCTTTTTTGTGTGTGTTTATTGATCATTGGTTATTACTTTGTAGTTACCATGAGGTTTACATAAAACGTCATATGTCTATTTTAAGTTGATGACAACTTCAAACACACAAAAGCTCTACTTTTTTACACTCTTCTCTCCACGTTTTGTTTTTATGCCACAATTTACTTTTTTTTTTTTTTTTTTTTTTTTTTTTTTTTGCGGTACGCGGGCCTCTCCTGTTGCGGAGCACAGGCTCCGGACGCGCAGGCTCAGCAGCCATGGCTCACGGGCCCAGCCGCTCTGCGGCATGTGGGATCCTCCTGGACCGGGGCACGAACCCGTGTCCCCTACATCAACAGGCAGACTCTCAACCACTGTGCCACCAGGGAAGCCCCACAATTTACATTTTTACACTGTATACCCATTAACAAATTATTATAGTTATTGTAATATTTTTGTCTTTTAACTCTCATATTAGTGTTAGAAGTGATTTACCCATGACAATTTCAACATTAGAGTATTCCGAATGTAACTGTGTATTCACTTTTACCATTGAGTTTTATACTTTCTTGTTTTCCTGTTACTAATTAGCATCCTTTTGTTTCTGTTTGAAGAACTCTCTTTAACATTTCTTGTAAGGCTGATGTAGTGGTGATGAACTCTTTCAGCTTTTGTTTGTCTGGGAAACTTTATCTCGCCTTCAATTCTGAAGAGCAACTTTGCTGAGAATTTTTTCATGTTTTTTTAGTTTCAGCACTTTGAATATATCTGCTGGTCCCTTCTGGCCTGAAAGTTTCTGCTGAAAAATCTGCTGATATTGCTATGGGAGCTCCCTTGTACATAACAAGTTGTTTTTCCCCTGCTGCTTTTAAGATTCTTTCCTTGTCTTTAACTTTTGACAATTTTATTATCATTAATGTGGATCTCTTAAAATTAATGTGGGTCTCATGGTGTGGACCTCTTTGGATTCCATTTGGAACTCTCTGGCCTTCCTGTATCTGGATGTCTGTTTCTTTACCCTGGTTAGGAAAGTTTTCAGCTGTTATTTCTTTGAATAAGCTTTCTGCCCCCTTTCTTTCCCTCTCCTCGTTCTGGGACTCATATAAAGCATATCTTGATCCACTTGATGGTGTCCCATACATCTCTTAAGCTTTTTCATTGCTCCTCTGATTGGATGAATTTCACTGCCCCATCTTTGCATCCACTGACCATTTCTTTCACTCATCTAGTCTGCTGTTGAACTCCTCTAATGAAGTTTTCAGGTCAATTATTATATTCTTAACTCTGTGTTTTCTGGTTTGGCACTTTTTTATATTTTCTATCCCTTTGTACTTTGTTTACGCATTGTTCTCCTGACCTTGGTAAGCATCTTAATGACTTATTTTGAACTCTTTATCGGGTAAATCACTTGTCCATTTCATTAAGATCTGTTTCTGGAGATTTTTCTTGTTCTTTTGTTTGGAACATATTCTTGTTTCTTCATTTTCCTTGATTCTCTGTTTAGTTTCTGCACGTTAGATAAAACAGCCACCTCTCCCAGTCTCAATAGAATGGTCTCAGGTAGGAAATGAACCTCTTGAATCAGCCCAACCTGAGCTCATAGTTGTTTCTCAAACCTCTAAGATTGTCCAAGCAACTTTCTTTGTTCTTAGTGGCTCCGGGTAGTTGGGGGTATGTCAAAACTCATGAGTGTCCCAAAGGGGAGGAACACAGTCAACATTTATATGCAGGCTGATTATAAGCTGGGCCCTAGGCAGCAGGTGGGAAATTATGTAGTTAAGCTGCTTCCAGGGTGTTGACTTAAAAAATATTCACAACCTAAAAGTTGAGCGTTATATTTTATTTGGTGGGCGTTTTTAGGACTTCAAGCCTGGGAGGCAGCATCTCAAGGAACCCTGGGAGAACTGCTCTGCAGAGGCGAGGGGGGGAACCAGGATAGTTTTACAACAAAGAGCAGGTAGTCAGAACATCAAAAGATTACTGTTAAAGAAAACCAGATATCCCAAGTTAAGGAATTTAGAGCTTTTCTTTGTATGGGAAGATGCAAGAGTCTAGGCTTACTGAAATCATTCCTTTGATATGCACCTCAGCTATCTGGGGCCAGTGTTTTTACATCCTGAGTTTCCTCAGGGCTCACTGTAGGGAGTGGCTGCAGTCTGATGGCTGGTAGATGGCAGGTATTCTTTCCCTCCCGAGTTCCCTCAGGGCTCACATTGGAGGGCTGCAATTGCTGATGACTGTGACATCCTTTGCTTACTGATATGGCAGGAAATATTCCATTTCTCAAGGGAAACACTAGGAGATGGCTGTTTTTGCCTGCTGGGCCCAGGATATAGTTAGGGCAGGGAGGTAGGGTAGGGAAGTGTGCTCCTACATCTATTAAAAACTGCTTTTTGTTTGCTAGTCCTGTGGAATTTGTGAACACAAGCCCACTGGCTCTCAGAGACAGGCATTATGGAGACCTATTCCTTGGGCAGCAGCTGCAAAAGCTGGGGTGTCAGCCATTTGTACAAGCCCCTTCCAGGGAAATACTAGTGGCTTGGTTTTATTGTTGTAGCAGGCTGAAGGAAGAGGGCAGGGAAGGTGTATCCCAACCTCCCTGTCACTGGGGAGGATCACAGCCAACCCCTAAACATGTGCTAAAACTAAAAGCTTCACCCTCAGGTGTCAGCTTTTAAAAGATGCATATAAACCCCTCAGGGAAAGATAGGAAGATGGGCATTTTTGCCTGCTTCCTCTGTGCTGAGCCCTGGGGGGCAGCTAGTTAAAAACTGCTTCTTTGCCACAGTCCTGTGGGACTCATGAATGGCTAAGTAACCCATTGGCTATCAGAGCCAGGTGATCCAAGGACTCATCCCTTTGGATGGAAGCTGTAAAAACTAGGGCACAGACATGTTTACAACCTCCTTCCAGGCAGATACTAGCAACTTTGAGCAGGCTGGAGAGAGAAGGTGGGAGAGCATCCAATGGCTTCCCTGGTCTCCAGGGAGGATCATAGCCCCCAGAGCTTGCTAAATTAAAATCCTGACCCTCAGGTTGCAGCTTTAAACACTGGCAGATAAACACACACCTTTCAGAGAAATATTGAGATAGGTGATTGTGCCCTTTTGCTCTGCCATAGTGAATGCTCATGCACTTGTGAAGAAGTGGATTTGCTATATCCTTATGGGTCTCATAAACACAAGCCCAGTTGGCTTTCAGAGCTGGGTGTTTAGGGGACCCATCCCTGAGGTAAAAATCTTAAAAGCTGGGATGCAGATGTGGGTTACAAACCCTTTGCTCCTCAGGAAGAAGTTGGGAGTTGGAGATTCCCTCCTGATTATATGGTGCTGTGTCAGGGATGGGATTTATGTCAAGTGTGTTTCAGCCTTTGCTACCCATTTTGATGGGGGTATTCTTTCATTTCCCCAATGCATAGGAGTTGCTCAGCTAGTTTCTGGATCTCTTTCAGAGGGAATTGCTCTATGTGCAGCTGTGCATTCAATGTGTATGTGAGGGGAGGAGAGCTCAGGAGCTTCCTATGTTACCACCTTAGTCCTGCCTCTCTCATTCCCAATTATTTTAGCTATTTCTTCTGTTAATTAAATCCATATGTCTAGACTATTTCTCCAAATGGTCAAGTGCTCAAGTCATCTATTTGTTACCTGTGTTTGTTTATGGCAACATCTCCTGGAAGCCCTCACCATCATCTTTTGCCTCTCTCCTATGTCGAATCCCCCTAATTCCTATATCCCATGTCTTCCTTGTTTACTCGCTTTCTGGAATTTCTTGAGAAACACATCTTGAAGAAAGGTTATGGAAGATAATATTTTTGATTTCTTACGTGTCTGAAAATATCTGTTTTATTCTGATACTGTTGTTTAGTCAAACATAGATTGTAGGATAAAATGAACGCTTGAAAGCACTGTTCCATTATTTTCTAATTTCTAGAGCTGCTGAGATGTCACGTCATTCTGATTCTGCATCCTTCGAATAGGACCTATTTTCTTCTCAGAAACGTTTAAGATCTTGTCTTTATCCCAGTACTCTGAAATTTTGCAATTTGTTTGCTTTAGTCTTTTTTCTTCTTTCACCTTGCTGGGCAAATATTAGGCCTTTTAAATCTAGAAACCCATGTTTTTCAATTCTGGGAAATCACTTAAAAACTTTCTAAGATAATTTTCTACCCTCCTTTTCCACTCCTCTTCTAGAACCTACTAGTTTTATATTCCCTGAAAAAATCTGCTCATTTCCATATTTTCTCTCATTTTTCAACTTTTTTTCTAGTATTTGTAAAATTTCCTTAACTTTATTTTCCAAACATTTTATTTGAAGTTTTATTTATTTTATTCTGTACTTTTTATTTTAAATAACTTTCTTCTCCTCTATGGGATTTTTGCACAGCTAAAATCCTATGCTTATTCCCTATGTATAATCAATATTTTCTCTGAGACATTACTCTCTTCTACCTACAGTGTCATAAATCTTGTGATAAAAAGTGCTTCTTGGGAAAGATTTTGCCTTTTAAAATATATTCTGTTATATAATTTCTGTTTAATGAGCCAAAAATATGTGCCTTTTAGTTCTCATGCAGTTAATTAATTTAAAATGATTTGTTCAAAACTTGTCAAGTATCATAAAACGGTGGGGAAGAAACCCAAAAACAATCCCCCAAAGTAGCTTATCAATATTTGTGGCCATTCTACAAATATAGCTGAAGTGTAAATAACTGTGAAATAAAAAGACATGAAAATAATTTCAGCAATCAGACTTGGCCAAAGCACAGAGCTTTTTGGCAATGGCCTGGAGTGTGGAATGCATTGCCTGCTTGAATCCAAGTCCAGGTGCCTGTGATTTCTTTTTCCACTTTCAGTTCACCATTTTTTTTTTTTAAATAAGTTCATCAGGCCTCTGAGCTAGAATTTAATCTGTGGAAAATATTCTATGCCAGAGCACCCCATGTATGTGCAATTTATTTAAATGAGTGAGATGGGTGGCTTTATATCAGCAGTCTTACTGCAAAGGATAATGGCACTTTCTACCAGTTGATTAGTTTACAAAATGCTTTCATGTGCAGTTTTTCACTCTAAAAACGCTGAATGTTTTAATTCTATGACATAAATCACAGCAAGGTCCTTTTTGACCTACCTCCTAGAGAAATGGAAACAAAAACAAAAATACACAAATGGGACCTAGTGAAACTTAAAAGCTTTTGCACAGCAAAGGAAACCATAAACAAGACCAAAAGACAACCCTCAGAATGGGAGAAAATATTTGCAAACGAAGCAACTGACAAAGGATTAATCTCTAAAATTTACAAGCAGCTCATGCAGCTCAATATCAAAAAAAAAAAAAAACCCCAATCCAAAAATGGGCAGAAGACCTAAATAGACATTTCTCCAAAGAAGATATACAGACTGCCAATAAACATGAAAGGATGCTCAACATCACCAGGGAAATGCAAATCAAAACTACAATGAGGTATCACCACACACTGGTCAGAATGGCCATCATCAAAAAACCTACAAACAGGGCTTCCCTGGTGGCGCAGTGGTTGAGAATCTGCCTGCCAATGCAGGGGAGACGGGTTCAAGCCCTGGTCTGGGAAGATCCCACATGCCGCAGAGCAACTAGGCCCATGAGCCACAACTACTGAGCCTGCGCGTCTGGAGCCTGTGCTCTGCAACAAGAGAGGCCATGACAGTGAGAGGCCCGCGCACCGCGATGAAGAGTGGCCCCCGCTTGCCGCAACTAGAGAAAGCCCTCACACAGAAACGAAGACCCAACACAGCCAAAAATAAATTAATTAATTAAAAAAAAATCTATGAGCAATAAATGCTGGAGAGGGTATGGAGAAAAAGAAACCCTCTTGCACTGTTGGTGGGAATGTAAACTGATACAGCCACTATGGAGAACAGTATGGAGGTTCCTTAAAAAACTAAAAACAGAACTACCATACAACCCAACAGTCCCACTAATGGGCATATACCCTGAGAAAACCATAATTCAAAAAGTCATGTACCACAATATTCACTGCAGCACTATTTACAATAGCCAGGACATGGAGGCAACCTAAGTGTCCATCGACATATGAATGGATACAGAAGATGTGGCACATATATTCAATGGAATATTACTGAGCCCTAAAAAGAAACGAAATTGAGCTATTTGTAGTGAGGTGGATGGACCTAGTCTGTCATACAGAGTGAAGTAACTCAGAAAAAGAAGAACAAATACCATATGCTAACACATATATATGGAATCTAAAAAAAAAAAAAGGTTCTGAAGAACTTAGGGGCAGGACAGGAATAAAGACGCAGACCTAGCCTGTCATACAGAGTGAAGTAACTCAAACAGAAAAACAAATACCATATGCTAACACATATATATGGAATCTAAAAAAAAAAAGGTTCTGAAGAACTTAGGGGCAGGACAGGAATAAAGATGCAGAGGAGATATGGGGATGTATGTATACGTATAGCTGATTCACTTTGCTATAAAGCAGAAACACAACATTGTAAAGCAATAAAGATGTTAAAAAGTTTTTAAAATAAATAAATGAAAACGCTGCATGTTTTAATCTCCATATCACAAAGTTTGGAAAAGCAAAGACAATAAGAGCACAATGGTTAAAAGCGTCATTGCTCTTAACTGAAAAATAGGAAAATAATTATCTCTTGGGGTTTGTGTGTATTACTTTTCCTATGTAGTATCTGGTACATAGTAGGCACTCAAAAAATGTTCACATTGTAATGCTAGAATCTGTCTTCTTTATAGATTCCAGCAGTACCTCAATGGTCAAAAATCTGACTCCTTGAGCCCCAGAAAGTTCTGTTATTGCTCACTTGGTAACCTCTGTACCAAATTAAGAGCTGTCATCCTTCTGTTTTTCACTTTTTTCTAAAGTATTTTTTGTGTTTTGCACTCTTAAGTCAATTACAAACTTTTTAAAAACAGGAATTATCTCCCAAAAGTCTTTCACAATTTTGAAACTCAATTGACTCTATCAGCTGACTCAAGCTGGTTTTACATTCAAAATTACTTTCCTGCTAAGTCTGCTACTGAAAGGAACTCTTCGTTTCAGACAAACAGCAAATAGCTTTACTGTCTGAACTTAAAAGGGTTTGCTCTGCTTGAGTATTCTATGGATGAAGTTTGTCAAATATTGCATAGTAATTTAGTGCATAATTCTTAAGGACAGAATCAAACATAACTGCAAGGGATATGGGCTTATTTTGTCTTTTGTTTTTTTAACATAAAGGGTTAAGGGCCTGGCCCATATAAATCTAGTTTATAGAAGGAGAGAAAAGTGTCTTTGTGCCCATACTCTTCATGAGCTGACACTACCATGCCCCTACTCAGAATATATCGTGGCTTCCTATATCCACAGAAGACCCAAGTTCCAGGAGATATAACCAGGAACTTCTTGCAACAAAATATTTTCATGTACATCTGCTCCCATAGCTTATCTAGTAGTTCTCAAATGTCAGTGGGCACAGGATTCACCTCAGGAACTTATTATAAATACCTCTCTGGAACCCCTCAAAAAGGGATTCAGTAGCTAGACTGGAACAAGAAGTCTGCACTTTAAACAAACTTTCCCCAGTGTAGCTCTATCATGTGATTCTGACATGGGTAGCTCAAACCCCACAATGAAGAACACTGCCTAAGTCTATGGCTATACCCAGGGTTGGGATAATAAGGAATAAAAAGGAATTTATTCTGCGCTCCCAGGAAGTAGCTAAACATTTGAAGGAAACTGAGGCTCCTTGTTACTGGAATTAGCCTGGGTCCACCACATACCTCTTTTCCTGTATGTCCATTAGCAACCTGCCCAGCTATTTCTATTAATTTGGAGTTTTTAAAAGACAACAATCTTTTTTATTAACTTAACCCTTTTCTTCTAGAAAACAATTAGACAAGCTGTTTGAACAGCAGAATTAAAGGAATTTTTCTTTCCTAAAGCTTCTTCTAGAACATATGTCCATTCACTGTCATGATGATTTCAAAACAGAATCAGGAAGAATGTCGGTATGACAAGAAAATTGTTTGTTTCCTACCACTTAAGAACATTATTTCCGTTTTCTGTTTGTTTCTTTTCCCCCCTACACAGCTATGAGTTCCAGGTGAAACCCAAAAACCCACTTGGTGAAGGCCCACCCAGCAACACGGTGGCATTCAGTACTGAATCAGGTAATCACATCAGCAGTAATTCCTAACAAGGATATAAAGGGTCACCATGTTTTGCACAGCTTGTTTGAAACCTAGCTAAACACTGGGTAAAGCATTTGATTTAAAAAAAACCATCCATTTGAAAAAGCAAACTGATGAAGGTACCCTTAAGGAAACACCCCTTGGGTGTTTCCTCATTTATCTTGATGTCAGAAAAACATTAGGCATATCAGTTTAAAAGAAAAAAAGCATATAGTCAGTCTATACTCAATAGTGCATGAATGCTCCTCTCTATGCCTAGAATCTGTGCCTAGAATCAAAATATCAGACGCTCAGCCACAGTATCCAGAAAGGGAATTCATGTGAGTTTTTTATGATGAACAGCCGTGAAATTTTCTAATTTGGCCTAAGTTTCAATTCCTTAATGAGATACATCCGTACTCACAGCATTAGTGTATAATTTTTTACACCAAATGCAGTTCATGGCATCTTGGTGATTTTATCATCAATAGTTTTTTTTATGAAACTAAAAGAGGAAGATTTTAAAATGGAAGTAAAATCTAGAACAGCAATGAAGACTACGAACTACACAAATCACATATAAAAGATACAGCTGAGTACGTGGCAGAGGAGATTCTCCACTGGAGAACAATTCCCAAAACAAAATATACAATTTTCAAATTTGGACTTTAGTAAGAGTGTACCGTTTTGCAAGATTCCTTAACAACTATAAGCACCCATCTTCTTCACTATGTCACTGGAACACTGGGACTTACCTAATAACCTCTGACTCTGTCTTTGATATTTCTCCTTAGCTGACCCAAGAGTGAGTGAGCCAGTTTCTGGTAAGTACCTACCTGGATGAGAACACAGCTACACGCTTTCCTACAGTGATTCAACTAAACGGGCATGGTAGAATTTTAGTCATGATTTCACTTTAGTCTATTTAGTCTTCTTAGAATATCAATCAGGTATGAATGCTTACCTAAAACAGTCAGTAACACTGACAGCCTATGTTGTTTCAGGAACAAGCTGAATATTTTAAAACCTGCTTTCCATTCTTGTAACAGACTAGCTCAACTTTTCTGTTTATTAAGTCAAGATACAGGACCCTCACTTCCACTTTTAATAACAAGTCACATTAAAGCAACTGTTTAAATTGTATAATATGCTGCAAAAAAAGAAACCTAAATTTGCTCCTAAAGGGATGCTGTTCTACATTGAGCACTGCAGAGGCTAGTCAACTCTGACACATACTGCTCCAAGATTTACCTCATCATTGATGGAAATTTAATTGGGGGTTTACTCCTATATTTTTGGCTCCAATATTTAGCACTGGAGAAAACCAGCTATCAGCAGGTTGACAATGAACTTGGCAAACTGCTTTTTTAAAAGCTTTTAAGACAGCTCTTCAGGACCGAAAGTCAAATACTAAACTCAAACCATGTGCTTTCTTTATGCAGCAGGAAGAGATGCCATCTGGACTGAAAGACCCTTTAATTCAGACTCTTACTCAGAATGTAAGGGCAAACAGTATGTCAAAAGGACGTGGTATAAAAAGTTTGTAGGGGTGCAGCTGTGCAACTCTCTCAGATACAAGATTTATCTGAGTGACTCCCTCACAGGTAAGCACGGCCATCAGTTCTGTTTTGAGGATTATCCTTCAGGAAATGCTTTGCAGCATTCTGTAACTTAGCCTTTTCTATGGACAGTCCCAGACACGAAGGTGTGATGTAAATACAAGTTTCCTTTTTGAGCAAGATGTTATTGGAATCTTAGGATTTGAGACATGCTACAAGAAGGTAAATAATGAAAATGCAATCTGAAACGGTGCCATCGTGGCGAACCTGAACGTAGAAAAACTAGTCACATCCAAGCTCAATTTTGTTACAGCCAACCCAGGATAAAAAGCCTACGGGTAGTAAAAAGACTGTATCTAACAATAATCATGGAAGGAGTACGACGTATTTAAGATTTTAAGTCTGTCAGAGACAAGAGCAAGATTAAAACACTGAGCCAGAAGGGCTATAACCCCTTGCTCCAGACTCAGTGGGTTCATATTCACACAGTAAAAAATTTAAATAAGATTGGCCCAACATAGAAAGGTAGACATTTGCTCAATCATTCGACAGAACTATCTGCTTTGTTCAGACATTGTTCCAGGTGCTGGGGACAAAGCAGGAAATAAGACACGTTCCTGCTCTTTGTAGCTTACAATCTAGCGGGGAGAGACAGAAAGCAAACATGTAAATGAGAATTTCATATAGTGCTCTGAAGAAAAAAAAAAGGGGTGAAAGAAAATGGCTGAATGGAATGAAAATGGAGGGAAAAAATGGCTGAATGAAAACTCTTAGTTAGAATGGTTAGGAAAAGCACCCTCCTCAAAAGGTAGCACTTGTGCCGAGAAGAAAACTATGAGAAGGAACCAACCACGCAAAGATCGAGGGATAAAGAACCAGAGGTAGAGGGAAGAGAAACGCAAAGACCTGCAGCAGAAAATGCCTCGCCGGTTCCACTAGGGTGGCTGAGGCTTAGTAAGGGGAAGATCAGGCAGCATGAAATGCGGAGCTAGGAAACCAGGTAAGACTCCCGGGTTTTATTCTGAGTATAACAGAAGACTGCTGGAGAGATTGATGGAGGGGCGTAACACTATCTGAGTTGCGTTTTTAAAAGATGACTAATCTGTGAAAGGAGGAGGGGAGGAAAAATAGGGAAAAGCAAGAGTGAAAGCAGGGACGCCAGCTGGGAGACGATTCCATAGTTCAATCAAGGAACACTGGTGGCTCGAACTGGAAAGAAAGGGGGGAGAAGAACAAGGAAGACAGATTATTTGAAACAATTTGATTATTTCAGAGTCCTCCCATATCAAAGGCAGCAATACTTCATGATCCTTTTAATTTGTTTTTTCAGGAAAATTTTATAACATAGGTGATCAGAGAGGCCATGGAGAAGATCACTGCCAGTTCGTAGACTCATTTTTAGATGGACGCACAGGACAGCAACTCTCTTCTGACCAGTTACCCACCAAAGAAGGTATGTTTTCTGAGCCTCCTCGTAAGTAAGAGGCTTTTACAAATTAACCCAAAAAACATTCAAGCTGAGAAAATCAATCACTTTAAAAATAATTCTGTAGTACTACTACTCCATCTGCCTAGGAAAAAGGACTTCCCACATAAGACCTTAACATGAAGACTTTAATAGAAGTTTCTTCACTTTCCTCCCATTCCTTAAGACTCTGTTCCTTAGAGCTGAGGGGAATTACAGAACATCTTATATAAATCCATTCTACTTTAAGAAAACCTGAATTTTCAAAAGCAGCTATAAAAGAGCAGCTTAAAAACAGCTATAAAAAAAGAAGCTTAATTTCCCCAGCTTAAATCATTCATGCACTACTTTTATGGTTTTTGTCATACCGAGCACACAGGCATTTTTTTTATTCCTTTTTAAAAAATTTTAAAGAAATTCAAAGCTTTACTACTACTGTAGAAGGAAAAAAGAATGTTACTTGCCTTATAAATAATTCTATAAATACAATTAAAATAGAAGAATTCTGCTGAGAAATGACTAACCACTGTAACTTGCTACGGACACATTAGCACCAAGCTGTTTAGTAAGAATTGAAAAGACTGAAAATTAATTTAATCCCTGTCCAGGTAGGGTAAGAAAGGGTAAATTACACATCCATGTTACTCAGGAGTTACCAAGAGGGGCTTGTTAAATACTTAAAATTATTTGACTAGTCTTTTCAGAATCACATTTTGGTCACTGGCACTAAAAATACCAACCACACTAAAAGGTGACTTAATAAGATCTGTGAACTCATTATCAGAAAATTGAAACTGCTGCCTCACAGGAACCAGATATACAATATACTGTAAATTGTGTCTATTTCTGTAACATTTTACATTCACAGCAAAATTTTTAATCACTTAGTGTAGGGTCCTTGAAGGAAGATTTCATCAAACTTTAGTTCTGAGAAATCTAGCAATCTTAGACCAATCCTTCTTTTGTTTCCTAACATTTTAGTACAACACTCCTTTAACCAGGTAACTTCATAGACCACCACTAGGCTGTAAAGTACAGAAAGTACACTTTTACGTAGGTCAAAGTGTGTACTGAACTTGGTCAGTTATACTCAAACAAAACACGAAACCCCTCCAACTCCTGCCCCCTTTCAGCTTTATCTCTCAAATACTACCAACCATCCCATCCTAGATTAAGGCAGATGTCAAGGAGTTTCAAGTGTCCCTGATGTTCAGCTAGCCATTACCACCTCAGGAAAGACACCAGGGCCTCTCTTACTATCCTTTTTCTAAAATACTCTGCTTCACCTAGAGTAAGCTTCAGGCATTCAATGACACCCTTCAACCTATGAGCACTGAGGACAAAAATATATCATAGCAGCTATTAAAATTAATTATTTTCTCTCAGGCTATTTCAGAGCAGTTCGCCAGGAACCTGTCCAATTTGGAGAAATTGGTGGTCACACCCAAATCAATTATGTCCAGTGGTATGAATGTGGGACCACAATTCCTGGAAAATGGTAGATGCTGCAATCACGTTCAGAAGTGCCTTCTGTTTCATCATGGCAAAAATAATTGGAAACAGTATGGTGTTTGTCACATGCATTTAAAGCTCTTATGTTTACTATGTATAAAAGTTTAAAATCTAATTAATAGCAATATTAGATGTTTACTAGGAAGATTGCTAAGAATATTTATCAGGTTTTACAAAGTCATTTAAAGAAAGCAAAATATTGACATTAACAGAATAACATTTTTGGGGAAGCTGGCTCCCTATTCATGGTATTTTAAGAGATCATTTGTATATTATTTATCACATTGTTGTAATGATGTTTTGAGATACTTTTATAACAAAATTAACATCAAAAAACTAATATACTTTTTAAAAAATACTATTATTCTGTATTCTTCCTACTGGTGAGTTAATTCCATAAACCTCTACTTGGTTTAACTTATTAGATCAAATTATCTTCAGCATATATATCTGGGGGAAAAAGGTGCTAATATTCACATGTTTATTTAAACTTCAACTTTTTAGCAACAGCTGAATATCTTTTCTGAAGCGTTTAAATAGTTAACCATTCATGACAGTATACATTTCCTCAAATATCTGCAAATTATTGAAAGGATTTTGTTTGAATCAGTAAATTTCATTTCAGTTATAAATAGAATTGAGAATTATATATAGCGTTTCAAAATACATATTTTTTTCTTTCTCTACCCATAAACATGTTACAATGTCTGAATGTTATTTGTCAAACTATCCCTTTAAGCAGTTGTGTTCCTACTGTTTTTAATATAATTCTAATCAAGCTGTATACAGAGACTGACTGTAACGTCTAAGCACAAAAGGATAATGCATGATGAGATCCCTGCCATTTTATAGGATATTTACTATATTTTTACACAGAAGATCTCTAGGGAATGAATGTATCAGAGGCTGTTTTTGTAATTCTGTCTAACCCAACCTGTAATGAAAATCTGACTCGTTTTTATGTTTAAAAAAAAAAAGTATTTTTCTCCTTCATTTGGGGAGGGAGATGGGAATGCTGCATTGTTGCCCTCCTCCTTAAAGGACCTTTCTGTGCTTACCACCTTTCACCATGCTTCAGTTTTATCAATACTTCATTTTATATTTTTCAAACAAGTATAAACTCTGCAATAAAGAGATGTAGTTTTTTTAAGACCGAGTTCTTCATTTCTGAATGGTTCATTTCTATAAGGAAAATCACAAGTTATTTAGGATCTACCAAACCCCTCTTGTACCTTTTAATACTGAATCTATCGTGTTTATTTATATATAATAATATTATATAATCTATCTTCTAATCTATCTTCTTGTGAAATCTATTTCACAAGAAAGGCATAAAAGATAAAAGGTCTATACTTCATTTTAAGACCAAAACATCAATAAGGATTTGTATTTTTTCTCATTTTTATATATATATATATATATATATATATATACACACACACACATACATATACACACACACACACATATAGTGTCAATGACTAAATTAAATTACAAGACCACTAATGGATTCAATCATCTTTCTTTATTAACCTATCAATGTTTGTTACATTTATACATAATATCTAGTCTTCGCAAAGGGATCTACTTTAGTACATCATGTTAATGGTAAAAAGCCAAGTAAGATGGCTGAACTTCAACCTAGCATTTTAATATCCTCTGGACAAGGCAAGCTAGAAAGTCAATCACTTTGCACACATGTAAGAGTAGTGTTCCAAAATAACTAGGGAGCTGCTACAATTTTAAGCAGGGGAGGAAAAAAACTTTCATTTTGGTCTTTTTTCTTCCAGCAAATTAACTTTCAATTAACAGCAACAATGATATCATAAAAAAATGCTCTGCTTTTTAAACTTGTGAACTTCAATACAAATTAAAAGAGTAGTATTGGAGTCTTTTGGGAGGCGAACAGCTAGCAGCTACATTCATCAGTGTAACTGAGCCTCCTCCTTATCGATAACCTGGTCCAGGTTGGGTATAGCCCTGACCAAAGGGAGGACGGCTACGTGCATAAGGGTTAGACCCACTCGGAAGAGGGGTCATGGTACTCCCAGGAGGTGGAGTGAAACCTGGTCTTGGCTGATAGGCCCCGGGTTGGCTTGGAGCCATTCCAGGTTGTGAGGCAGGGGCCACAGTGTAATTAGTGGGCTGAGAAGTTTGGGTAGTGTAGGTTTGTGGAGGGTAACTGCTCGCCTGGTACTGCTGTGGCGGCTGAGCAGCAAGTTGCTGAGGCTGACCAGAGAAGGCAGGAGCCGGTGCCTGGGAAGCTGGCTGCTGGCCATATCCCTGGAACTGCTGAGGTTGCTGGGGTCCAGTCTGCTGACTGTAGCCTGCTGAAAAGGCAAAACGTACATATCTTATTTTTCCTTTTGGTGACCAATTTCCAGAGAATTAGTCTTACTGTTATGGACAAAAAAATGAGAAATTGAACAAACTTAATCCTACGTATTTATGCAACGAGTAGAGTAGCAGAGTCTATATTTCAAGACCACATAGTATCCAAGAAGCACTTTCTAGACAATTTTGTAAACCCTCTAAAATTAAAACCACTACATATACTACTTCTACTTCAACTCCTCCTACACTGCATAATCCCTGAGAGCAAATTCCTGTTCTAGCATAACTCCCAGTATAGAGTAGATGTTCAAATGATAAATGCAGGAATTAATGCAAAAGCTAGTCATTAACCTGGTTCTGAGGGGCCTGTTTAATAACAGTACCAAATAAAAACACATTTTATTTGTAGAGAATGAATATTTTTAAATGAAACAATGGTGCTACAAATACATCTTATTGTGCTAATGAGATGCTTTAAGGTTTATTCACTCTATAAAAACTAAGCCATTTAAGAATAAACATTAAGTGCCAATTTTCACAATCCTTAAAATCTTTCTTTTAGATTTGGTATCTGATGTAAAGGTTTTTGCCTTCACAATTCAAAATTCTGGCTTAGCAGTAACAATGTAACACACAGAAAGCATATCATATTGCCCCACAAAAATCAACATCTATATTCATTAGTTACTAGGATGTAAAGTCTTTTAAAATAAAAGGTCTGCTTCACTAAAAACTTTTATCTCTACCATGAAACACACCTGCAGCTACTTGCAATGAAACCTCTCCATTGACTGGAATCCTGTCAGCATTAAATACCAGATACATAAGAAAATTATTAAAATATGTACAACCCTGCATTTAAAAAAATAAAAAGGATTGAATGAATTTGAGTATATTCTGAACTCACCTTGAACCTGGGTTCAAAATTTACTCATGAAAGAAACCTTTCTGACACAGTCCATGAATAAAACTGGAAAAGGTCACAGAGGGAAACTGCCAAAGTGTCAGAGTGTCAAAGATGGTCCAATGTTACCACCACCACTTAGTCTCCAAGCAGAGTATTTACTTGACTATTTCCATATCTCCCAAATTCAAGTTAATAGGACTAGCAGGATCAGAAATACAGAGATAATAATTTGAAAAGAACTAAACTTTACTCAGTGAAGACCCTGACTAAAATCATTAAGAGCAAGCTTAATTTTTAATAAGTAAATCAAATATCTAATGCATTTTACTCATGGCAGTATCTAAATACTGAACTAAAGTCAATTCATTGATGTCATACAATTTCTCCTATCCTCTACATAAAATTTTTTTACTGTAAGTTTTTGGAGAAACAGAAGGACTCAGCTTTTATACTGAAAATATCTATTCAACTTAAGATTATGAGCAAAAAAAAAAAGCTGTCTTCTCATCCTGGCAGGTGAAATCTAAACTGGCTTTTTAACAGCATCTGGGGACAACCATATCTATTTTTCAAGAGAGGGAATAACCCCTAAGGGCCTAAGATGCTGTTTCATTAGCAACCTACTAGTCTTTGACCATAATATAGCAATACCTCTATATGTATATACTCTCCTCCTCCCACCACCATCCCCCTTCCCTTGAAAAACAAAATAAATGAGTAACTTTGGTGCAAACTGCCAGAAATGGCAAGAAATGGAAATTCTGTGGTTCTCTGAATAAATGAATTTTAAAGAACAAGGAGTCATATGGTCCACAAAGCCTAAAATATTTACTATCTAGCTTTTTATGGCAGAAAAGTCTGCCAACCCCTGGTCATGGTTGGAGAATGTAGAATGATATAGGGAAGTCATTAACTACAAAGTCAAGGATACTGGGTTCTGGTCTGGTTCTCCCACTAAATGGCTGCATGTCCTTTGATGAATCACAACTCTCTGAGCCCTAGTTGTCTCATTTATAAAATGAGTGGGTGGGACAAGATCAGTGGTCCCCAACCCTGGTTGCACTTTAGAATGACGTGCAAAGCATTTAAAATAAAAAAGCCTGAGTCCCATGCTCGACCAAATAAAACAAGATCGCTGGGAGTAGAGCCCAGGCACCTGTAACTTTCAAAAAACACCTCTCCAGGTGATTCTGAAGTATGGTGAAGACTGAAATCCCCTGGATTAGATAACTAGGTCTTTCCCACTCTAATATCTATTATTTCTACAAATTATATAATTTGTAACACAGATTTTCTTTAAAGGACTGCATCCTAAAAATAACCTTCCCCCAATATTATAGTCCAAGTTCAAATTCATTCCACCTATTTTATATAATTAAAAACTAGCAGTTACAGGTTAAATCACTCCACAGCAAATCCAATCCAAATAAAAATTGTTCTTTGTGTTAAAATATGTCAGACTCCAATGGTAGAATTTTATGGTCTAATTCAGGGGGTCAGCAAACGTTTTTCTGTAAAGGACCAGACAGTAACTATTCTAGGCTTTGGGGGCCACATGGTTTCTGAACCTTATAACTGCAGGGGTGGTGTTTTCACCGTAAGTTCCAAGCACATTTAAGGGAAAAAAAAGAGCACACACTTGCTTTAAGAATAGTTGTACCCTGTCATTTTTACTGAGGAAAATGATTAGGCTTTTTTGAGTGGGAGATCCTTAGGCTCACTGGCAGCAGTCTACTATATGGAGCTTTAATCTCAGACTTTTCGATGATACCTAAGTTAATGTTTATTATTAAATGAGATAATGTGTACACAAGGGATTGCTAATGAGGTTGACTGTTTTCCCCCATGTTTATTGCATGTTCCTTGCTCATTCTTGTAGAGTTAATCTTACTACTTTTCTAAAATTACAGTTGAAATTTTGATACTTAAATCTTTGACTGTAAAACAAGAGTTGAACACAAAATTCTCAGATATAACAAATGTAAAAATTACCTGAATTATAACCACAGTATTCAAAGCTACACTGAGAGATTTTTATGTTCTTAGTTGCCAGAATTACGTTTTACACAATTCTACTTTTATGGCCTGTTTTTGGTATTCCTACATACTTTTGGGAGATTTAAAAACCTATGTAGCTTAATTTGGTTCTTATTTAATAAGACCACCTCTTTCCATGTTCCATGGAAAGTTCCATGAGGGAACTGTTAATGTTTTTACAGGTACTAAGAGTACACTGGGATAATGTGTTACATATAATGGAGGAAAAAATGTTGCATTTTTGTAGCTCTAGATCACCCAGCAGGTAAGTCATCACATCAGTAGGAGGTAACTTTGTATTAAAAACTTTTTTATACTACAGGTTACTACTGAATCATCTACTATGATTTTAAGTTTTACCTGCCCACTGGAAAACTGAAATGGTGATTTACAGTAAAAATTTTTATGCAAAATATTTAAAAATAAATAAAACAAGTGTTATTCCCCCCGCCCCAGGTAAATACTTAATACCTACTATAACAAATCAAGGAATTAGGGGGAAAGAATTAAAGTTTCTTGAGTACAGAGACAGCTCCCTCTGGACACCCGCTCACCTGCATACTGAATACCATACTGCTGCGTCGGCTGGGGGGGCACCTGTGGCTGAGTGCCATAGCCAGCCTGCTGTGGGTACTGCTGGTACATCTGACCTAAAAGAGACAAGACAAGGCAAAGAGGCAGGTTTAACGCAGCAGAAGAGAAACGCTTTCAAAGCACATTTAATTCTCTCCCCATTCACAAACATAAACACACTGAGAACCAAGACACAAGAATGTGTTTGTTCCCCTCTGTCTATGAAGAGAAGAATGAACAATTTAACAAGTGTGGCCACTCTGCTGTGGAATAACTGCAGAGAACTCTAATCGGCAGCAAATAACATGAATGGTTACTTCAGAAATTCCAGAAAAACTAATGTTTTCAAACCCAACTGTCAACAGATATGTACTACTAATGTTCAGTAAAAATCAATAAATAAAAATTTGAGGGGCAAATACCATTAATAGCTCCTGTGATTTCCAAACATGTAAGAATTTACTGGTTCATGTCCTTATCATCTCTATTACTTTACAGTTGTTCTAATGGTGGATTTATCTGGATCTAATGCCTAGAGAGCAATAAAACTTGCACTGTAATATCTAGCTAGAACTTAAATTTTTAAAAAATCTAGCTAGTATTTAAATCTTTAAAACAACTTTATGTTGCTGAGTCTTTAAAAAATATTCAAACTACCTGCTGTTAATCAAAAGACAACAGGTAAATAGCATACTTTTGGCGGAAAAAGACAATGACTAAAAAAAAGTCAATGCATTATCTAGTGCCATTCAAACTGAGATGCAGGAGGCAGCTAGTGCTCACAGGCTGCGATCCCAGGATAGAACCCACGCTACTGGACTGGATGCCCAGCTCCACATACTGCAGCACTAAATGAGCTATGACCTTACTGATAGCCAGATTATTTCCTAGCAAGCAGTGGTATGCTTTTTATGATAGAAATAAAATTTGCTTAACTATTTTTAAGCTATTAATCCTCTTCCCAAATACAACCAAAAGCGGACAAAAAGTTTCTTAAATGCTTTCTTAATGGTTCAAGATTTATCGATAGCACAAAAGGTAGTACAGAAGTTAACCACCTTTTAGAAGATACTGCCTTAATCCTAGATTGCATTTCATAACTAAATTTTAGAACGGAAGTGGCCAGAATCTGGTACAGAAATATAATCAAAGGGGAGGAATATGCATAGCATTTGACAGTGGGTTCTAATTCCTAGAAATCAGAAGGATTAACTCTACAATACAAAAATGAGCAAAGAACACACAATGAATACATAGGGGAAAAAAAAAAATCAACCTCATTAGCAATCCTTTTTTCAGTACAGAAAGATTAAGCAACTTACCTGGGGTCAATACATCACAGCTAGTAAGAACCATCACCAGAACCCAGGCATAACTCTAGAGCGTTAGCTTAAAAGGAGTTTTGTACATGTTACCTTGTTTAATATAAACATTAACTTAGTATCATCGAAAAGTCTGAGATTAAAGCTCCATGTAGTAGACTGCTGCCAGTGAGCCTAAGGATCTCCCACTCAAAAAAGCCTAACCATTTTCCTCAATAAAAAAATGACAGGGTACAACAATTCTTAAAGCAAGTGCCCACTCTATTTTTTTCTTAATCTGCTTCGAACTCATTGTGAAAATGCCGACCCTGTGATTAAATACTATCTCTACAAAGTATTTCTTTTACTTATTTTAAATACACTTCATTCAAGTCCAAAACAGGACTCTCACTCTCTGTCACAGTATTCTGAAAATTAAGAAGTCTGTGTTCAGTTGTAAACAATGAAGAACAACTTGACATACTTGAAGAAGGAGAGAGCTACAGGATATATTAAGCGAAAAAGCAAGGTGCCAACAGTTTAGAGTAAGCTATGATCTGAGGGAAAAAAAATATAAGCTACGTTTTGTGTATTATATTTTCAGAAAGAATCAATGGTAGAAAAAAGTAAAAGCAATAAAACATATTACCTAGGGAGAAAGAGAATAGGATGAAGCAAAGAGTAATGGTGAGGCCTCTAGGACTAAACTTTGTGACACAGATTGGTAGCCAGCCTCTATGATGACCCTCAATGACTCCTGCACATGTATAGCATATAAGGGGTTGGTATCCTTTATGTTTTTAGAAATTAGAAAGATTAACTCCACAATACAAAAATTAGCAAAGACCAAGCAATAAACACATGAGTATTCACTCTCTTGTGTAGTCCCCTCACACTGAATAGGGCTGACCTCTATATCATTAGAATATTGCAGAAATGACAGTGACATTTCTGAGGACACGTCGTGAAAGACAGCCATCTCCTATTACTGTCTTGATCATTCACTCTGGTGGAAGCTGCCTGTCATGAGGTCACCCAAGCAGCCTATGAGATCCATGTGGTGAGTAAATGAAGCCTCCTGCCAACAACCATGTGAGGGAGTCATCTTCGAAGTGAATCCTTCAGTGCAGGTTAAGCTTCAGAACACTGTAAGCTCATGAGAGACCCTGAGCCAAAACCACCAAGCTAAGCGTCTCCCAGATCCCTGATTCTGAAACTGTGAGATAATAACTGTTTGTTGTTTTAAGCATCTATGTTTTGGCGTAAATTGTTAACATAGCAATAGTTAATTAACATACATAGTTTTGACTTTAGAAACATGTAGGGTTGACAGCTATTAAAAAAAAAAGACTTTAGACACACAATCAAATGGAAAATGTGAACCTTGTTGTAAGACTCCTAATTTGAACAAGCCCCCCAACTGTAATAAAGTAACTATGAGACAACTACAAATTCAAATATAATGTGTTGACATTAAGAATCACTTAAACCACATGGAAAAGAATATGAAAAAGAATATATATACATATAACTAAGTCACTCTGCTGTACAACAGAAATTAACACAACATTGTAAATCAACCATATTCAGTACAGTTTAAAAAAGAATCACAATATTGTTATGTATAATAATGATATGGTGATCACATTAAAAAGAAAAGAGTATCATTTAGACATGCATACTAAAATAACTGAGTGAAAAGAGGGGAGTGGAAGAGGCAAGACAGATGAAAAAAGAATGCTACTTTAAAAGACTACTCAGCTTATCCATTTTATTGGCATATGATTTACAGATTTCAATTATATCCTTGTCACCTTTTTAGCTTGTCAAACAGCAATACTTCCTAGCCTTTGATGACTTTTAGTGCTCTTTTCTGTATCCTTGCCACTTTTTTTATTATGTTTTTGGCAACTACTCTAGTGCACATAGCTTTCCAGTAACAGAGGCACCTGCCTTAGGCGAAAAAGGATAATACTGTCCATTCTGTTTCTTTTCACGAAGCTTAATATTTTGTTGATCCTTTTAACTGAACAACATATTAAGACTAAAATCCTTGGGAAAAAAATTTACAAATCCAAGGTCCCTTTTATGGAATTTAAATAATAACTCAGAATTATTTACTTTATTTTAGATTATTATTTCATATTCTATTCTAAGAAATTGCTATTATTAATTATTAGTAGTAGATTTTTATGTTGATTATTCTGCTGAAATTATAACCAGCAGTTGATCTAACTAACTGGTGATGCCAGGGACTCATTATATATCATACGTCAAAAAGCATTCATTAAAGTAGCCTGTAATTCATCTTGTGAATCTGTAAATGACTGATACATTAATCTAGAGCTGTGCTATCCAATAGGCACTAGCCACATATGACCACTAATAAACACCTGAAATGTGGCCAGTCTTAACTGTGATATGCTGTACGTGTTTTGAAGTGTTTCAAATTGATGTCACACCCCAGATTTCCAATATACAGTATGAAAACCAGAATGTAGAACATTAATAACTTTTTAATAATGATTACATGTTGATACACTGGATATACTGGATTAAATAAAATGTATAATGGAAATTAATTTTACCATTAAAAAACTTTTTTAATGTGGCTAACAGAAAATTTTAAATTACATGTAGCTTCCATGGTATTTCTTTTGGACAACACTGATCTAGAGATTCACCTCCACAATGCTAATCTATTGACTGATGTCACATTAATAACTGTACAAATTTCTCATTACAATGTACATTACAATGTTTTAATGTACACTAAAAAGTAACGGCTTTAGGAAGGAATACAATTAATGCCACCCTAAAGAAATTCAATTCACACCAAATGGTGTCAACCTGATGCCTCTAGAAAAGGGAACTTGGTTGCTGGGGGTCAGAAGTGGGAAACAGCATTTTCTAATTTCCACTGTATATCCTTTTATATTACTAAAGTTTTACCTATTTGAAAATAAATTTTCCATTAAAACAAACCCCTGATAGAATAAGTTGAGATATTGTTAGCAGAACCTTAAATCCCATTCCTTTATAAGTGAACAGCAAACATTATTTGGTACAATTACCCTTCCAACTGTCATCCTACAACAGTATACACGGCTTAAAATGGGATTTTTTTTTTTCAAAACAGATGTTAGTTCATCTGATATAGCCATTAAACTCCCATCATATCCAAACTCTGCTTCTTCCTCCCTGTTTCAGACACATCTGCCTCAATTCTAGCTTATTCCAGTTCTGGCAGTTGCATCTTGGTACAAAGGAAAGACTATGACTAAAGTTGATTGAGAAGAGGCTTTAGCAGTAAGAAATTCTTCCCAAACCACTCATTTATCAGCAAAATGCCACCGGCTAGTCTCTACCACTATCATTTATCCAATGGGACAAACCTAAAAGTACCACCACAGAATAATTAGAAATCTATTACAAAAGTGCTCGGTTCATTTTAGACTGTTTTGGGGGGTTTATTTGTTTGTTTTAATGTGATTAATAAACTCAGTCACTTGCTTATCGTGCTGAAAATACATCCTGTCATACCACCTGGCCCCTTTACGCAAATAGAGCACCACCTGGTGATTGTTTTAAAGTAAAACATAGGGCTTTAAAGGGCCTAACAAGCATGGGCAATTCAAAGAAATAACATTTTAACTTCTAGAAGGAACCCTAGATGAGTAACCCTGAGGCGACGTTCTGCAGCGCTCCAAGGGTTTCAATGAGGCACCTCAGTGTCTGCTGTCCTGAGCTTGCGGCCCCTCAATCCCCTTCAACAATGGCAGTGACCCCTTACTTGTTTTAAATACTGAGCTTTTAAGTTCTATTTCATTCAGGACTAAAGACCCTCTTTTAAAACCACTGATTTAGTCCAATTTTCACAAGTCACAAGTGGGAGAATATAAAAACCCAGAGAGATTAAACTGCTCATCCGAGAACACATCATTTAGAGAAGAAAAGTTTGATTTAAAATACATTGCTTTTTCCACAAAAGACATATTGCTAAATGCACAAAAATATAAATGGCTATTTATCTTTCAAAAAAACTACTTAACTAATGTTACGCTTTACCTCTATTTTTTAAATTACAAAAATAATACACAGTTGCAAGAGGGGAAGGGAGAAGGGAATAAAATAGCACCTAAATATTATGCTTTAAACATTTTTAGCTTTTTTTCCTCTTCAGTAATCAGAAGCATACCTGACATTGTTCTATTTGGTATTTTTAACCCAAAAGTATACTATGTCAGTACATCAAAAATTTTTACAACCGTGTTCATAGCATGAATGCACACGTAAGCTTTTCACCGTTACCAACAATGCCATAATAAACGTTTCTGCACATGTACCTTTCCGCACATGTGCTCTAAGCTCTATTTTACCTTCACTCTGACCTGCTTGAGTCTGAGCTCCTGTATATGGTGGCTGCTGTGGCTGAACTCCTGGTGGGTGAGCTGCAGAGGAGGAGGAAGCAATGCTGTCGGGAGTTCCTGAACGGTCTTCGGCAGGAGCACTGGGTGGCCCTGGGTGGTCATGAAAAGTCAGCTCAGTTTCTAATACAAGACCTGTCCCCAACAAGCTCAATAATAAGTTTGGTTAAGAGACTAAAAATAAAAGTACTATAGAATAAGCACAACCCAAATGCAGCCTTATATATTGATGTATATACTTTTTTCCTTTGCTCCAATCTCTCAAGAATCCAAAGCTACAACTGGAAATCCTTCCTTGTAAAGTGTGGAGTGCTACATTCCTGAGTCCTAAACTCCCCCTGCAAAAACCAAAACTCACCTCTGCGATAACAGTATCCACCACTTTATGTAATCTATTTTTAGATCAACCAAAAGTATCATTTCATTCTTTTTTTTTAAATAAATTTATTTATTTATTTATCTATTTATTTTTGGCTGCGTCGGGTCTTTGTTGCTACGTGCCGGCTTTCTCCAGTGGCGGCGAGCGGGGGCTACTTTTCGTTGCAGTGCACAGGCTTCTCATTGCGGTGGCTTCTCTTGTTGCAGAGTATGGGCTCTAGGTGCGTGGGCTTCAGTAGTTGTGGCTCACAGGCTCTAGAGTGCAGGCTCAGTAGTGGTGGTGCGCGGACTTAGTTGCTCCGCGGCATGTGGGATCTTCCCAGACCAGGGCTTGAACCCATGTCCCCTGCATTGGCAGGTGAATTCTTAACCACTGACCAGGGAAGCCCTCATTTCATTCTTCAATGGGCCTCCACTGCCCATAAATCAAGTTCAAGCCTCTAGCTTGGTATTCAAGGGTCCAAACATTTCTCACAATTCCTCTTCTCACATGCCCTTCAGTTAAACTAACCTATTCCCTATTCCCCCAATAGATCTAATACTTTCTCTGCCTCCATTTCATTAATCACTGTTCCCTTCACATTTTCACATATCTAAATAAACATTCCTTAAAACTCAGTTATAACTCCACACTTCTAGTAAGGCTTCTTCACCCATAAATACTTTTCTTCACTTGTGAACTTCTATGGAGTATACTTTTATTAAGACCCTTACCAACTTCTACTTTGTATTTCTGAAGAGGCCTCATCTTCCCTCTTAGACTTGGAGCTCTTTGGGCCAGGTCCCTTTCTGATTCCTTCCATCTGCCTCACAAGACCTAGCTCTCTTACACATGGAACCACTCAAAATTCTTCTAAAATAATGAACAAAGAAGTAAATGGAGAGAATTTGCTACAGCTCCCATACTGTAACAGGCAAAAAAGACATTCTGAAGATAACTGTAGATTATAGATACGTTGACTTCTTTAAGTTCTTTTTGTTTGGGCAATATAGAAGAATGGTTAAAAGCACAAGTTTTGGAGCCAGACTGTCTAGGTTCAATTCCCAATGCTGCCACTTAGTAGCTGTGTAACTCTGGGCATGTTACTTGATCTCTTTCTGTGCCTCAGTTTCCTCATCTGTACAAAAGAAATACTAATTCCTACTTCATAAGGTTACTGTAAGGATTGTGAGTTAATAAGAGCTTATAGCAAATACTTATAAAAGAGGTTATGGGGGAGGGGCAAGAAGTATAGGGGATTAAGAGGTACAAACTATCAATACTATATATAAAATAAGTAAGCTACAAGGATATATTATACAACACAGAGAATATAGCCAATATTTTATAACTATAAATGGAGTATAACCTTTAAAAATTGTGAATCACTATGTTGTACACCTGAAACTTTATATAATATTGTACCATCAACTACCTCAACAAAAAATATTTTAAAAAGAAATATATTAAAACATTATTTAAATATATTAATATATTTAATATAAAATATATTAAAAATGAAAATTAAAAAATGATTATATAGCAAGAGCTTATAAAAGTGAATACCACTTAGAAAGCTCCACATAAGTACTTGCTATTACTAGCAGACTAATTTCCCTGAGGGCCAAACCTCTATCCTTTGCACTGGTATATCCCAGAACTTAGCACTGTATTAGAGGCACATAGGTGGAAGCTGATAGTCCAGATATTGATGAGAACCTAAACTAGGATAATGGTACTGGTAATGCAAGAGAAACTGATGACTGCCAGAGTAAAATGGACAGTCGCTCCTGCGTACCACCATTTCACTGATATTTATCAACATGTAGACAAATAAATACACACGTCCCTCCTAAGAAGGATAACACAGATAATACAAACACACTATGTTATTATCCTAAAAAAATATTACTTCCACTCCTCTTTTCTTCCTTGTACATAAGCTATTAGTTAATGTTGCTTTTCCTATCATAATAGTTCATCCCTCCATGTACACATTCACTACTGTAGCCAAGTTTTTCACATCATAACCTGAGTAACTTCACAAAGTATCCTGGCATTTTCTATGTGTACAGTTTTTCCTACTTCAATTCAACGTACAAAGCTACCAGAAAAATGGTCTTCAAATATAATATGAATCACAGTAATCATATTAGTCTGGTCTATACTATATTCTAATCAAAAATTTTAAGCCTGACCTCATATATAACTATTTACTCCCTCTATCTGGCATATCTTGAAGTCTTAAATATTACGAAGCTGTAATATTAACTCATATTTCAGTTGCTCTAAAAATGTGTTTTTCAGATGGACCACTTATGTGATGTCTTCTTTTGCCAAGAACATACATCATGTATAAGTATTCACCTCTCTTTTTCAGAATGTCACACAATTCTCTTTAATAAATAATCCCATAAAAGTCTCAAAGGATTTTTTCTACTAATTTTCTTTTTCTATCTTTCCAGTTACTGATAATGGCAAAGTAAACTGATCAGGTAAAACCTCCCACAAATAACTTAAAAACCTGGACAAAACAGAAGAAAACAACTATTTGAAATGACTAGAGGTCAGCCAAATGTCAGCAGACACCAAGAGTTTACCCCCCTGGAATTACAACAGGTGAGAATTGCAAACCCCAACCTCTGCAGCTCGAACCACAGAAAACCGGTGTTAACTTCATGGTTGGTCAAGCAGCCAGAAACTTGAGGGGAAAAGCCCTTGAGTTAAGAGAGTCACTGAAGGAATGAGACATAAAATACGAGTATAAGCTCAGTCCCAAACCCCCAGCTGACCATGGGGGTAGGAGGGGAGAGGGTGACACCAAAAGGGCACAGAAGAAAAAGCAGCACACCTAGAGCTGAAAGGACTTAGCAGAGCGGTCAGCTGCTATAATCCCAGGAGGAAGAAGGAGTAATTTGAGTAAATACTAGAGCAGCAGTAACAAAAAATCCTCACAAGAACCTAAAAGAATTCCAAGTCTTTGCTGAAATAGCTCAGCTGGGAGAGCATTAGACTGAAGAATACCAAGTTATTAGAACATATTAACCACAATGTCCAGTTTTCAATCAAAAACTGTCAGATGTGCAAAGAAACAGGAATATGTGACCCATACTCAGTTTCCCCTGAGGGAAAGAGCAGAAGAAACTGACTCCAAACAGGCCCAGATGCTGGATGTAGCGAACATTTCAAAGCAGCTTTATAAGTAATTTTAAAGAATTAAATAAAAATACCTTCAATGAATTAAAGGGAAATACAATCTTAATGAATGAAAAGGTAAGGCATCTTAACAGAAAAAACTAACACTATAAAAAGAACCAAACGGAAATTCTAGAGCTGAAAGCACAGTAACTGAGAGGTAAAATTCACTAGAAAGGTTTAACAGCAGATTGGAAATGGTAGAAAAAAATCAGTGAACGTGAAGAGTGATCAACAGGAATCATCCAATATGAAGAACAGAGAGAAAAAAGAGTGAAGAAAAATGAACCTCAGAGAGCCATGGGACAATCAAACCCTCCAGTGTACATGTAATTGGAATCCCAAAAGAGAGAAAGCAGAAAAAATGTTGAAGAAATGATGCCCAAAATATAAAAAGAAAGCACAGTATAGATGCTGTTTTAAGGTTAAAAACATTCAAATAAAAGCAGTTTCTACACTAAATTAAACCAGAAATCTTCATTTAAATTGCCTTAATTTAAGATCAAAAGAAAGAATATCAAATATAATTTAAATCCAGCAACACATCTGAAATAAGATTATAAATGATTCAGATTTTTTAAAAAATAAACCCTCTGAATTCTACTTCTGATAAAATTTACCTGAACCAACAGAGGTTATTCTTTAAAGAGGACAGTTCTATTGCCTGGGAGAGGGCATGAGAAAGCTTTCCAGGGTGCTGGAAATCATCTACATCTTGATCTTGTTGGTATTTTACATAGGGTATGTACATAAGGTATACATGTGTATATATATATATATATATATATGTATATACATATATATATATATATATATGGTATAAACATTTATTGAACTGAACTCTTAAGATCTGAGCACTTCACCATATCCAAGTTATCTTCCATTAAAGAAGGAAAGAAGGAAAGGGGAGGAAGGAGAGGGGGAATAAAGGATGGGAGGAAGGCACTAACTTACCTGAAACCTGATCATCTGTTAAGCCAAATGCTGACATGACATTTTTATTGATTTCATCTTGGTTTTTTAAAGGATCAAAAGCTGACATACTTGCTGCCATAACCTGAGTAGACTGTTTCCCAGAAGAATCAGAAGCAGCAGGCTTTTCTTCCCTACTATCCACAGTATCTATAAAAGAAATAAGCAAAAACTTGTTTCTATTTTATCTATACTCAATAAGGCCTATAAAATATATGACAGCAAAATATATATGTGCATATACTCTGGAATGTTGAGGGTATCTCTGAAAATAGGATTATAGATAATTTTACCTTCTTCTTTGTACTTGTTTATATTTTTGTTTGTAAAATCAGGAAAAGAGGTCAAAAAGAGATGCAAAATAGATAAAATTTCTTGAGAAAGCTATTATGTATGTCCTTCCCTAAGAATTATCAGATGAGAAAAAAAATACAAGCACCTTTACAGACAGAAACATTTTTATCCTTCTTTTTGAAGACCTATGACCTATATCCTAATATCAGACTCATACTGTGCACTAATGCTTTATTTTCTAAAAGGATAAAAAAGCTTAACTAAAGTTATGATATCAACTTCTATGTTTATTTTTACTTGTCTTCTGGTTCATTATTAAAGTACATGGAAACCTCAAGCCAATGCATACTTTTAATTTACTATGTCTTCCTTTAAAATACTTATTACTTATTACAGATAAAACGATATGTGTCTGAGATTTGCTCAAAATAACATGGGGGGGTAGAAATGTGTGCAAGTATAGATGGCATGATACTATGAATTGATAATTGTTGAAGCTGTGTGGGTTCATGAAATTCATTATAGTATTATGCCTCCGTTTGTATATGTTTCAATTTTTCCATAATAAAATATTTTGAAAAATAGAATTTTAAACATTATGAGCAGGAAAAATTTTAAACCATGCTTTTCTTCTAAGGATACTACGGTACTAAACAGGCATTTACACTACCTTGTGAAACAAAAGGGGTTCAAGAATAACCTACATTTTATAAATAGAAACTTAAGGCCAACAAATAAAAACAAAATGAACAAGTTAACGAAAAGAATACTGCTAACCACTTACTCAAATAACAGACAATTATCAATTCCTTTCTGTTACCAACCAAGTAAATGAACATCAGTTATTAAATCATCTCTGTGATCAAGACCAAATTTATCTTGTGAAAAAATGTACGGACTAAGTGGAATATAAGCACACATGGGCTTACAGCTCTCATTTATTCCTATCATTCCTTTAGTTACATTAATATTTCCTAAATTTCTGTAGGAAAGCTTCTATAACTACTGCTTTAAAATAAGTCTGCCAGTCGTCCATCTTCCTCACCAATTTCCCTCCTCTAATTCCAAGGCCACATCCCAAGAGCACATCACACCAATCTTATGATTATTTCCCCTCACAGTGCTACCTTCCACTACCTATGCATACTTCCACTTAGGGCAAACTAAATTCACCAGGGAACACAATATATGTCCACTAGCTCACTACTTCCTCCAGTAGCTACTGCAGAGCTACTGCTACAGGTCAATCCAGTATTTAAGGTGGCCTACACATCATCTGCCTCATAGAGGAAAGCAAATGTCCAAGCAAGTGTCCAAGGAGTCCATTACAGAGGTAGAGTGCTGAAAAACATAGGTAGCTATATTTTTTTTTTGCGGTACACAGGCCTCTCACTGTTGTGGCCTCTCCCGTTGTAGAGCACAGGCTCCAGACACGCAGGCTCAGCGGCCATGGCTCACGGGCCCAGCCGCTCTGCGGCATGTGGAATCTTCCCAGACCGGGGCACGAACCCGTGTCCCCTGCATCAGCAGGTGGACTCTCAACCACTGCGCCACCAGAGAAGCCCAAGGCACAGCATTTTAAAGAGCACTGACAGCTGAATTGTAGTTTTGTTTTTTGGTTTTTTTTTGTGGTACGCGGGCCTCTCACTGTTGTGGCCTCTCCCGCTGCGGAGCACAGGCTCCGGATGCGCAGGCTCAGCGGCTATGGCTCACGGGCCCAGCCGCTCCGCGGCAGGTGGGATCTTCCCGGACCAGGGCACGAACCCGTGTCCCCTGCATCGGCAGGCGGACTCTCAACCACTGCGCCACCAGGGAAGCCCCTGAGTGGTAGTTCTGTTTGGTGAACCAGACTTTCAGTTTCTGATGTAGCTTTTTGGCCTATTTTATGCTTGTTTTTTTTTTCTTGAGATTATAAAATCAGAATATGTTCTAAGAGCTTACAAGCTTAGGAAATTTCATAAAATAGGTAAGCAATCTAAGTACAGGAGAGAAAAAAAAAGTTACAACCATCTATAAAAATAAAACATAGGGCTTCCTTGGTGTTGGGTGTTGAATTATGATAAAAATTCTCCAGAAAGTGGGCATCGAGGGAACCTATCTCAACATAATAAAGGCCATATATGACAAACCCACAGCCAACATCATTCTCAATGGTGGAAAACTGAAAGCATTTTCTCTAAGATCAGGAACAAGACAAGGATGTCCACTCTCGTCACTATTATTCAACATAGTTTTGTAACTGCTAGCCACAGCAATCAGAGAAGAAATACAAATTGCAAAAGAAGAAATAAAACTGTCACTGTTTGCAGATGACATGATACTATACACAAATAATCCTAAAGATGCTACCAGAAAACTACTAGAGCTAATCAATGAATTTGGTAAAGTTTCAGGATACAAAATTAATGCACAGGGCTTCCCTGGTGGCACAGTGTTTGAGAGTCCACCTGCCGATGCAGGGGACACGGGTTCATGCCCTGGTCCGGGAAGATCCTACATGCCACGGAGCGGCTGGGCCCATGAGCCATGGCCGCTGAGCCTGCACATCCGGAGCCTGTGCTCTGCAACAGGAGAGGCCACAACAGTGAGAGGCCCGCATACCGCAAAAAAAAAAAACAACAAAATTAATGCACAAAAATCTCTTGCATTCCTGTACACTAACACCAAAAGATCAGAAAGAGAAATTAAGGAAACAATCCCATTCACCACTGCAACAAAAAGAATAAAATACCTAGGAATACCTAGGAATACCTACCTAAGGAAATACCTAGGAATACCTACCTAAGGAGGTAAAAGACCTGTCCTCAGAAAATTATAAGACACAGATGAAAGAAATCAAGGGTGACACAAACATATGGAGAGGTACACCATGTTCCTGGATTGGAAGAATAAATACTGTGAAAATGACTCTACTACCCAAAGCAATCTACAGATTCAATACAATCTCTATCAAATTACCAATGGCATTTTTTACAGAACTAGAACAAAAAAATCTTAAAATTTGTATGGAGATACAAAAGACTCCAAACAGCCAGAGCAATCTTGAGGGAAAAAAATGGAGGTGGAAGAATCAGACTCCCTAATTTCAGACTATACTACAAAGCTACAGTACTCAAGACAATATGGTACTGGCACAAAAACAGAAATATAGATCAATGGAACAGGACAGAAAGCCCAAAGATAAACCCAAACACCTATGGTCAACTTATCTATGACAAAGGAAGCAAGGATATATAATGGAGAAAAGACAGTCTCTTCAATAAGTGGCGCTGGGAAAACTGGATGGCTACATGTAAAAGCATGAAATTAGGACATTCCCTAATACCATACACAAAAATAAACTTAAAATGGATTGAAGACCTAAATGTAAGACTGGACGCTTTAAAACTCTTAGAGGAAAACATAGGAAGAACACTCTTTGACATAAATCACAGCAAGATGTTTCATGACCCACCTCCTAGAGTAATGGAAATAAAAACAAAAATAAACAAATGGGACCTAATGAAACTTAAAAGCTTTGGCACAGCAAAGGAAACTACAAACAAGCGAAAAGACAACCCTCAGAATGGGAGAAAATATTTGCAAATGAATCAACAGACAAAGGATTAATCTCCAAAATATATAAACAGATCATGCAGATCAATATTAAAACAACAAACAACCCAATCCAAAAATGGGCAGAAGACCTAAATAGACATTTCTCCAAAGAAGACAAACACATGGCCAAGAGGTGCATGAAAGGCTACTCAACATCACTCATTATTACAGAAATGCAAATCAAAACTACAATGAGGGGGCTTCCCTGGTGGCGCAGTGGTTAAGAATACGCCTGCCAATGCAGGGGACACAGGTTCAAGCCCTGGTCTGGGAAGATCCCATATGCCACAGAGCATCTAGACCCATGAGCCACAACTACTAAACCTGCGCATCTGGAGCTTGTGCTCCACAACAAGAGAGGCCAGGACAGTGAGAGGCCCACGCACCACGATTAAGTGGCCCCCACTCACCGCAACTAGAGAAAGCCCTCACGCAGAAACAAAGACCCAACACAGCTAAAAAAAAAAAAAAAAAAAAAAAAAACCGACAATGAGTTATCACCTCACACCAGTCAGAAATGGCATCATCAGAAAATCTACAAACAACAAATGCTAGAGAGGGTGTGGAATAAAGGGAACGCTCTTGCACTGTCGGTGGGAATGTAATTTGATACAGCCACTATTGAGAACAGTATGGAGGTTCCTTAAAAACCTAAAAATAAAACTACCATATGACCCAGCAATCCCACTACTGGGCATATACCCAGAGAAAACCATAATTCAAAAAGACACATGCACCCCAATGTTCACTGCAGCACTATTTATAATAGCCAGGTCATGGAAGCAACCTAAATGCCCATCAACAGACGAATGGATAAAGAAGATGTGGTATGTATATACAATGGAATATTACTCAGCCATAAAAAGGAATGAAACTGGGTCATTTGTAGAGACGTCCCTGGACCTAGAGACTGTCATACAGAGTGAAGTAAGTCAGAAACAGAAAAACAAATATCGTATATTAACGCATATATGTGGAATCTAGAAAAATGGTATACATGACCTTATTTGCAAAGCAGAAATAGAAGCACAGACATAGAGAACAAATGTACGTATACCAGGGGGTAAAGAGGTGGTGTGGGAGGAATCGGGAGATTGGGATTGACATATATACACTAATATGTATAAAATAGATAACTAGTAAAAACCTGCTGTATGAAAATTGATTAATTAATTAATTTAATTATAGAAAAAAAGCACAGAATGTCCTATTCAGTTCATTAAGTAACTCAGATAGGACACAATGACTAGAAGGATGGCCATATAAAGAAACAATACATGATATGATTTCCAAGATGCAGAGAAGAAACCAATTTTTAACATCTTTTACATTAACATAGGTGAGATATTAACAATAAAACATATGAACACCTGGAAATAAACTAATAAAGAAAAGCAGTATGTGGAGAGAAATAAGTGAAGAGAAAGGTTGTTTCACCAAAACCAAAAAGCTTATAAATCTATTCCTTAGAGCAGAATATAGGCTACTGTAGGTTTCTGCACAGTACTGGCTCTACTTGTTGAATTCTGATCTAAGTTTCATAATATTCTACAGATGCTTTAACTCCTTCAAGTTATATGCAAATGTAGTGGTATTAGCATCTATGATTTCTTCTGGGAAAATGGTCAAAAGTTTTCTTCAGATCCTTGACCTAAAATTGGAGATTTTTGTTTAAAGATATTTGTTTGGAGAGAGAGGATTCAAAAATGCCATTTGCTTTGACCTGAAATGTAAAAGGTTTCACCATAAAGAGGCCAGAAGGATCTCACTGTAGTATTTCAGCGCATCTCTTTAGTATGTTCTGAAATCTGGAAGTGAAACTAGAAATTACTAATCAATCACCAAATATTTATCAAGCCATCTACCACTAACACAATTCCACATGGCTGGAGGAAGAGGGAAATGACGGATAATGCATCTTTAACTAAATCAAACAAAACTCCACAATTTAAATGGGGCCAAAAAGAGAGTATCTCAGAATCTAAAGGTTGCAAGGGATTATACAATACCACTTTTCCACAAAACTATCTTCTATTAAGCCCCTTACAGCCAGTCATCCAGAGTCTATAAAATACTACTATTTCACAATATGGACAGTTTTAAGCATGTGAAACTTATATGCAAACACAAAAATTATTAAAAAAATAAGTTTATTTTTTAAGTGCAAGATATAATATTAAAAGTCGAGGAAAGCAACTCTTTTACAATCTACTTTCAAGCCATACTTATATTTCAGTCTATATTATATAATATATTTGGTCCCCAAACTATATTCAGTTCCAACTTCGTCAATAAACCTTGCTTTAACTTAATGTAAATAGTACATATAAGAACACCTACTGAACGCGGGCATAAGACCTCAGACCTCCCAAAAGGCAAGAAACTCCCCACGTACCTGGGTAGGGCAAAAGAAAAAAAGAAAAAACAGAGACAAAAGAATAGGGACCGGACCTGCACCAGTGGGAGGGAGCTGTGAAGGAGGAAACGTTTCCACACTCTAGGAAGCCCCTTCACGGGCGGAGACTGCGAGTGGCGGAGGGGGGAGGCTTCGGGGCCGCAGAGAAGAGCACAGCAACAGGGGTGCGGAGGGCAAAGCGGAGAGATTCCCGCACAGAGGATCGGTGCCGACCGGCACTCACCAGCCTGAGAGGCTTGCCTGCCCACCCGCGGGGTGGGCGGGGCTGGGAGCTGAGGCTCCGGCTTCGGTCAGAGCGCAGGGAGAGGACTGGCGGTGAACACAGCCTGAAGCGGTTAGTGCACCACGACTAGCTGGGAGGGAGTCCGGGGAAAAGTCTGGACCTGCCGAAGAGGAAAGAGACTTTTTCTTCCCTCTTTGCTTCCTGGTACGCGAGGAGAGGGGATTAAAATTGCTGCTTAAAGGAGCTCCAGAGACGCGAGGGAGCCGCAGCTAACAAAGCGGACCCCAGGGACGAGCATGAGACGCTAAGGCTGCTGCTGCCACCACCAAGAAGCCTGTGTGCGAGCACAGGTCACTAACCACACCTCCCTTCCGGAGAGCCTGTGCAGCCCGCCACTGCCAAGGTCCCGGGATCCAGGGACAACTTCCCTGGGAGAACGCACGGCGCGCCTCAGGCTGGTGCAACGTCCCACCAACCTCTGCCACCGCAGGCTTTCTCCGCATCCGCACCCCTCCCTCCCCCTGGCCTGAGTGAGCCAGAGTCCCCGAGTCAGCTGCTCCTTTAACCCCGCCCTATCTGAGTGAACAACAGACGCCCTCCGGTGACCTACACGCAGACGCGGGGCCAAATCCAAAGCTGAGCCCCTGGGAGCTGTGAGAACAAAGAAGAGAAAGGGAAATCTCTCCCAGCAGCCTCAGAAGCAGCGGATTAAAGCTCCACAATCAACTTGATGTACCCTGCATCTGTGCAATACATGAATAGACAACGAATCATCCCAAATTGAGGAGGGGACTTCGGGAGCAAGATTTATTATTTTCCCCCTTTTCCTCTTTTTGTGAGTGTGTATGTGTATGCTTCTGTGTGAGATTTTGTCTGTATAGCTTTGTTTTCACCATATGTCCTAGGGTTCTATCTGTCCATTATATTTGTTATCTTCTTTTTAAAAAAATATTTTCTTCATAATTATTTTTAACAACTATTTTATCTTACTTTATTTTATTTTATTTTATCCTCTTTCTTTCTTCCTTTCTTTCTACTTATTCTCCCTTTTATTCTGAGCCGTGTGGATGAAAGGCTCTTGGTGCTGCAGCCAGGAGTCAGTGCTGTGCCTCTGAGGTGGGAGAGACAACTTCAGGACACTGGTCTGCAAGAGACCTCCCAGCTCCACATAATATCAAATGGTGAAAAATCTCCCAGAGATATCCATCTCAACACCAGCACCCAGCTTCACTCAACGACCAGCAAGCTACAGTGCTGGACACCCTATGCCACACAACTAGCAAGAGAGGAACACAACCCCACCCATTAGCAGAGAAGCTGCCTAAAATCATAATAAGGCCACAGACACCCCAAAACACACCACCAGACGTGGACCTGCCCACCAGAAAGACAAGATCCAGCCTCATCCACCAGAACACAGGCACCAGTCCCCTCCACCAGGAAGCCTACACAATCCACTGAACCAACTTTAGCCACTGGGGACAGACACCAAAAACAACGGGAACTATGAACCTGCAGCCTGCAAAAAGGAGACCCTGGTGGCGCAGTGGTTGAGAGTCAGCCTGCCGATGCAGGGGACACGGGTTCGTGCCCCAGTCCGGGAAGATCCCACATGCCGTGGAGCGGCTGGGCCTGTGAGCCATGGCCGCTGAGCCTGTGCGTCTGGAGCCTGTTCTCAGCAGCTGGAGAGGCCATGACAGTGACAGGCCCGCGTACCGCAAAAAAAAAAAAAAAAAAAACCAGACCCCAAACACAGTAAGATAAGCAAAATGAGAAGACAGAAAAACACACAGCAGATGAAGGAACAAGATAAAAACCCACCAGACATAACAAATGAAGAGGAAATAGGCAGTCTACCTGAAAAAGAATTCAGAAAAATGATAGTAAAGATGATCCGAAATCTTGGAAATAGAATGGACAAAATGCAAGAAACAGTTAACACGGACCTAGAAGAAATAAAGATGAAACAAGCAACGATGAACAACACAATAAATGAAATTAAAAATACTCTAGATGGGATCAGTAGCACAATAACTGAGGCAGAAGAATCGATAAGTGACCTGGAAGATAAAATAGTGGAAATAACTACTGCAGAACAGAATAAAGAAAAAAGAATCAAAAGAACTGAGGACAGTCTCAGAGAACTCTGGGAAAACATTAAACGCACCAACATTCAAATTATAGGGATTCCAGAACAAGAAGAGAAAGATAAAGGAACTGAGAAAATATATGAAGAGATTATAGTTGAAAACGTCCCTAATATGAGAAAGGAAATACTTAATCAAGTCCAGGAAGCACAGAGAGTCCCATACAGGATAAATCCAAGGAGAAACATGCCAAGACACATATGAATCAAACTGTCAAAAGTTAAATACAAAGAAAACATATTAAAACCAGCAAGGGAAAAACAACAAGTAACACACAAGGGAATTCCCATAAGGTTAACAGCTGATCTTTCAGCAGAAACTCTGCAAGCCAGAATGGACTGGCAGGACATACTTAAAGTGATGAAGGAGAAAAACCTACAACCAAGATTACTCTACCCAGCAAGGATCTCATCCAGATTTGATGGAGAAATTAAAACCTTTATAGACAAGCATAAGCTGAGAGAGTTCAGCACCACCAAACCAGTTTTACAACAAATGCTAAAGGAACTTCTCTAGGCAAAAAACACAAGAGAAGGAAAAGACCTACAATAACAAACCAAAACAATTAAGAAAATGGGAATAGAAACATACATATCAATAATTACCTTAAATGTAAATGGATTAAATGCTCCCACCAAAAGACACAGATTGGCTGAATGGATACAAAAACAAGACCCATATATACGCTGTCTACAAGAGACCCACTTCAGACCTAGAGACACATACAGACTGAAAGTGAGGGGATGGAAAAAGATATTCCATGCAAATGGAAACCAAAAGAAAGCTGGAGTAGCAATTCTCATATCAAACAAAATAGACTTTAAAATAAAGACTATTACAAGAGACAAAGAAGGACACTACATAATGATCAAGGGATCGATCCAAGAAGAAGATATAACAATTGTAAATATTTATACACCCAACATAGGAGCACCTCAATACATAAGGCAAATACTAATAGCCATAAAAGGGGAAATGGACAGTAAAACATTCATAGTAGGGGACTTTAACACCCCACTTTGACCAATGGACAGATCATCCAAAATGAAAATACATAAGGAAACACAAGCTTTAAATGACATATTAAACAAGATGGACTTAATTGATATTTATAGGACATTCCACCCAAAAACAACAGAATACACATTTTTCTCAAGTGATCATGGAACATTCTCCAGGACAGATCATATCTTGGGTCACAAATCAAGACTTGGTAAATTTAAGAAAATTAAAATTGTATCAAGTATCTTTTCCGACCACAACGCTATGAGACTAGATATCAATTACAGGAAAAGATCTGTAAAAACTACAAACACATGGAGGCTAAACAATACACTACTTAATAACGAAGTGATCACTAAAGAAATCAAAGAGGAAATGAAAAAATACCTAGAAACAAATGACAATGGAGACACGATGACCCAAAACCTATGGAATGCAGCAAAAGCAGCTCTAAGAGGGAAGTTTATAGCAATACAATCCTACCTTAAGAAACAGGAAACATCTCAAATAAACAACCTACCTTGCACCTAAAGCAATTAGAGAAAGAACAAAAAAACGCCAAAGTTAGCAGAAGGAAAGAAATCATAAAGATCAGATCAGAAATAAATGAAAAAGAAATGAAGGAAACAATAGCAAAGATCAATAAAACTAAAAGCTGGTTCTTTGAGAAGATAAACAAAATTGATAAACCATTAGCCAGTCTCATCAAGAAAAAAAGGGTGGAACACGCAAATCAATAGAATTAGAAATGAAAAAGAAGAAGTAAAAACTGACACTGCAGAAATACAAAAGATCATGAGAGATTACTACAAGCAAATCTATGCCAATAAAATGGACAACCTGGAAGAAATGGACAAATTCTTAGAAAGGCACAACCTGCCAAAACTCAATGAGGAAGAAATAGAAAATATGAACAGACCAACCACAAGCACTGAAATTGAAACTGTGATTAAAAATCTTCCAACAAACAAAAGCCCAGGACCAGATGGCTTCACAGGCGAATTCTATCAAACATTTAGAGAAGAGCTAACACCTATCCTTCTCAAACTCTTCCAAAACATAGCAGAGGGAGGAACACTCCCAAACTCATTCTATGAGGCCACCATCACCCTGATACCAAAACCCGACAAGGATGTCACAAAGAAAGAAAACTACAGGCCAATATCACTGATGAACACAGATGCAAAAATCCTCAACAAAATACTAGCAAACAGAATCCAATAGCACATTAAAAGGATCATACACCATGATGAAGTGGGTTTTATTCCAGGAATGCAAGGATTCTTCAATATATGCAAATCAATTAATGTGATACACCATATTAACAAATTGAAGGAGAAACGCCATATGATCATCTCAATAGATGCAGAGAAAGCTTTCGACAAAATTCAGCACCCATCTGATAAAAACCCTGCAGAAAGTAGGCACAGAGGGAACTTTCCTCAACATAATAAAGGCCATATATGACAAACCCACAGCCAACATCGTCCTCAATGGTGAAAAACTGAAAGCATTTCCACTAAGATCAGGAACAAGACAAGGTTGCCACTCTCACCACTCTTATTCAACATAGTTTTGGAAGTTTTAGCCACAGCAATCAGAGAAGAAAAGGAAATAAAAGGAATCCAAATCGGAAAAGAAGAAGTAAAGCTGTCACTGTTTGCAGATGACATGATACTATACATAGAGAATCCTAAAGATGCTACCAGAAAACTACGAGAACTAATCAATGAATTTGGTAAAGTAGCAGGATACAAAATTAATGCACAGAAAACTCTGGCATTCCTATACACTAATGATGAAAAATCTGAAAGTGAAATCAAGAAAACACTCCCATTTACCATTGCAACAAAAAGAATAAAATATCTAGGAATAAACCTACTTAAGGAGAAAAAAGACCTGTATGCAGAAAATTATAAGACACTGATGAAAGAAATTAAAGATGATACAAATAGATGGAGACATATACCATGTTCTTGGATTGGAAGAATCAACATTCTGAAAATGAGTCTACTACCCAAAGCAATCTACAGATTCAATGCAATCCCTGTCAAACTACCACTGGCATTTTTCACAGAACTAGAACAAAAATATTCACAATTTGTATGGAAACACAAAAGACCCCGAATAGCCAAAGCAATTTTGAGAACGAAAAACGGAGCTGGAGGAATCAGGCTCCCTGACTTCAGACTATACTACAAAGCTACAGTAATCAAGACAGTATGTTACTGGCACAAAAACAGAAAGCTAGATCAATGGAATAGGATAGAAAGCCCAGAGATAAACCCACGCACATATCGTCACCTTATCTTTGATAAAGGAGGCAGGAATGTACAGTGGAGAAAGGACAGCCTCTTCAATAAGTGGTGCTGGGAAAACTGGACAGGTACATGTAAAAGTATGAGATTAGATCACTCCCTAACACCATACACAAAAATAAGCTCAAAATGGATTAAAGACCTAAATGTAAGGACAGAAACTATCAAACTCTTAGAGGAAAACATAGGCAGAACACTCTATGACATAAATCACAGCAAGATCCTTTTTGACCCACCTCCTAGAGAAATGGAAATAAAAACAAAAATAAACAAACGGGACCTAATCAAACTTCAAAGCTTTTGCACAGCAAAGGAAACCATAAACAAGACCAAAAGACAACCAAAAGACCAAAAGACAACCAAAAGACCAAAAGACAACAATATTTGCAAATGAAGCAACCGACAAAGAATTAATCTCCAAAATGTACAAGCAGTTCATGCAGCTCAATAACAAAAAAACAAACAACCCAATCCTGAAATGGGCAGAAGACCTAAATAGACATTTCTCCAAAGAAGATATACAGATTGCCAACAAACACATGAAAGAATGCTCAACATCATTAATCATTAGAGAAATGCAAATCAAAACTACAATGAGATATCATCTCACACCAGTCAGAATGGCCATCATCTAAAAATCTAAAAACAATAAATGCTGGAGAGGGTGTGGAGAAAAGGGAACACTCTTGCACTGCTGGTGGGAATGTGAATTGGTACAGCCACTATGGAGAACAGTATGAAGGTTCCTTAAAAAACTACAAATAGAACTACCATATGACCCAGCAATCCCACTACTGGGCATATACCCTGAAAAAACCATAATTCAAAAAGAGTCATATACCAAAATGTTCATTGCAGCTCTATTTACAATAGCCCGGAGATGGAAACAACTTAAGTGTTCATCATCGGAGGAATGGATAAAGAAGATGTGGCACATATATACAATGGAATATTACTCAGCCATGAAAAGAAACGAAATCGAGTTATTTGTAGTGAGGTGGATGGACCTAGAGTCTGTCATACAGAGTGAAGTAAGTCAGAAAGAGAAAGACAAATACTGTATGCTAACACATATATATGGAATCTAAGAAAAAAAAAATGTCATGAAGAACCTAGGGGTAAGATGGGAATAAAGACCCAGACCTACTAGAGAATGGACTTGAGGATATGGGGAGGGGGAAGGATAAGCTGTGACAAAGTGAGAGAGTGGCATGGACTTATATACACTACCAAACGTAAAATAGATAGCTAGTGGGAAGCAGCTGCATAGCACAGGGAGATCAGCTCGGTGCTTAGTGACCACCTGGATGGGTGGGATAGGGAGGGTGGGACGGAGGGAGACGCTAGAGGAAGGAGATATGGGAACATATGTATATGTATAACTGATTCACTTTGTTATAAAGCAGAAACTAACACACCATTGTAAAGCAATTATACTCCAATTAAAAAAATATATAGTACATGTCATCTGTAAAATGGAAAAAAATACATTTTTCTTTGCATATTATGAACACTGTGCTTAAGGTAAACTATACACCATTTGAGTGTACTAATCTAAGATTACTTTTTTACTTGAAACTATTAATACTTCATATATCACATAAAATTCATGAAATGATTTCCATTACTAAGGCTCATTAGTTAACTATTATATTGAAAAGGGTTCAAGAGCCAAAGGGGTTTGAAAACCAACCTATGTCATAAACCCAGGAGTCTAAGACTAGCTGTAAAACAATCACCCAGAGGGCACTTTAACAATGGGATCCCCAGGCCCTGCCCTCCAAGAGGTCTGGGATGAGATCCAGGAATTGGTATAATAAAATCTCCCAGTAATCTTAAAGAACGGCCAGGTTTGGGAACACAGATATGAATATTAGCACAGATGCAGGAATAAGAAAGGGTAACAATGGAGGTGCCATCCTACTACTGCTGAGAGAGAGTTAGAAAAAAAAATCTTCAAAAAGATATAAAAAGGATAAATCAGAATAAAATGACTTCATGGTCTACCATTTTCAGGAATGTTGGTGGATGGTCCCGGTTCTCCAGGTGGTTCCAAGCTATCCAATAAGCGATTCACTTTATTTCGAAGTTCTATCAGTTCTCGACGAAGATATTTCACCTGACTTGATTCAAGGGGTCTTGGCTGGCCATTAACTGGAATAAAAGCATTAATTTTCTTAAAATTAGGAAATATTCTTCAATAAGGATATCAGTAGAATAATATGCAATAAGGAAAAATCAAAATAACTTCTTGAAAAAGTTAAACAAAATCAAACAAGATAGCTATTGACATCATTCAAATAACTTTTTAAGGAAAGGATTCTTCATTGCTACTTACTAATTTTTGGAAAAAATAAATATTCGTTAGTCTTTGCTGATGCCACATCTATGGCTTACAACCCATAATGGTAAAACAAAACAAAATAAGTTAATTAAAAGAATTCAACTACAGTGAAATAAATTAAAAATACAGAAAGCTTTAATATATTTTAATAGAAATTATGTACCTTCAAAAGCTCATTTTATTTCACACAATTCTTTTATAGCCTTAAAATATTCAATAAACACCTTATTAAAGGTACAATATGACTGCAGGTTTTTTATCATTCTTGCCTACTTCTGACCTAAAAACAAGAAAAATTAGCTACCTAAAATAACTGACCTAAAAAGTAACCTATTAAAAAAAAATGCGGAATTCATAAATTCACATCACCACTGTCCTTCAAAGTAGTTACTTCCAAAGCAGCACATTAGCCACATAAAGTCAGATTATTCAATAATGATTGTTTTTTTAAACAAAGGCAATATTACCTCATTTAATTACCCATTTTGTGCAAATGACTTTCAGCTGACTAAAAAATAATCCTTCATCCAGCAACAAAGACCATCACCACTGAGATTGTTAATTTTAAAATTTTTAATTTATTAATTCACAAGGCTCTGAATGCAAACCTCAAGATAGGAGTTGAAAAATTAAACTAAACTCAAATGTTTTTTATGCATTGTCAGTATACACATATATAGATTCCTAAGGCACCAAATTAGAAAAGGAAATCTATTTGAAAATAAAGGTTCAGTGAGATTCTTTGTAAAATATGTTTCAAACATCAAACCACCAATATAAGCTTTTAAAAGACAATCCACCAGTATTTTACATACTCCCTATACAGTTATGAGGAAGTTCAATATAATCTACCTGTATCAATGGCTGGCTTTTACTGGGTATTACTGTTTTTCTCTAATAGCTGAAAAGAAGAAAAGCAGCTCCTGACAGCTAAGAACTGACCCAGTACTGTAGGACAGGCTTGAGTGTTGCTAGAAGCTGGCATGGCACTGACAGGTAGGTTGTGGTGTTCCCTTGTTGAACATAAACAATTTCAGAAAACACTAACAGTACATCAAATACATCTCAATAAAATTTTCAAAATTTAAAAAACAAAGAACATGAACAATCAGAAAAGATCACTGTGGGACTGAGATAGCTCAAGACAAAAAAGAAAACCAGTCCATATCATGTGAGAACTAGACAAAAACAAGAATGTTGACCAAACCACAAAAATGACCAAACATCCCTGGCTAATTATGTGTGACTGTCGCAGTTTTATCAATCACAGCTTTAGCCTCAATTCACTACTCCCACCAAAGCCCCATTCCTTGAACCTTATCCAAAATCATCTAACACAAGCCCAAGCCCTATGAAAATTCCTTTCTAACACGTTTTTACTGACACCCTATTGTTCTCCATGGTGTTCATTCTCCCTCATTGCAATGTATTTGAAATTAAGCCCCGTTTCATTCCTAAAACCGCTTACTTGTGCCTTCTTTTTTCTTAAGTAATCTCAATAGAGGTTTGCTAGTTGTATATTTTCAAAATTGATGATCCTATCAATTCCCCAACTTCTAGTTCATTTCTGCTCTTTATTATTTTCTTCCAAGTTACCTGGACTTATTTTGTCCTTTTTCTTTTTAGCTTTAGCATGCTCTAAAAACTATGTCATATAAAAGTCATCACTGGGCTTCCCTGGTGGTGCAGTGGTTGAGAGTCCACCTGCCGATGCAGGGGACACGGGTCCATGCCCTGGTCCGGGAAGATCCCGCATGCCGCGGAGCGGCTGGGCCCGTGAGCCATGGCCGCTGAGCCTGTGCGTCCGAAGCCTGTGCTCCGCAACGGGAGAGGCCACAGCAGTGAGAGGCCCGCGGACCGCAAAAAAAAAAAAAAAAAAAAAAAAAAAAGTTATCACTAATTATTTCTAATTCGTATTATGATTTCTTCTTTGATATGTTACTTAAAAGCATATTTTTATCTTCAAAAGTATGGGAGTTTGGGTTCTTTTTTGTCAAATAGTTCCTAATGAGACCAGAGAATATGATCTCTAGGATATTCCTTCCCTGATATTTATTGAGACTCATTAGAAAACCTAGTACATGGTCAGCTTTTATAAATATCCATATGCACTAAAGAAAAACTGAATCCTGCCCTGATTGCTAGATGTATAAGATCAAGCCTGTATTTGTTCTGTTTAAATTTTGAGGCTGCTTAACCTATCAGTTTCAGAGAGAAGCGTATTGAAAGCTCTCTTATGAATTTTTCCTTCTTCTGTCAATTTTTCCTTGAGGAAAAATCTAAGGCTATGATGTGTAAGTGTTCAGAATTATTATATCTTCCCAGAGAATTATTTTTTATCATTATGAAGTGACTATTACTAATAAAGTTTTCACTTAAGAGTCTACTCTGTTATACTACAAACTAGCCTTGAGTTTGTCTAGTATACAAACTTTTCTAGCCCTTACTTTCCAACTCTGCATAATAATCTTTTGGTATGTCTCTTATAATCAGCATGTAACAAAATTGTTTAACCAATAAAAGTGTCTGTCTTTTAACTTGTATGTTTAGTCTGTTTATGTGTACTGTGGTTAGTATTTTGTGCTACTTTCTATTTTTCAAGCTTTCTCTGCTTCTTTTCCTCCTTCCTCACCATCTAGTTAACCAAGTAAGTACCCTTTGTTTCCTTCTTTTCCCTCTACTGGCTATTTCTAGTCTTTCAATAATCCCTCTTACATTTTAGAAAAGCATACTTCAATTTAAAAAACCTAAGTTAATTACTATCCTCCTCCCAAAGAATCCAAGTCTTTAAAGTATTTTAATTCCTATCATCCTCTCCTGTCTTACATATAATTATTGCTCAGTATTTTTGTTCCATCTTGTTTCTATATTCCTAAAACTATTATTTAATAATCAATGGTCATTTAAATTCATACATTAACCAGTTTATTTGCTCACAATTTCTTGCATCTTTTACCATTCTTCGGACTCAATTTCCTTTTTGCTGACAAACCATTTTTAAAAATTCTTTTACAAGTGTCCTTGACGCTTGTTAAATTCTCAGTCTTTGTTTGAAAATGTTATTTCCCCTTATTCCTTAAGTTTAGCAGACTACAGAATGCTACTTTTCTACCCATCTTTTTCTGAACAGTGGAAGATGTTATTCTACTGTCTTCCAATTTCTGTTATTGTTACTGTGAAGAAGTCTAACAGTCTAATTGCTTTGTAGGTGATCAGTCTACAGGCTGATTCACTCAGGCTACTTTTAAGATTATCTCTTTGTCTTATATATTCTCCAGCTTCATGACAATACATCCAATGGAGATTTATTTTTACTTACCCTGCTCAGGACTCACTGTGCCTCCTGAAACTGAGCGTTTATATCTTTTATATAATTCTGAAAAATTCTTTAGTCATTACTTCCTCATATATTTCCACTCCCCTATTCTCTCCTTCTTTAAAGTCTTAATGGAAATAAGCTGGACTTTCTCAAATTCCCTCTCATTATTCTCCATCTCTGTGTTTTTGTGCTCTATTCTGTCATTTCTTTAGACCACCTTCCACTTTACTAATTCCCTCTTTGGCTGTGACTAATCTGCTGTTCTAACTCACCACTTAGTATTTAATTTCAATTTTAATTGACTAATATTTTTCATTTCCACAAGTTACCTTAAGTTCTTTTTTATGGGGGGGTATTGATGTATAGCTGATTTACAATGTTGTGCTAGTTTCAGGTGTACAGGTGTACAGCACAGTGATTCAGTTATATATATATATATATATATATATATATATAATATATATATATATATTTTCCAGATTCTTTTCCATTATAGGTTATTACAAGATGGTTGAATCTTGTAATACAGTCCCCTGTGCTATACTGTAGTTCCTTGTTATTTATCTACCTTAAGTTTTTAATCGGTTCCTTTTTTCATAGTGCCTAGTTCTTATATTCTTATTTCTTCTTTTATGTCCAATAACTTTTAATATATATTTTATTACCACTTCTACTAACTGAAGTTCTTGGAAATCTAATCCTACTATTAGTTGTATCCATTGTTTCTTGCTTACATGGATGTTTCATGTGTCTTACACTTTTGACCTCTAAGTTCATCAACAGGATTTTATCTGTGAGAAGCCTATGTGATTTGAACTGAGAACATACACCCTCCAGAGAGATTTCTGCCTTTGTTTCTTGCAATTTTTTGTGGTAGTATCTGGGCTTGGGAGTTCCCAAAGGACCACTGGTTATGAATCCTCAAGGGAGCCTTTGCAAACCCCTGGCATCCCAGGGTATATGAGAATTTCCCCTGTCAACTCCTTGACTCTACCAACTAAGAGATATTTTTCTTCTACAATATTCTTTTTGAGAGTATAGCCACTGAGGGTCTAGGACCCAAGGCCTATACCACGTAGATACCAAATGACAAATCCTTAGATTATGCACACTAAAACCTTCACCATCACCACCAAAAGCATCCCAAGTCTCAGCTTTTGGTACTTCAGGTGCTGGTTTTTAACTCCAACTATATTTTGGTCCCTGACATTTTCCTCAAGTTCTTGAGCAAGCTCAGGTGTGTAATTCAAAAAATATATTTGAAATAGTTTATTTAGCACATCCTCAGTGTTTCTGGGATGAAGATTCAGTTTACCTAATCTGCTTGATAGATGGCCAATAGTGGTTAAGTATTTTAGATTCAATATTGTAAAAAGATACCTTTTATTTAAAAAAATTTTTAACAGTTTTTGTTAGCATTTTAAAATGATTCATGTTCACCCTTCCTAGATGGAGAGGAAATCAATACAGATTAAATCAATTGGCCATGATCATATTTCATGGAACTGTAATGGTCAGTGCCACATAATTTTTTTTTTCCGGTAAGCTTATTACAATTTGTTTCCTCTGACAAACACCCAGTTTGCCTGAGTTTTAAAAAGGTACTTCCTTTGCCCCACTTGAGCCACAAAATTTTTTTAAAATGCTAACCAAAACATCCAGAAAAAAAGTCCACATTTTATTTTTCACATAATCATACTACCACTTTAACTCTGCAATCACTTCTATCTTGTCCCTTAAGCATTCTGCCTTGCAAATCTGTCATGATCTATAAGAAAACAGAATCTAATAGATTAAAATTAGTCTTATATTTGTTTTTTATCAGTACTATCTCTAATCTTTAAGTACTCCTTGAAAAATAATTTCTAAAAAGTATCAGGCCTATATGTTAAACCCTGAGAATAAATAAAAACATACTACATTAGAAAAGATAATTATATATTCTTAGAGAACTAAACTTAATAAAGGTAGTTTTAACACTGCAATTATTTTCAGTCCTGGAAACACTTATACAAGTGGCACATATTATTATTTAGGGTAACCGAGCAGATGAGTTATTTAAAATATGTCTACTTTCTACTAATCTTCAAAGAAAAAGAATATAGTTAAGCCTTAATAATTTAAAAATTCTGATATAGCTGAAAAGTTACCACTTAGTTCTGAGTCTTTAAAACGAAAAAAGCTAAACAGTTTTTCATAAAAATACAATGAATAGTATATTTATTAGAAAGTTTACCACTTACCAAATAACGTCAGTTTCAGTATCCTACTACACTGAATTGCAAAGGAAAGGTCAGAACTATCAAAAATTGTTATAAGATCTCCATCTGAAACAAACAAAAAAAAGTTTCAGATTTGAATTAGTAGTAAACTAGGATATATGTTCAATTAAATGCAAAATGTAGATCACAGAGCATAATTAGCATCTCCCATAAAAACCTTAAATATAAAGGATCTAGGAAAGATGTATTTGTTCAAATGATACTAAATCAATTTCACTTATTACTTTTATGGCAAGATATTTATCATATCCTCAGAAGAAGAGCCAACAAACACATAGCTAAGATTAATACATTAAGTAATCTTTTACTAGTCACCAGGAGATTACAGTTTAGACTGAAATCTTTTCCATTCTAAAAAATTTAAATGTATTTATCAGAAATTAAAGTAATAAGGACTTACATGGTGGTGCAGTGGTTAAGAATCCGCCTGCCAATGCAGGGGACATGGGTTTGAACCCTGGTCCGGGAATATCCCACATGCTGCGGAGCAACTAAACCTGTGCGCCACAACTACTGAGCCTGCACGCCACATCTACTGAGACCACGTGCCACAACTACTGAAGCCCATGCACCTAGAGCCTGTGCTCCACAACGAGAGAAGCCACCACAATGAGAAGCCTGCACACAGCAAGGAAGAGTAGCCCATGCTCGCCCCAACTAGAGAAAGCCCACACACAGCGACAAAGACCCTACACAGCCATAAATAAATAAGTTTATTTAAAAAGAAAGAAATTAAATAATGATTCTCAAGGTTCAAATTTTAATTCTAAGTACAGTAAAACTCCACTGACACAAATGGAGGGGAAGCCACATACAATAGTAACTAAAAAGGTTGTAAAAAAAAAATCTTTTTGCAGAATTGTCCTAATAAATGGATAGACAGTGGAGTCTTTCAGGTCCCTGACCATCTCGATGCTGAGATGGAAACTATCAATTCTCCACAGGAAAAATATTCATATACACAAGATTCTGAAATACCCTAGATCCCAAGGATAAAGAATACTATAATTAGCATATCAACTGCCTGTTCAAAAGCTTTCAAAGGGCTAGGAAAAAAATTGCTAGAGAAAGAACAGAAAAGCAGCCACAGCAAGGAACTGATCAGGGGCCTCTGCAAGGTATCTTCGACACAGCTGTGGGGAAGGAGGGTGCCTGGGGAGGCTGAGAGGCTGCTCCAGCGATGCTCTGCTACACCAATTTTAACACTGATTAGGCAGACTTATTTTGGACAAAGATGGCAATAAAAGCCATAACTGAGGATTTTATCATTGTTTTTTGCTCTTTACAGCCACATCCATATTTTACAACAAAAACATCTAATGCTCAACTTCAGGGATTCTACTCATAAACATATTTTTAAGAAAATAAAGTATATATGTAAAAGAAGGAAACTTTCTATAACTGCCTTTTTCTTTTCTGATTTCTACAACAGAAACAATATCTCTGACGGCAGGAACTCTTTACCTAAGTCAGTCCTCTATCCTCATGCCCAAGAGTCTATGGAACACAAATCTGTACAATTCAAAGCACTCAAAAACACGATGGGGCTTCCCTGGTGGTGCAGTGGTTGAGAGTCCGCCTGCCAATGCAGGGGACACGGGTTTGTGCCCCGGTCCAGGAAGATCCCACATGCTGCGGAGCGGCTAGGCCCGTGAGCCATGGCCGCTGAGCCTGCGCATCCGGAGCCTGTGCTCCGCAACGGGAGAGGCCACAACAGTGAGAGGCCCGCGTACCGCAAAAAAAAAAAAAAAAAAAAACACGATGAAAAACAAATTCAATGTGATACCTAGATGTGGAAGTTTCAACAATGAGGATACCCAAAGCTAGGGGGTTACAAACTGCAACCAATGGACAAATCCTTGCTTACAGGACCTCAAACTAAGAATGGTTTTTATATTTTTAGAGGTTCTAGAAAAAAGAAGATGAGACAGAGGCCTTATGTGACCCACAATGCTAAAATATTTATTATCTGATCCTTTAAAGAAAAAGTATGCTGACCCTTCCCTAAACAAAAATAAGAGAGAGCCAGTAAAACAGTAAACTCAGTTTAAGATATGCCAAGTTTGAGGTAAGAGCAAATCATCTGAGGTAAAACCATTAAAGACGAGTTGTACAGTCAAAAAAAAAAAAAGGACAAACTGATCAAATTTAGGCACACATTTGGAAGTCAAACAGTTGAAAGTCAATGTATTGTAAGTTGAAAGTCAATGTATTGTAAGTAGATGAGACTACTAGGGAAGAGAACAGGAAGAAAACTGCTCTCCTTTTTTGTTCCTTAACATGGGTGACCCTCAAAAATTAGTTCTGGGTACCATTAGATGACACATTGCAAAAAAAGAAAGGAGAATGACACCTGTAGTGAAATAATCAGCTTAGCTGATCATCAATGATTTATACTCCCTTTCCTCAGTGTAAGTTGTTGGGAAGTGCCTGTCCAACCAGGGACATTTCCCAACCTACTGACATCAACACAGTCATGTGACCAATGTGATGTGAGCAGAAACTAGGCCTAGAGAGTACAGTCTCCCATGTGATTCTCTACACTCTGTCTTCATGCAGCTGCTTGCTGGATGTCAGTGCTCAAGGTGAGCTTGTTAGCCATGTGTTGAATATATCAGAGCTGGGTCCCTGTCAACCTGGGTCCCTGAATGATTTCTTGAGTGTTAAACCATTGAGATTTTAAGATTTCCGCTGTAACAGCTGGCATTACTTCAAGCCAACACACAGAAACAGAGAAGAAGCTATTAGTGATAAGAAGAAAACTGAGACAACACAGTGTCAGAGATATTAAGGGGTAAGAGTATTTAAAAAAGGATGGTGTGGATAGCAGTGCCAAGTATTGAGATCAAGGTGAAATAGACTGGAAATAAATTCAGCGATAAGAAAGATACTGGTAACCACCTAAAGCACAATTATCAGTAGAGATGTTAACAAAGAAGACAGGTTTAAAGAGAAAGAAATAAAGACAGTCTACTACTATAATTCTACTATGTGTTTGATGAAACATTTGTCATATAAAACCCACCTCCATAAAAAGTTCTGTGGTCCAATGAGCCTGAGAACACTGCATAAACTGACATCGTACATCAGTATATTACATGTTTTGAAAATTCCTGCAATAAATACATTTGTCTTGTTTTAAACCAGCTTTCCCAGACTTAGTTGACCATGAAATCCTTTCTCATTCAATACCTACTAACATCCCTTTCACTTTGGGAAACACAAATAAAAGTTTGGTTTTAAAGCAAAATGGAAGCCAGAATTTGCACAGGCGTAAGAGAAAAAAAATGGCTTGTAAAAATGTGTGAAAGTGTCCTATCACTTAAAACCCCCTTCTAATAATAAATCACTTAGCTATTTTTAACTTACAAAAGAATTATAACTACATGAACATTCCATTAAATAAAAGCAAGTGGTACTCAATTACCATGGAAGGAAACAATTTTTATTCTGATTTCAATGAAAAATGGGCAAAAGAACACATATGATATTTAGACTTTTAAAAACTAACTTGAGAAACACTCTTACCTTCATCTTTATATTTTATTGTAACTTCATCATTACTCAGAAGTTTTCCTCTGAAGACTCTCTGCATCATTAGCACTAATTCATCATAAGTAATATCTTCATTATGAATGGGAATTCGTCGAATATCCTCTCCAAGTTGAGCTTTGATAATTAGCTTCCCACTCAGATCCAACTGCCCATTCATGGTGGACTCCAGGATGTTCTATATATACAACTCTAGAGAAAGACTGACAAAATGGTTTTGATGATTAAACAGCTATAAAACATATTTTAAAAGTTGAAAAGCAAAGCTACGATTAGAATCTAAGAAATTCTGGCCTTCAAAGGAGATCCACTGTTCCAGCGTTACCATATTCATGTTAAAATGGTCTGGAGGGACTTCCCTGTCGGCACAGTGGTTAAGAATCCACCTGCTAATGCAGGGGACACGGGTACAAGCCCTGGTCCTGGGAAGATCCCACATGCCGTGGAGCAATTAAGCCCATGCACCACAACTACTGAGCCTGCGCTCTAGAGCCAGCGCGCCACAACTACTGAGCCCGCGTGCCCAGAGCCCGTGCTCTGCAACGAGAAGCCACTGCAATGAGAAGCCCGCGTGCAGCAAAGACCCAATGCAGCCTAAAATAAATAAATTTATTTTAAAAAAATGGTCTGGGGCTTCCCTGGTGGTGCAGTGGTTGAGAGTCCGCCTGCCGATGCAGGGACGCGGGTTCGTGCCCCGGTCCGGGAGGATCCCACATGCCGCGGAGCGGCTGGGCCCTTGAGCCATGGCCACTGAGCCTACGCGTATGGAGCCTGTGCTCCGCAACGGGAGAGGCTACAACAGTGAGAGGCCCGCACATCACAAAAAAAAGAAAAAAAAGAAAAAAAAATGGTCTGGAGGTGGCTTTATTATGAGCCTAAGAAAATAAGTTTTATTATTTCATATCTATTATTATTTTACCCATATATTTAACTGCTTATCTGATTTAGATTTCTTACTTAACATGTCTAGAACAAAGTCCTCATCTTCCCCTCAAAATCTGCTTCTCCTGTAGTCTTCTCCATCTCAGTTAATAACAATTCTCCTTCTAAGTTGTTCAAGATAAAAAAAAAATCTTGGTTTCTCTCTTTTCCTCACACCTTACATACACCAAATTGCCAACAAATCTAGCTGCCACGACCTTTAAAATATCTCTAGAATGCAGTCACTTTAGTACCTTCACCTCTATCAACTTAATCCAAGCCACCATCATCTATTGCCTGGATTATTGCAAAAGACTCCTAACTGGTCTGCCTGCCCTTTACCTTTGTCTGCTTTTAATCTATTCTCAACACATCAGAGTTATCCTGATAGTTAAATATAGTTAAATATCCTGTAGGTAAATAAAATCTAGTATCACTACTTCAAAATCTTCCAATAGATTCCCATCTCACTCTTGGTAAAAGCCAGAACTACAAGGTCATGACCTGACCTCTGGTCCCTGGCCAAGCGTTTAACCTCATTTCCCACCTCTCTCTCTGGCTACCCTGCTACACTCACACTTCACATTCTCCTTCTCAAGACTTGGCACTTGCTGTTTCCTTTATCTTGAGCCCTTTTCACACACCTCACATGATTCAGATCCCTGATCAAATGTTAATTTCTCAGAGGTTTTCCCTGGCCATCTAACTTAAAATGGTTTCACAGTCACTTTCTTATCCTGCTTCATTTTTCTGCAAAGCACTTATCACTACCAAATATTAAAAATGTATTCATTTTTTACTGTCTTTTCCACTAGAAAGTAGGGAAATAAATGGTTTTGTTCACTGTATTTCCGGAGCCTAGAACAGTGCCTAGCACACGGTTAATCATTCAATAGCTGTTAAATGAAGGGGAAAATAAATACTGGCTTCCAAACTCTATTAGCCTGTATATACTAACTGCTAGCCCTGAAGAGAAGAGCATGTGTGAACACTAAAATAGTCTCAAATTTTTCTCACTAAAATAAGAAAGACCTCACGAGTATTTTCTCCAATTTTTCTATTTTGGAAACTTGAGGACAAAGAACAAATCAGTGATACCCTCCTGAGCTTTCTAACAAGACTGTCCACTATTGTTTCTACATTTTCCATAACACACCCCTTCCCCAAACCTGAGTGTGTGTGATTAGACAGCACACTTGAAGAATAAGACAGTGTCAGAGAACTAACTTGCTATTGAATTTTCCCTTCTTGGGTTGTATTTTAATCTTATTTCAGGTTATTCAGTGCACTTCTCCTGTAATGACTCTGTAATCCTAAATTCAAAATAATGTCTGAGGTCTCTAGTAATTTATACCATTACCGTATAACAACAGAAAATACACTTATGCTTAATTAATGTATTAATATCTCTTCTTCTCAAGGCCTATCTCTTCTTTCCAAGACCAAGATGTCCTTGAACACATTATCTGTAACCACGGAGCATTTCCCTAGCATCAACTCCTTCCTCCTCCTGCCCCAAGCAAATGATCTCTCAGACTATTTAAAGTACCTTATAATCTCCTACTGGACACATTCTGGTTTCAACACCATGCTTTTCTACTAGCAGCTTTCTGTTTTCTCTTCTTAAATGTGTTATTTCATTAACATCATATTTAGTGCTCATAATTCTCTACATTTACTCCTTTGTGTGTGTGTGTGAAAGCACTCCACCTGGCCCCCAACACATCAATGCTTCAAATACTTAAGAAAGTTTTCATGAATCCTAATTCATTTCATGAATAGTACAAATAAATGCCCTAATATTCTTCATATAAATGCCCCATGTCCTTCCAATTAACTACTCCTTAAATGAATGTCTCTAGACCCCCTTGACATCCTCTGAACAAATTAATTTTATGAGTGAATCTTTAATGCCCCATCTTAAAATGGGGCAAAAAATATTGAATCTAACACTCTAAGGTCAGTTCAGAACAGAGTGGACTGTGTTCTACGATCTGGATGCTATGCTTGTCCTGACATAAAATAAGAATACAGTTAGCTTTTTATCTGCCAATTCTGACAAAAGACTTCTCATGAAGACTCTGATTAATTGAAACCTCCATAAAACCCCTTCACCTGTTAGCCAACCAGCCCTCTTCATTTGGGAAATACTTAAATACCTACTATATGCCAAGCTCTGAAGTATCATTACTTCAACAAGATGGTAAAGATTCCACCTTGTTTGTCTTGCAGCCTGAGAATAATAAAGAACTTCAGCAAATCAATCTATGTAACCTTCTCTTACCTACAGGATGTGTAAACCATCAATAATGTAGTTAAGGACCAGGGCTTAGCTTCAGCAGGATGGTTCTACCTATTCTCAGCAGCATCTAAAATAGTGTCTGACATATAATATTTAAAAACTTGTTTTCGTTCCCTAAACAAAAGATGTATGACAAATAATAAAGTTCTGAAAGAGGGACTGAGAGAAGAAAGCTGTACGATCAGATCAGTTACTAAGTCAAACCTTCACACTGTACCTTCTTTACGTAGCTAGAAGTGACTCCCTTCAACAGACATATTCCTAATCAAGAGAAATTTCCAACATTAAATATAATTGATATAATCCTTTTGATCCTGAAGGAATTGTTGCTCAGTTACAATGGATCTGAAACTATGAGTCTCTTTTACTTTGCATCTGCCACGTTTGCCTGCAAATTCACTTACTGGTTGCACTGGACTGTAACCAGGACTGTAACCTACCTGTAGCCAGGAACCAGGCCTTCTTTCCTAAGGTTGTCCCCAGTTTGTGCAGTCATCTCCATAAGGCATGCACACAAGTTATCACAAAAATAAGAGTACCCTGGAAGGGAAAATCCCACCCCCACATTTGTTTACGTAACTGTAGAATCCAGGTCCTCTTTTTCTCTAACTTCAATCACAAGGTAGAGACTGCTGTGAACTACTAGTTCCTAGGGCTGCTGGTGAAATCCTTACAGCTTTTTCTTCTCCCCATTTCTCCTTCTTCCTTCTTGTCCTTGCCCCACTCCCTCTGAAGTCCAGAAATGACACAGCCACTAACTTATGAAATCTTCCAACAAGAACACTGTTCTCAGAACTGGAGAATAAAGTGACAGGCCCAAGGAAGCACATAAAAAGCCTGCCTCTTAAACCAGGATGTAGGTTCAGTGACCAAACCTCCAGTTCCACGAGCCCTGTAGTTAGGGCCCTGCTCAAATTCAGAGGGGCCTGCTTAGGTACCTCCAGAGGGTAGCAATTTCCTTTAAGAAATCCTAAGCAAAACCAAACCCTTGAGTAGTCTAAAGAATGCAAGGAGCCTCAAATCCTGCCTGACCAGAGGCAGTGTAGCAAGATGGTAAAGATATCCCCTACTAGCTGTGTGACCTTAGGCAAATACTTCGCCAAGCCTCACTTTCATCACATTCAAAATGGGAATATCTAAATTTGGAAGAATCCTTGTGATGATTAAATGAGACCATGCATCTAAAATACTTAGCACAGTGCCTAGAAAAGTAAACTCTTAAAAGTTAGTTGTCATCACCACTATCAAACTGGGTTGGACCTCCAGACGGCGCTTGATTAAGGACTGACATAGCCAAGGAACAAGGTTTCTCCTAAGTGACCCCAATTAACTTATTCCCATAGGCGCCATTCTCCACCCTTCTCACCCTTCCAAGCCCCTCTGAGGGTTAGGCACTGGACCACCCCAAGCCTCCCAAAGTCCCTCTCCTCTCCCTCGGGCAGTGCAACCCCTAGAAGTCAGGCGGAATCCGCGCAAGTGCCCTTGCTGACCCAAACACCCCTTAGAGCCCCTCAGAGGGCTCGCTTCGCTGCCACTGTGGCCAGCGGGGCCCCCCTCCCCTCCCCTCCCCGGACATGGCCTCCCCTCCCCCACGCGAGGCCCAGCCCGGCCTCAGTCCTCCCGACATCCAGCCCTCCCCACGACCCCTCCGACCCCACCCGTCCCGCGCCCGCCGGTTCGAACGAGGCCCTCCCAGCGTTTTCCACGTCTCCCGGCCCGCCTTGCCCGAGAGATCAGCCGCGCCCCTGTCTCCAGCGGCCATACCGGTTTCCCGAGGCTCCCGCTGCCGCCCCTCCGCGGGTCTCTGCTGATCCGACCGGTGAGAGGCCGCCACCGCCGGGCTCTGGGGCGTTGGGGGAAGGCTGCTGTCACGGCCCACTCGGTTGCCCTCCGGGGCCGCTGCACCTCGCTGGCAGGCTCGCGCGGGCCCCGGCCAATCGCACGGACCCACCAAGCCCAGCGAGAGCTCGGGCCCAGTACGTGGCAGGTGGGGAAAGAAAAGGGGCGGGAACAAGAAGAAAATCTGTCCTTTCGCTCCGCCTTACAACGAGCAAATCAACCCAGCAGGCATGCGCAGCGCCGAGGGGAGGGGGACTGACAACGCCGCAGCCTGCAGGAGCCTGAATCTGTGCTTTCTCACTGGAAGACTGAGGGTAGGAAATGCGAGCTGGATTGATGCACGCATGCGCGAGGCGTGACAAGGCACTTCCGGTTTTCCGGAACGCTAGTATTTCCTGTCTCTCGCCTGTGGGCGGGGCGTAATTTGCTGTTTTAGACTCTGAGAGCAGGTTTAAAGTGGGCGTTAGTCCAAGTTTGGCTGCTTCTTGTTTTGTGGCCATTGTAGTTCTCCTAGTCATATCTCCAGAAAACTAATCCTTTTCCCGCCTTCCTTCCACAAACTCATTCATTCATTATTGGGCGCCTACGCTTTGCCAAGAACTGTGCTGGGAATGGAAATGAATCAGTTTGTGAGCAAGGAGTTCCGAATAGCGTTTACGAGACGGGACAAACTTATGACTGTGTAAAAGATAAAGGCTGGGAAATTAAGGCTGATTAAGGATTCCAGAAGCCTTTTTGGAAATAAGATATTTGAGCGTACCCTAAATACTGTTCCCTTCTCTCTTATCTAAAGCATTTGTTTTGAATATGCCTGTTTATGTAAGAAGTGCGCTGGCTTTAGACTGAAGCCTAAAATTTGGGGGGAAGGTGGGAATAGGTGATAAAATCTGGGCATGGAGGCAGGGCTGTTTTAAAAGTTGCAAGGAACTTTGCCATCTAAGACGGAGACTAGGCAAAAAGCAATTTGAACTTACTTGTTCCCCAGTTGTTCACCAGATAGGTAAAGTGAATTCGGGATGAGAAGTTATATTCTTTCAGTACTGTAAAGAGTATGACCTTTCTGCAGTTAAAAGTCTCTGAAAAATTCTGTTTGAGAGTGAAATATATGCGTTTAGAATGCTTTTGCCTCTGAAATTATTTTTTGAGCAATTGCTTGCAGAGCTTGGGGAACTGAAGACTGTAGAAAGAATGAAAAAAAAAGTTCCAGATTTTCTCCAAAGACGGTTTTTCTTTGCTTTTTAGAACGGACTAATCCAGATTTGGGGAAATGAACTGCTGTCCAATAATAGTATTCTGATGTCTTTGAGATGGTTTGAGATTGGATTAAACCACACAAATATAGACAGAGGTAAAATATTCCTAAAAGAAGTGAATAATACTACTATCAATCTCCCTAAAGAGAGGTCAGAACCTGGGGCAGGGGATAAGGGGATGAACCTTAGCCTGGAATGAGGGGAAAACACTTCATCTCTCTAGGCTCCCAGGAAAGGGGCTTGCCATTGAGGAGAAATAAACTGATCCCTGCTACACTAGGGCCAGCTGGAAGCTGGCAAGAAAGGCACCCACAGGGTGGTCTTCCAGAGGGAGTAGGGCTTGTGGACTCTGAGAGCAGCTTAAGGTTCTTTGTTGTAATTGCCTCATGCTTCATCCTCAAGCAATTAGTGAAGTCTTGTTTAATGTTAAAACCTGTTCCTAGCTACAGCTGGGAAAATTGAGAGATGGGGTAGTGATGATTCCTCAGGTCAAAGCAGAAACAGGAGCTGCCTGGGGCAAGAAGTGAGAAATGAGAGAGTAAAGCATCATTTGGAAGCCAGATCAGAGGCTCAAGTGACACGAGACAAGATGCAACATTAAATAAACATACATTTTGAAATTTTCAATGAAGAACTTCGTAAAAGATTTTGCCTCGGACTTCGCTGGTGGCGCAGTGGTTAAGAATCCACCTGCCAGTGCAGGGGACACGGGTTCGAGCCAGGAAGATACCACATGCCACGGAGCAACTAAGCCCATACGCCACAACTACTGACCCTGCGTTCTAGAGCCTGTGAGCCACAACTACAGAAGCCCACGCGCTTAGAGCCCGTGCTCCACAACAAAAGAAGCCACAGCAATGAGAAGCCCGTGCACCACAACGAAGAGTAGAAGAGTAGCCCCCACTCACTGCATCTAGAGAAAGCCCACAAGAAGCAACGAAGACCCAACACAGCCAAAAAATAAATTAAAAAATTAATTTAAAAAGAAAAGATTTTGCCTCTTGCTGTCCAGCTGAATGTAGGCTTACAATATTGTGATTGGGCATGAAATCAAGGATATTTGAGTTTAGTAATATGTCATATGAGTGCAGGCCATTAGCATCTGAGTTTGTCAAATTGCCCCCTTTAGGTTATAAACACATTTATAACCAAAACCTTATCCTATGCATTTTCTTGTTACAGCTGAATACTAAATTGTCCACTGAAACTTCAGTGACCTTTCCTGTTCCTGATCCTATATAACAATTACATTTTAAAAATTAATTTCAGAGCATAATGAACAGCTGAAACTCAACACCCAACCCAAAGATTAGAACATTACCCATAAATTATATCTCCCTTTGTGCTGCTCTCACATGTGGCATTCAATGAATATCTGTTGAGTCAGTGAAATAGTTACTGCTGTTTCTGTAATGTGCCACAGTCGCTGATGACACAGATCTCTGTACTTAGGCTCTCAATAAATGCAGGTGATAACCAGCCAGAGAGCAGTAGCCTGAATTGAGCTACTTACCACCCTTACCAAGAACACCATTTCTCCCACTGTATGTGTAGACATTGATTTTAGTTACTGCTGCCTTTCGTTAGAGAAACCAGAAAGTCTAAGTTATATAACTGCCACTTCCTAACCACTTTGGTAACATTTATTGGGATAAGCATCAATCAAACCACTGAGAAGATTGTTCTAGGAATTCTGTAAGTAAGCACACCTTTAAAGTGCTGCTGGTCAAAAAACACCTTACCCTCTTTCTTGTGTGTGTGGAGTTTAGAAAAGTACTGAACCAGAGTAAATTGAACTTCACGATCACCTGGCCCTCTGCCCTATGTCCAGGTGAACTTGTTTTGAAATGAACACCAAGAATCAGAAATGTGAAAGGTGGAAATACGTGAAGAAAGGAGAAGCAGTGTAAGGAAAGACCTTTGGCTTTGCCTATAGCAAGGGGAGAAATGAGAACTCTACATTTGAAGGTTACTGCCCAAGTTTCACAGACATCTGAAGAAGGGTTACAGTTGTATTGTGTGTGTATTTTGAGAGATGCAGTCAACTCATTTACCTACCACCTGCTCTTTCTCCCCGAAAGTCTGTGTGGCTAGCACTCTTCAAATAGAAGTGGAAAAATCCTAAGAATGAAAAAGGGAGATTCTCTGACTGATGGGAAGTGGGACAAAGATTAGGAGCCTTGTAAACAAATTGGATGAAACCTCTGTTTCATCATGTTCTCCTTTAGCAGGTAGTGTAAATCATTTTGAAAGTTTCAATCATCTCAGCTACTCTCAGGGGAACCAAAAAAATAACGTAAGTTCCTCTCAGGGTGAGAATTTCATGAGAAGTTACGTCCCTCCCTGAGAGTCAGCTCTGTTGTGGTAGTCTGCTAAATAAGAGAACTCCAAACAGAAGGGGAAATTCATGAGGACCACATAGGGGCCGGTTGGTCAGGTGAGCCTCCCCACGACTGGCCATAAAGATCTGTTTGTGTAAACAAAGGGAGCTGCTACCCCATGCAGAAATAATAAAGGAGAAAAGAATGATATTCTTACTGTGTACCTCTGAGTGAGACATTCTCAGCACCAGCTAAGCAAAATGTTTAGTCTGTCCTACCAGCTGCACATCCACTGAGAACCAAAAATGCCTTTGCCTTACCATGGGGCTCTACATCCACCTCTCTTTAGAGAAATTGCTCCTTGAAGGCAGTTCTTTCTAGATTTTATAACCCTAGAGTCTGGCTCCTCCTAGGTATTCAATATATATTTATTGAATGAAAGAATTAAAATTAAGTTCCACACCATTTTATAGAGCAAGCTTCCAGAAACAGAGAGCAGCCATCAGTGGTGAGTTCCTAGCTCCCTAGAAGTACGGGATTTCTTCTCTGAGTAGTCTTAAATTGTTCTCTTTTCTTCATTTATGTCTCCTGAAGACAGTGCTGAGTTACTTCTGTTCACTCTGTCAGAGTTTACATTGAAAGACTAATGCCACAAGATATACAAGGAGATCTCACAACTTTTGATTAAGTAGCTTTTTTTAGCTCTTTTAAGAGATCTAGATGTCAGATTCTAGAAATCATGCCTGTCAAATCGAACTCTGGGTACTTGGAGCCTCTCACATCTCTGATCTAACATTTATGCCAATGATCCTGCTTTTAGTCCCTCCATATAAATACATAATTAAACAGGACATTCTCAAAAAGTGATTTCAATGAAGAAAAACTTACTCATAATAACAATGCAAAATAAAATCACAATGAGATGATGTTTCACATATTGGATAAAATTTTATAAGACTTTATAGAAAAGGGTATGGCAAAAGAGACATTCATACTTTGCTGTGGGGCATAAATTGAAATAAACTATTTAAAAGGTGGTATGGTAATAGTCATCAGCAACTAAAATACCCAACCCTATATGACACAGCAGTCCTACTTTTAGGGTACCAGTGAAATCCTTGCATGTGAGAACACAGATACCCATCAATGTGTTATTTACAAGTAAGAGACTATAGAGCAGTTAAAAGAAATGTGCACACATGCACACACACAGTTCAATCTCAAAAACATTTTATCAAGTGATAAAAGCAAGTTTCAGAAAGTTATGTTACAATGCAGAAAAATGTTAACGTAGTAGCCTGAGAACACTATTCTTAGAAAGACCTGCTTGCAAGGTGGGAATTTGGAGCATTCCCACTATTCTTTGGCAAGAATGGTGCATTGTGCCTAAACTGTACGAACAACGTGGTTTATGCTGGACACCTGCTTGCTTTCTGGGAGTCTGGAATTTTCGTACATGCCAGGCAGAGCGCACCTCTGTGACGTGTCCTGAGTAAAACCTGGGCACTGAATCTCCAATGAATTTCCCTGGTAGACAGCATCTCATTGCTGGAGGAATTAAGCACATCCTGCGTGACCACAGTGAAAGAGAACTTTCGGAAGCTCGTGCCTGGTTTCCTCTAGACTTCAACCCATGCAAATTCTTCCTTTGCTAATTTTGCTTCACATTGTTTTCCTGCTATATATCATAGCCATGAATATGACTTCATGCTGAACTTTATGAGTGCTCGTAGTGAATCATTGAACCTGGGGGTGTTCCTGGGGACCACCAAATCTGTTCCCTATACCAGTTATGTAAAAAAGAGGGAAAAAAAGCACACACACAAGACTATGAATTTCTATGGGTATACCATTTTTTGTATATCTATTTCTTAAAATTTGGAAGGATACACAGCAAACTGATTACAGTGGTTAACTCTGGCGAGAAGGGGAAGGAAAAGGAGATGAAGGGGCTGGGACTTTGACTCTATCTGGCATGCTCTAATTTATTTCCTTTTTTTTAAGGAATATACTCATGTAATATGTAGGTGAAAAAAATACTTTAAGTTGATTTAAAAGTAATTTCAGCCTGCATTTAGAGTCACAAAATTTTAGAGCTGGTACAGAATTTAGAATTTACCTAGTCCTGCCCATTACAAAGGTAGAGCCTAGGCTTATGCCCAGAGAGGCAAATGTCTTGCTTCAAGTCACATAACTTGTAGCTGGGACCACAACTCCCAGTCCAGAATGCTGCCCTAGTCTGCTATTACTTGGTAAGTACTATGGCAGAATAATCAATCTTCTTTTTTTGTTATTGCAAAGGTCCAGAAGGTCTCAATTGTTATATCATGATTTCATAATACCTTATATCAAAGTTCAGCAACTTATCAGTGTCATACTTCCACGTGTAACAAAACTCTACTGGAGGAAGATAAGAATTGGACTATAGTTCCCTGGAAAATATAACTTTTAAGAGATAACAGCATTAGATCATACCACTCTGCTTTGCTTTTATTTTTTTGTTCCTCTTCTTTGTTAAAATAGAGGGCTAACAACATATCAAGCAACAGGATTTTTCAGAAACATGGTCAGTAGCTTGAAAAAAGGATTTATGACCTATTTCTACTTTTTGAAACAATTCAAAAATCAGGACTTTAAATACTAACTCCCCTATATTGCTATTGAGAGTATAAAATGGCAAAACTACTTTGGAAAACTGTTTGGCAGTTTCCTATATCGTTAAATATACACTTACTCTACGACTCAGCAATTACACTATACTAGACATTTCAAGAGAAAACATGTCCACACAAAGACTTGTAGAAGAACGGTTACATCAGGGTTTTTTTGCAGTATGCGGGGTTCTCACGGCTGTGGCCTCTCCCGTTGCGGAGCACAGGCCGCAGACGCGCAGGCCCAGCGGCCACACAGGCCCACGGGCCCAGCCGCTCCACGGCATGCGGGATTCTCCCGGACCGGCATGCGGGATTCTCCCGGACCGGAGCACGAACCCGCATCCCCTGCCTCGGCAGGCGGACTCTCAACCACTGCGCCACCAGGGAAGCCCCGGTTATATCAGTTTTATTCATGGTTTTCAAAACCTGGAAATGACCAAATGTCCCTCAACTAGTGAATACATAAACAAAACATGATCTATCCAAACAACTGAACTCTACTCAGCAATGAAAAGCAAACCACTGATACAAACAACATAGATGAATCCCCAAAACACTATGCTGGATGAAAGAAGCCAGACCCGAAAGAGGATATGGTCCCATTCACATGGCAATCTAGAACAGGCAAAACTAATACATGGTGGTAGAAAGCAGACCAGTGGTTGCCTGGAGCTGGGACAGGTGAAGGGTTTAACTGGGACGGGGCGCATTACAGGGTGAAGGATATGTTCTTAATCTTGTTTAGGATGCTTTCACAGGTGTACACATTTGTTAAAACTCATCTAATTATACACTTAAAATGGGTGCATTTTGTTGCATATAAATTATATGGCAATGAAGTTAATTTTAAAAGTAAAAAAAAAAGGAAACAAAACAAAATTGACTCCAATAACCAAAATTAAGGAAAATCACTCCAATATTTAAAAAAAAAAAAACAGTCTTCAGTGACCCACTTATGAGACTGAAGATTCCTATGCTGCATTGAGTCTCTTTGTATATACATAGCATTGTATAACTTTGAGGTAACATTGAGCATTACACATGACTGTTTACACTGAGCAGACTAGCAGGTATGGTTGTGAACATAAGCGTTTCCAAATGTGATTGCTTTTTTGTTCATTCAAAATAGTTTGCTCTCTCATTTGGTAATATAGTCAGGTGGACATTTTCACAAAAACTTATCAATACCAATTTCAAGTAGTGTTGGAAGAATTGTGTTTTTCCCAAGAAGTGCGTGTTTGTTGTCTAATTGTTAAGAGGTATGTGACTTGTGTGATCATATTTCCCTATTTATGTTGGGTGTTAGGAAGCTTATGGTCAAATCTGTGGCCCACTCCTAGCAAAAATGCAAGCTCATATGACATGTTCCTTGGGTACTAATAACATACCTCTCTTCTTACTTTCTGCTCCTATGATTATTTTCTCTTCCTCCTGATTTCCTTACTTAGTTTTTCAGCAACTTTTACATTTCTTTCAAATACACATTTTAATAGGTTACCTATATGTAAATGAAGTAATACAGATGATGCATATGTAACATTTGAATCTCTCTGAGGTTTTTGTGTGTGTTAACAAATAATTGCTAATCTTCTCCAAGATTTACTGTTTTATTTTTAAGAAAAGGTGGATGGACACAAAGAGACAGAAAGCATGTTTAAGAGGAAAAAATAACTCTGTCATGGAACCCCACCCAACTGCTGTACGATATAATATAGGGTGAGAGATGGCAAGTGTCTGTCATATGTGATTCCGTTGGCCTCAGCTGGCATATTTATGCCCCTGTTCTTCATTTTAGAAGATTTTACATAATCCCTAAGATATTCCTTAACACAAAACAAAAAATACTCTGCCTGTATGAAGACATTTAAACTCAAGAAATGCTAAATGCTCCATAATCTTTTGGATATTTTGAATCAAATGCAGAGTGAACATTTCATTATATTAAAAAGAAAGGAAAACAGGGACTTCCCTGGTAGCACAATGGTTAAGAATCTGCCTGCCAATGCAGGGGACACAGGTTTGATCCCTGGTCCAGGAAGATCCCACATGCCATGGAGCAACTAAGCCTGTGCACCACAACTACTAAGCCTGCTCTCTAGAGCCCACGTGCCGCAACTACTGAGCCCATGTGCCACAACTACTGAAGCCCACACACCTAGAGCCAGTGTTCCGCAACAAAAGAAGCCACCGCAATGAGAAGCCCGCTCACCGCAACTAGAGAAAGCTGGCGCGCAGCAACAAAGACCCGACACAACCAAAATTAAATAAATAAATAAATAAATATTTTTTAAAAAAGGAAAACAATAAACTGAGGAAAAATATTGTCACTAAATGTAATAGTTAATGGGCTAATAACCATAATAGAAAAGAATTCATACAAATTTATGAGGAAAAAACAGTTCAATTGATAAATGGACAATGCATATAAATAATTAAAAAAATAAAATACCAAAGTAAACTATACAAAAACCTGCTTATGGTAACTCCAAATGTTGGTGACACTATAAATTAATGTAATGTTGTCAAGGCAATATAGTAATATATACAAGGAACCTAAACAAATGTTCATAATTTTGACATGCTTAACATCATCCTGAGAATTTATCTGCAGGAAATAATTTAAAAGAAAGGAAAAAAACTATATGTACCAGTTTATTAATCATATGTCACTATAATATTAAAAATTGAAATGATCTAGACATCCAATAACAGAACAACTTAGTAACTTATGATATATTATGCAATCAATTATTATAAGAACTGGGAAATTGTAACTAAAAATCAGAATAAAATTTCATTTACTGTAATTAATTATTTAAATTCTTATGTATTCAAACAAAGAGTATAAGGGAACATGGAAAAACAGACATTATTGATAGGTCAGGGAATTACGGATTTTTCTTTCTTGAAAAAGATAATTTATAAATATCTTCTAAAATTGCCATAACACGGCTAGTACAATGTTTTAAAACTGTGACCAGGAAGCCTTTTCCTCTCTTAGTAACTGGCCCCTCCCTCTACAGCCCCATGTTTCCCACCCCACCCCCAGGGATGGAACCAATCCTGGTGGCTCTGTCTTGCACCTCATCTAAGGAGCCAGGTACTGAAGATCCCAGGGTAACATTAAAGAGGTTCCACAGGGCTAGAGAGCTCCAGTGGTTGACAGGCTGGTATGATCCAGTCGGCACTTTTAGCCCAGGTTTCCCAAGCATTGGCAAAGAATGCCAAGCTCTTCTGAATGAGGCAATGACAAACTGATAGCAATGAGCTTGAGAATGATCTCCCTTTGTTGGTAACATAAAAAAAGAGGCAACATGAACTTCAAAATGGAAAAGGGTAAGAGAAAAAGCAATCCAGACTCTGACAATTAAGCTCTGAACTGTTAAGACCCAGGAAAGGAAACCCAAAGGTTAGGATGGTTGTTCCCTGAAGAAACGACATCTTCTACCACAACCGAAAAGGATATAGGGGTACTGTTATCACACACAATATATCAGAAACAGGAAACGTTGGCCGCATGTAATATCATGAAAACCAGTTCTGCAGTACTCTGAGTCTTCCTTTCCTGAAATTTTCTTTTTAAGTAAAATCACGCTTCAGCTCCTAGAGTCCCTGTCCTTGCTCCTCAACTTCAAAGGCACCAAAAAATTTCTTGCTTTCCTTACCCACCCCATTCAAACCCTGCTCAGACAAGGATCTAACAGGCTTATTCAGAGGCAGGGAACTGATTGATAAGCCTGCAAGCAGTTGTTGTCCCATGAGGCACTTGTATTTTGTCAGGAGATATAGTGGAAACGCCTCCACGTTTTGCTGCCAGCATCCCATCCTTGGTGTAACTGTCCACTCTCCACTCCAGGATATCCAATCAAACAGGTCATCCCCTATCCCTCCACTTCACAGTAAGTATGTGACTCAGGCTGGATCGATATTCCCTGGACACAGTGCCTGTGGGCACATGACTCATCAAGGTGTACCAGTTCTTTGGTCCTTTCTTCTCGCTGCCCCTGCTTTGCTTTGTATCAGAAGGGACTGAGCCCCACAGGTTCCTGGCTCAACTGGCTTCTGGCTGGCTGCGGCCCATGGGAGACACTGATGGGAAGTTGCAGGGCAGGAGGAAGGGGATGCCAATGGCCAGTGTCCGACCATGAAAACCCAATATGAGGATGAAGCCAAACACAGAAGGACAAAGAGCCAGGAAACAGGGAGAGAAAAAGAGAATCCTGACACATTCTTTGAACTCATTTCATTTGAACTCTAGACCTAAAGTTAGTGTTATCATATATTTTGTGTCCCAAACAAGGACACTCGAGAGTAAAAGGGGCTGTTGGTAATACTTGAATCAGGACAACAGGCACAAATTGGGACCCGCTCAGGCAAACCAGAACGTGTTCACCCGACCTAAAACCAACTCATCCCTTGCACTTTACAATGAATTGAACCATTAAACTCTCTTTGACTCTTAACCTAATCTGACTTGGATCTCTATCACTAAACTAAAAGATTCCAGACCAGTGCACGAGGTAAAGGCTTAAATCAAGAGAATTATTTCCAAGAGGTAGGATTTCAGGGTTGGCAGGGGAATAGCAATGTCCACCTGACTTAGCTTCCACAGTATGTGTGTGGAGCTTGTACATTTATGGTAGAGCCATTCCAGGAACATTATGTGAAATTTTGGTTGCTATACCCCCCAAAGTGCTGAAAAAAGTACAAAGAAAACTAAAACCACGAAGGGAACACAAATATTTCACCCTCAGGCTAAATGTGTCTCTTTGGTGATTTTTTTTCACATTTAAAGTGGCCTTTACTTAAGGTTTATTTTAATCTGAATATAAATTCCAGGACATAAAGTAAGTCAACCACATCTTGTAATTTTCCCAAAGTCAAGCCCCTATCTAGGGATGGCACTGTAACACCACGAAAAACACTAACCTCTGAGAATTGCTTTACTTCTATATTCTCTTCCTTTTACTTTTTTCCATTATCCTGTAAGGTCTCAATTATACTACAGATGAAATATGCTCTTGGCTCGCCTAGAAATCTAACAGTCATTTACAACCATTTCTATGTAAAAAACACATGTTCTTTAGAGCGTGGTAAGAAGAGTATGCCACAGCTCACATGACATTTGTTAGTCCCTTAGTTCAGTGCACTCACAGCAGCTGCCTAGTTTAGGACAAAACAGAACACAGCAATTCAAAGACTATCTCCTAAGTCCAGCGGGAGTGCTCCCCAAACCAGTGGAGGTCATTTTTTATTTAGGAAGCCATTAATAATTTAAGTGTTTGAAACTCCATGAGCGGCTTGATCTTTTAAAAGCCATAAGGGGTGATTGTGACTAACTTTTCATTTTTTGAGCCTCACCGTCATTTCATCAATAAAAGGGTAAATATAGCAAGAAACGGAAGGAAATATTCAGAGGCTTTAGCAACGAGCTAATTCTTCTATGTCTCACTTCCCATTTCTCATGGGGTCAATTCCTCTGGTCATAAAATATGCTTTTTTAACAGAAAAAAAAAATACACTTTCCAGAGGTTAAATTGGTGCAAAATTCTTAATTGGAAATAAGAGTATAAGCACATACAAATTTAAAATATTCACAGATTAAAAGTATGATACAGGGGCTTCCCTGGTGGCGCAGTCATTGAGAGTCCGCCTGCCGATGCAGGGGACACGGGTTCGTGCCCCAGTCCGGGAAGATCCCACATGCTGCGCAGCGGCTGGGCCCGTGAGCCATGGCTGCTGAGCCTGAGCATCCGGAGCCTGTGCTCCGCAACGGGAGAGGCCACAACAGTGAGAGGCCCGCATACTGCAAAAAAAAAAAAAAAGTATGATACATACAAGCTACTCCCTTCAGTGTTCACCAAGAGTCATTTTGTTCTGGAGGGTAAATTTTTCTCCTCATGTCCTTTTTAGTAAACAGTAAAAGAATTTTTTAGGTTCTATATTTTTATCAAACTTTGTCACATAGACTTTATGATGTATGGAGCAATGATTATCTTGAAAGCTGAGTGGCATTCTTCACTTCATTGGAGTAAGAATCTATTGAATAACAGAAAAACTACCAAATTCACTATCCCTGATGATAATAAACAACAGGTTTTACCTGATTCTTAACCTTAAGCAAAATATACTGAGGGAGACTTTGAGAAGACTGGGTAATAAAGGAAGGAAATAGAAAAAGTGAAACACATGAGTTGAATAAAAAGAGGACCACAAAAGGTAACAGTTTTCCTGTCTAGATGCTTGGGTTTTCTTGGTCACTTTCAGACGATGCCATTTCCTTGGTAAGTATAGATGGCTCCAGCAGCCAAAAGTGTTCATTTAGGGCTAGTAATGACCTGAGCATGTTATACATCCCTACATACAGCCTCAATGGGGTCACTGATGGCAGCACTTTCACCCTCCCAGCAGTTAACGACAATGACTTCAACACTTCGGAAGCTTTACTCTGGAAGATTTTTGTTCTGACAGTGTGGAGGATAAAAATTTGCAATCCCTGGCAGACAGAATAAAAGTTTAATATTAGATAAGTCTTGAGATACAGAATAAGGGAAGAAATTGTATTTCACCCTGCCACCCACCCTTCTTCATGTACAGGAACCTGAGTTTACCAGTCAGCAGCTGCTGTGTACTTTTTTGTCTAAGAGGGTTAGGGCAATATTCTTCTCATATCTGAAGTGCTATACGTAAGTAGTAGAGTTAAGAGACCTGAATTCAGGTCCCCATTTGCCACATGTTGGCTGTGCAACTGGGAGGCTTTTTTTCCTCCCGACACCAACCAATTCTGACACCAACTGGGTGTCCTACAATTTACTTCAATTCTGACACTAACTACTCAGAGTTCGTGTCAGACCCTACAGGTGAAGGGCTCAGTCCCACAAGACTGCCCTCACTAGTGGTGCCAGTAACAAGTATTAGGAGTATTAGGTCCCCGGGCTATCCACACTTCTGTCCAACGTGCCTATTGCCTCCCCACTTCAGGTTTGATAATTTGCTGAAAAGACTCACAGAACTCACTCAGGAAAGAGTTTTACTTACTATTACTTGTTTATTATAAAGGGTACAACTCAGGAACAGCCAAACAGAAGAGATTACAGTGCAAGAGCATGGAGCTTCCATGCCCTCTCTGAGTGTGCTACCCTCCCAGCACTTTAATCTGTTCACCAACATGCACGCTCTCCAAACCCCTTCTTTTAGGGGTTTTTATAAAGGTTTCATTACATAGTTGTGATTGACTAAATCATTAGCTGTTGGTAAATGACTCAATATCCAACCCCTCTCCCATTCCTGGAGATTGTGGAGCGGGCTAGAAGTTCCAAGCTTCTAACCAAGCCTTGGTCTTTCTGGTGACCGACCAGCCTCCATACTGAAGCAATCTGGGGGCCTCAGCGACTGGTCATCTTATTAGCATGCAAAAAACACTCATCACTCCGGGGAGTCCAAGGATTAAAGGAACTGTGTGCCAGGAACTGAGGACAAAGACCAAATATTAATTTTTTAGTATACCACAGTAACTTTGCTCTTTTTCTGATGTCTATGATCTTCGATTTCCCAATGGGGCAGATTGACTATGGGTTACCTAATTCTTCTTACAGTTCCAACATTCTATGATTCTACATTTTCGGAGTTTTGGTAAAATAACTAGAAGTTTGGTATATTTAAGGACAAAAAAAATTTTTAAGCACTTCTACTCATTGCTTTTCTGTACGTTACATATGAAGACCAGATGTGCACAAGTAATTAACCCACAAAAGACTGAACACTATTTTCTATACATTTTTTAAATGTATAGAACCACTTATTGCAGTCCTATTAATGCCAGACACTTGCTTTTCCTTCAATATTCATCATTTAATCCTTCTCATTTAGTCCTAACTTCAACCCTATAAAATAAGCTTCATTACCGCATGTTACAGATAAGGAAACTATAGCTCAGACAAATTAAGTAAGTTGCCTAAAATTATCCAACCAGTAATCAGAGTCTGGAATTAAAATGTATGTTTGGCTCCAAAACTCCTCTATCCAATACACTACTCTGTCTCTTGCTTGTAACTGTAATAGAAAGATCATGTAAAGTGTATTACAGCATCTAAAAAACCCTGATAATTCCTCATTAATATCCTTTGTGGAAAAACAGATTAAATAATATCTGCTGTTGAGTTGAGAATATTGTGCCAATCTTCATTTCTTGATTTTGACACTGTTATACAAATCTTATTGGGAAAAGCTGGTCAAAGAGTACATGGGAACTCTGTACTATCTTTGCAACTTCTTGTGTAAGACTATTTCAAAATGAAAAAGTTATTTTAAAAAAAATCCATGGATGTCTCCCAGATTGGCATCTATTAGGCTCCAAGCCTTAAAAGGATTATTTCTAGAATCATATCCTATGAATACTGTTACAGACTTCTGGCTCTATGGTTCGATAACTCTGCGAGTTTGACTAATAAAATCAATACATATTGGCAAGGGATAGACTAGTTCTTTGGCCAAAAGCAGGAAGATTAAATTGATTGGGGTATCTACTCCCCTGAAGAAGGCCTTGACGACATAAGGAAGTTTTCAATGGGACATGGGTTTCAGGAGGACAAAAGTGGCTACTGGCCATCCTGATTGTTCAAGGGAGAGAAATTTGTTTTGGAGACATGAAAAATCTGGTCCCTAGAGAAGCATTCTCTTTGTGGAGTACACTACTTCACCTGGATTTTCCAAACTTTAAACTCTAAGGTAAAGACAAGACTGGATAGAATTTCTGGTTGTACAATAATTAGGAAAAAACCTAGACCATGGAGAATCCATAAAGCTACCATCCTGAGGGACTCTGTCTGAATGGACTCCCAATATTTCCGTGCTCCCTAAAATCCCAAAGATGTTATCTGAAAAGACAAAACCTATGGGTCAAACTAATTCTCACTAGCACAAAGATCAAACTATACCTTTTAAGTAGTATCTGTAGCACTTAGTAAATGTTTATTAGAATTATAGATTATTCTAAATCTCGAAGGAGCCTTCCAGGTGAACTAAGCTAGTTGTTCCTATTCTTTAGTATACATAACAATCACCTGAAGATTCCTAGCTCTTAGCCCACAGGTTCTGACTGAGTTGGTAAGGGGTGAGGCCCAGGAATCAGCATTCTAACACATTATGTAAATTCTGATGTAGGCAATATTCAAGCTTACTTTGTAAAGCACTGTGTTCATGTTAACAGCCCCCCTTCATTTTATATTTTACATGCCTCACTCAGAAAGGATGTGTGACTTTCCTAAAATCATATGAATAATTAATTGTAGAGCTGGAAGACAGCTTAAATCTCCTGCCTTTTAGTCCAGCACTCCTGCCACATGGCCACCTTCAATTTTGCCACAAAGTATTAACATTTTGTAACAAGCCTCTATTTTGTAATATGCCTCTCCTGTGCATGCAGGAGAGAATACCCTTGCCTAGACCTTCTTTTAGATACTTTTCTAAATTACTGGTCATTCTAGGTGACAAATCCATGACTCAGCTGGCAATCCCAGACTAAGCTGACACTACTTATTGCCCTTCTGGGGAGTTTCCATTGGGTGTTGCAAACAGTAAAGGTCTGCCTTATATCCATTCAAATTTGGTGGCAGGCACACATCTATTGTTTAATGGAGTTATTCTCAAAAAGCACTGGAGAGGGCTGCCTGAGATAGAGGGTGAGATCCTACACACATTAAACCTGGTGGTAGCAATTCAGATAGTCAAGCAGCTCCCCACACTGCACTCTACAGGCTCTCCATCATTGTGGTCAAGCCAAAATGACTTAATGCCCTCCCCAATGATTTCCGTTTTGTATCAGACTTCCCTCCTCAATGATACTTGACCAGAGCCAGAAACAACCAACACTGAGACAATCATCAAATGCTATAGTTTTTTCACAAAATATTAGAGAAGTATAGCCCATCCCAGTATCAAACTAGATGTTATCTACTGTGAAAGATACACACAAGTATGTTTCTTACACTAGAGAACTGATAATCTAGTTGAGAAGATGAGACTTGTACCCATAAAAAGTTAATTTTTGAGTACAAGGAAAAAAGGGACAAATGAACTTACAAAACTACAATAATGCTATTGTATTTGATAACAAATTTATTTATTTAATTCATAGTTGAATTAATAAATCTAGAATTAAAACCCATCATTTTAGGGACTTCCCTGGCAGTCCAGTGGTTAAGACTGTGGTTCCAGTGCAGGGGGTGAGGGTTCGATCCCTGGTCTGGGAACAAGATCTCACATTCCACATAGTAAGCCCAATAAGTAAATAAATAAATACCTTCATTTTAAGGGATTAAAGTCTATAAGTGAATAATCTATGTGGATTGTACCAGTGTCACTTTCCTGGGTTTTATTTATTTATTTTTGTAGGAAAATGTCTTTCTTTTATTTTTATTTATTTACTTTTTTTGCTGTTATAATTTTTTAATAGATCTATTATAGTTATATAAGGTGTTATCACTGGAAGAGCTGGGTGAAGTCTACATAGGAACTCTCTGTACTTTTTTTTTTTTTTTTTCCTTTTTTGCGGTACACGGGCCTCTCACTGTTGTGGCCTCTCCCGTTGCGGAGCAACAGGCTCCGGACGCGCAGGCTCAGCGGCCATGGCTCACGGGCCCAGCCGCTCCGCGGCATGTGGGATCTTCCCGGACCGGGGCACGAACCCGTGTCCCCTGCATTGGCAGGCGGACTCTCAACCAGTGCGCCACCAGGGAAGCCCTCTGTACTATTTTTATAACTTCTTATGAATTCAAAATTATTTCAAAAAATATTCTTATGGGTGATATAAGAGTGGGAAGAACCAAAAAAAAAATTCTGACCTTTCTCAGCCTTTTATCCACAACATAAAATCTCATTAAGTTTATAGAATTTCAATGAAAAAAAGATTATTGCCAAGAATTAAATGCCAAGCTAATCTGAGGTTCATGTGCCATGTTACCTAAAGAAAAATTATCAGCTAGGAAAGTCCTCATTAATATTTACTATCTTTTAAACAATTACTCCAAAATATGCTATTATTAATGAGAAATTCATTAAAATGAAGAAGTCAAAATAACATAACAATCTAATAAAGAAGACTGGCAAAAGGCATTGAAACTATTTAAGTATAAGAAAATGCAGTTAGTACAATTATCAAACAAAATCCAACTATTATAAATATTTCTTGAAAGAAAATGTAGACAGTATAATTTAACAACAACAATTGTATGATAAATTTTACCAATAAAACCAGGAGACAAGAAGCAGCTAAACTGTGTTCATTTTACTATCTTTAAAAGGGAGGAATCCTATATATAAAATAGATAACTAATAAGGACCTACTGTATAGCACAGGGAACTCTTCTCAATATTTTGTAATAACCTATATGTAAAGAATCTAAAAAAGAATGAATATATGTATATGTATAACTGATTCACTTTGCTGTACACCTGAAACGAACACAATGTTGTAAATCAACTATACTCCAATTTAAAAAAAAAAGGGGAGGAATCAATACATATTGTTTTACTTTGGAAGTTGAAAATTGTATCTTATAAATTATATTAATGTTTAATAAACAAAAATAATAATTAATGGGATGAAAATGTTCTAATTGGAGGTTAAGTAAAAGAAAATATAATTTATATGGCACAACATATAAAAAAAGGAAGAAATCACGGATACATGTAAAAAAAGAAAATAAGATAACAGAATAAGATCAAACATACCAGTTTTGATAACCAATATTTAGCTATATAGATAAAAGTTTAACTTTTTAAATAAAATAGAAAAACAATGAGAAAATGATTTTAAAAACACAATCTGGGGACTCCCCTTGTTGCTAAGTGGTTAAGAATCCACCTGCCAATGCAGGGGACACAGGTTCGAGCCCTGGTCCAGGAAGATCCCACGTGCCATGAAGCAACTAAACCCATGCACCACAACTACTGAGCCTGAGCTCTAGAGCCCAGGAGCCACAACTACTGAGCCCATGTGCCACAGCTACTGAAGCTTGTGCACCTAGAGCCTGTGCTCTGCAACAAGAGAAGCCACCACAATGAGAAGCCCACACACCACATGAAGAGTAGCCCCCACTCACCACAACTAGAGAAAGCCCGTGCGCAGCAACAAAGGCCCAATGCAGAGATAAATAAATAAATAAAATCTATAAAAAAATAATCTAAATATATGGGATCTAAAAAAAGGTAAGTCAAAAACAAAGTGACATAGAAAGGTTAATGACAAAAGAACTAACATAGATTAGATAACATCGCATAAAAACAAATTAGAAGTTGCTACATTAATACATGGAAAATTAGATTTCAAGATAAAATAGGACTGAGAGTGACCTGTTATATTGATGAAAGTTATCAAGCAACAGAAATATACAACATCCATGAATTTTTAGAAACATGATAATACAGCATTAATTTGTATAAAGACAAACAGTTAAACAGAAGAAAAACTGGTAGAAAAGTGTAAAAGGGAATTTTACATGCCTTTCTCTGGCTTTGATAAACAAGTTAAAGGTAAATAAGATTTTACAAAAGATAACTTGAAAACTATATCCCCTTGAAAAAGTACATATGTGACATATAAAAATATTGTCAGAAGATAATCTCAGTAAATATTAACTTGGAAATTTTTTTATACTAATAACAATCTATGTAGGATTTTAGGAATTATCCCTTTGCTTTCAGGGTTAGAGAGAGGTCTGGAGCTTAAGAAGCAAGCTCTCACTAAGGAGTGTCTTTTCTTGCCTCATGTAGGTGGTCCAGTGATCACATTTGTTCACACAAATGATCCTGGTGCAGGGTGCGTAGTTTAGAAGAAGGGTACTTTCCACTGTCGTTAGGAATGTAAATTGGTGCAGACACTGTGGAACACCGTATGGAGCTTCCGCAAAAAATTAAATATACAACTACCATATGATCTAGCAATTCCACTTGTGGGCATACAACCAAAGAAAAGAAAAACATTAATTCAAAAAGATACGTGCACCCCAATGTTCATAACAATATTATTTACAATAGCCAAGATATGGAAGCAACCTAAGTGTCCATCAACAGATGAATGGATGAAAAATCAAAGTATATCTCCCATAACTTTAAAAGAAAATAAAATGAAGATGTGGTATGTATGTACAATGGAATACTACTCAGCCATGAGAAGAATGAAATTTTGCCATTTGCAACAACATGGATAGACTTGGAGGGTATTATGCTTAGTGAAATAAGTCAGACTGAGAAAGACAAACACTGTATGATATCACTTATGTGTGGAATCTAAAAAATAAAACAAACTAGTGCATGTAACAAAAAAGAAACAGACTCACAGATACAGAGAACAAACTAGTGGTTACCAGTGAGGAGAGGGAAGAAGTGAGGGGCAAAATAAAGGTAGGGGATTAAGAGGTACAAGCTACTATAATATATTTTACAACACAGGGAATATTTTATAAGAACTATAATCTTTAAAAGAACTTTTATAAGAACTTTTATAAGAACTATAATCTTTAAAAATTGTGAATCACTATATCATATACCTGAAACTTACACAATACCGTAAATCAACTATACCTGAATTTAAAAAAAATAAATTAAAAAAGAAGGGTACTTTCATTATATTGAAGTATAATTCACTCTGCCAACTCAGAAAAAATGGAACTCTATATCCAGAGGGAAAAGTCCTTGCAATATTTTTCATCAGAGTAAAAGGCAATGTTCACTATGGGAAGAGGGATAGAATAAGAAGCACAGAGAGAAATTCCTGATTTCAAGGTTAAGTCTTTCAATAATGCCTTCTTGTTTTATCTTAAAATTTTGACATCCCCCATGTATAATACACAAATACAAAATAATAAAAAAAAGTCTTGTGAGGTCAAACAGAATTTTTATTTTCATCTACCATTTTGGTTCATCTATATGATTATTTTTGCCATGATGAAAATCAGAAGGTGACCATAATCCTTAGCCTAAATATTGAGCTTCTCTCACAGTAGATACTCCCAAGATGTTAACAGAATGGTTTCCAAAGAAAAAAAAGAATATAAATCTTCAATTCAGATTTTTTTAAACAAAGTATTAATGGAATTTTTTTAAAGATTTATTATTAAATATATTCTTGAGATAAGTCTCAAGGAATAAAAGTATCTTCAGTCCTATGTATGGCTTATGTCACAAAAACAACTTTATATGGTTCTGCTCCTATCAAATCAACCCTCTTGCATATTAAAACTATAAACTCTGGACAAAATATTTTTTAAAACCTATATGAAGACATTGGAGGGCAAGCAAAAGCAGTCAGAAACTGGAAGAGGAATCTACACTTAGGAAAAAGGGAGTTCCACTGGGTAGGTTTCCATATTTTGTGCTTAATATCGTTTAGCCTGAAGTCACACCATAATCAGCCCATGCAGGATGAGTAAACCTGGAGTTGAAACAGGCAGTTTTATTAGGTTGAAAAAACAGAAGACAGGGTTTAGGGCAACCACAGCAGCTGGAAAGTAAGTAACAGTATGGATATGAATATCCAGGAGAAGACAGAGAGGAGGAGCTCCAGAGTCTGTTTATAAACTCTGCCCAAATGGCTGAGTAACCTCTGAATTACAAATGGTTGGGATGGACTCCGAGAAGCACAGGTAAGGCTAAAAACACTAAACAGAGATTTCAGCTGCCCACCCTAGGGAGAGATAGTTTTCAATTTTAGTCCAGCTAGGTTAATCGTATGGCAACTCCACTCTTGGTAGGAATATAGCAGAATGCAGAGTTGCGATGGTGTAGGATCTATAATGCTCTGGAAATAATTGAAATTACCAAACATATGAAAAGACAGAAAAACATGGCCCATACTATAGAAAAAAAGCAATGAATGGGGAATGTCCAAAATGACCCAGATGTTAAATTTAGCAAACAAGAAATTTAAAGTACTATTACAACATGCTTACAGATGTATTCATAGAGTACAAAAGAAAATGTACTCATAATGAGCCAAAAATAAGGAAATGTAAGCAAAATGTACTACAATAAAATATAACAAAACAAAAATTTGTAAACTATAAAGGTACAATATCTGAAATAAAAATCACTGGATAGGCTCAATAGCAAACTGAAGATGCCTAAAGAAAAAAATCAGTGTCCTTGGAGACAGATCACCAGGATGATCCAGTCTGATGAATAGCAAGGAGAAAGAATGAGAAAGAATGAACAGAGCTCAGGAACCTGAAGAACAATATTAAATTAACTAACATGTATTTAGAGTCCCAGAAAGAGAGAAGAGAGAGAATGGGACACAAAAACTATTTGAAAAATAATGGCTGAAAATTTCTCAAATTTGATGAAAGACATAAATTAATAGATTTAAGAAGCTCAGTAATCCCAAGCAGAATAAATGCAAAAAATAAAATAAAATAATATCTGGGCACATTATAGTCAAAATGATAGAAGTCAAAAATAAAGGGAAAACCCTGAAAATAACCAGAGGAAAGTAACACATTATATAACAGAAGGAAAAATAATGCAAAACATTGAAGATGTCTCATTAGAAACTGGAGCCAGTTTGTGAAATTACTTCTTCATAGTGCTAAAAGGAAAAAAAAACTCTGTCAAGTCATAATTCTATATCCAGTGAAAATGTCTCTCAACAATGAAAGCTAAATAAAGACATTTTTAGGTAAAAGAAAACTGACAGAATTTTTCACCAGAAGATATATACTAAGAAATTCTAAAGGAAAGTTTTCAGCCTGAAGGGAAACAAAATCACATGGAAATTCAGATCTTCAAGAAGGGATTAAGAACAAGCAAAACCAATAACACTCCATTGTGGGGTTTATAATGTATGCACATGTAGTACATCAGACAACTATAACATAAAGGAAGGAAGAATAACACGTAAGCTTATACTGTTACAAGAGTCTTAAATTTTAGTGTAAGTGGTAAAATATTAACTCCGTTGAGTATGGAAAGTTAAGGATGTATAATGTATCCCTAAATCAACAAAATATATGCTGGGATATTGCTTAATAACCAACATATAAATTAAAATGGAATCCTAGTACTACTAAATTTACCCAAAAGTAGGCAGGAAAAGAGGAACAAAGGAATAAAAAATAGAGTGGCAACAGAAAGCAAATAGTAAAATGTTAGACATAAATTCACGCACATTAATAATTACATTAGCTCAAACAGACTAAACACTCAAAAGACAGAGATTGCCAGAATTGATAAAAGACCATCTACTTGCTGTCTGTAAGATACATACTTTAAATATAAAGGCACAGATAGGTTGAAAGTGAATGGATGAAAAAATTTGTATTATGTAATCAATATGCATAAGAAGGCCATATATCAGATAAAGTAGACTTCATGACAAAGAGCATTATCAGAGTTAAGGAGGGACATTTCCAAATGATAAAGGGTCAGTTCATTCAAAGTCATAATAATCATAGGGCTTACCTGGTGGCGCAGTGGTTGAGAATCTGCCTGCTAATGCAGGGGACACGGGTTCGAGCCCTAGTCTGGGAGGATCCCACATGCCATGGAGCAACTAGGCCCATGAGCCACAACTACTGAGCCTGCACGTCTGGAGCCTGTGCTCCGCAAAAAAAGAGGCCACGATAGTGAGAGGCCCGTGCACTGCAATGAAGAGTGGCCCCCGCTTGCCACAACTAGAGAAAGCACTTGCACAGAAACGAAGACCTAACAAAGCCAAAAATAAATTAATTAATTAATAAACTCCTACCCTCCAACATCTTAAAAAAAACATAATAATCATAAATGTCTATGCATCTAATAGCAGAACCTCAACACATGTGATGCAAAAATTGACAGAATTAAGGAGCGAATAAACAAATTCACAATCACAGTTGGAGATTTTAGCATTCCTTTTTCAGCAGTTGAGAGAACCAAAAATGTTGGTAAGAAAATCTGTACAGTACTAACAATCATCTATTGACATTTTTAGTACACTATACCTGACAACTACAGAATACCATTCTTTTCCAAGTTAAATGTTTTGTTCACCAAGATAGACCAAATGCTTATTAGTCCATAAAATCAGTCTCATTAAATTTAAAAGAATTAAAAGAAAAAAATTCAGACACAACTTACCAAGACTGAATCAAGATGTAATAGAAAATCTAAATGGAGCAATAATGAACAAGGAGATTGAATCAGTAATTTAAAATCTCACAACACATAAAAGCCCAGGACAAGATGGCTTCACAGGTGAGCTATACCAAACATTTAAAGAATGAATACCAAACCTTCTCAAACTCTCCCAAAAAAAGTGAAGATGAAGGAACACTTGCAAACTCTTTACAGGGCCAGCATCACCCTAATACTGAAGCCAGATAAGGACACTACAAGAAAAGAAAATTACAAGCCATATTCCTGATGACCATAGATGCAAAATCCTCAACAAAATATTAGCAAACTGAATTCAAAAATACATTAAAAGGATAATACACCATGATCAAATGGGACTCAACCCTAGAAGCAAGAATGGTTCAACATATGCAAATCAATAAATGTGATATACCACATGAACAGAATGAAGGACAAAAACAGGGATCATTTCAATAGATGCAGAAAAAGCATTTAACAAAATTCAACATGCTTTCATGAGAAAAACTCTCAACAAATAAGGTATAGAAGGATTGTTCATCAATATAATAAAGGCCACATCTGACAAGCCCACAGCTAACATCACACTCAATGGTGAAAATTAAAAGACTTTCCTCTAAGACAGGAATAAGACAAGGATGCCCACTCTTGCCACATCCATTCAACATACTACTGGAAGTCCTAGTCAGAACAATAGCCAGGAAAAAGAAATAACAGGCATCCAAGTTGGAAAGGAAAAAATAATACTGTCTCTGCTGGCAGACGAAATTATCTTAAATATAGAAAACTCAAAAGACTCCACCAGAAAACCAGAACTAATAAATAAATTTAGTAAAGTTGCAGGATAAAAAAATAACATACAGAAATCAGTTGCAGGAGACCTTCAAGATGGCGAAGGAGTAAGACATGGAGATCACCTTCCTCCCCACAAATACATCTACACGTGGAACAACTCCTACAGAACACCTACTGAATGCTGGCAGAAGACCTCAGACTTCCCCCAAAAGCAAGTAACTCTCCACATACCTGGGTAGGGCAAAAGAAAAAAGCAAAAAACGAGACAAAAGAATAGGGATGGGACCTGCACCTCTGGGAGAGAGCTGTGAAGGAGGAAAAGTTTCCACACACTAGGAAGCCCCTTCGCGGGCAGAGACAGTGGGTGGGAGTGGGGGAAGCTTCAGAGCCATGGAGGAGAGCACAGCAACAGGGGTGCAGAGGGCAAAGTGGACGGATTCCCGCACAGAAGATTGATGCTGACCAGCACTCACCAGCCTGAGAGGCTTGTCTGATCACACGCTGGGGCGGGTGGGGGCTGGGAGCTGAGGCTCGGGCTTCAGAGGTCAGATCCCAGGGAAAGGACTGGGGTTGGCTGCATGAACACAGCCTGAAGGGGGCTAGTGAGCCACAGCTAGCTGGGAGGGAGTCCGGGAGAAAGTCTGAAACTCCCTAAGAGGAGAGAGACCATTGTTTTAGGGGGCGCAAGGACAGGGGATTCAGAGCACCGCTTAAATGAGCTCCAGAGATGGGCGCGAGCCCCAGCTAACAGCACGGACCCCAGAGACGGGCATGAAACCCTAAGGCTCTGCTGCAGCCACCAAGAAGCCTGTGTGTAAGCACAGGTCACTGTCTACACCTGCCGTCCCAGGAGCCTGTGCAGCCCACAATTGCCAGGGCCCGTGATCCAGGGACAACTTCCCGGGGAGAACACATGGTGCGCCTCAGGCTGTTGCAATGTCATGCCGGCCTCTGCCGCCACAAGCTTGCCCCACATTCCACACCCCTCCCTACCCCCAGCCTGAATGAGCCAGAGCCACCTAATCAGCTGCTACTTTAACCCCATCCTGTCTCAGCAAAGAACAGATACCCTCAGGTGAACTACACGCACAGGCAAGGCCAAATACAAAGCTGAACCCCAGGAGCTGTGCGAACAAAGAAGAGAAAGGGAAATCTCTCCATGCAGTCTCAGGAGCTGCGGATTAAATCTCCACAATCAACCTGATGTACCCTGCATCTCTGGAATACCTGAATAGACATTGAATCACCCCAAAATTGAGGCAGTGGACCTTGGGGGCAACTGTAGACTTGGGATTTGCTGTCTGCATATAATTTGTTTCTGGTTTTAAGTTTATGTTAGTTAAGTATTTAGAGTTTATTATCATTGGTAGATTTGTTTATTGATTTCGTTGCTCTCTTTTTCTCCTTTTATATATAGATTTTTTTCCTTTTTCTCTTTTTGTGAATGTGTATGCTTCTTTGTGTGAGTTTGTCAGTATAGTTTTACTTACCATTTGTCCTAGCGTTCTATCTGTCCAGGTTTTTTGTTTGTTTCTTTGTTTTTAGTATAGTTTTTAGTGCTTGTTATCATTGGTGGATTTGTTTTATGGTTTGGTTGCTCTCTTCTTTCTTTCTTTTTTTATTACTTTTTGATTTATTTTTAATAATTTTTATTTTAAAAACTTTTATTATATTTATTTTTCATTTCTTTCCTTCTTTTCTCCCTTTTCTTCTGAGCCATGTGACTGGTAGAGTCTGGGTGCTCTAGCCAGGTGTCAGGCCTGTACCTCTGAGGTGGGAAAGCCAAGTTCAGAACATTGGTCTATAAGAGACCTCCCGGCTCCAGGTAATATCAAATGGTGAAAGCTCTCCCAGACATCTCCATCTCAACTTTAAGACTTAGCTCCACTCAATGACCAGCAAGATACAGTGCTGGAAACCCTATGACAAACAAATAGCAGGACACAAACACAACCCCACCCATTAACAGAGAAGCTGCCTAAATTCATAATAAGGTCACAGACACCCCAAAACACAACGCTGGACATGGTCCTGCCCACCAGAAAGACAAGATCCAGCCTCATACACCAGAACACAGGCACCAGTCCCCTCGACCAGGAAGCCTACACAACCGACTGAACCAAACTTCGCCACTGGGGGCAGACACCAAACACAACGGGAACTATGAACGTGCAGCCTGCAAAAAGGAGACCTCATAGTAAGTTAAGCAAAATGACAAGACAGAGAAACACCCAGCAAATAAAGGAGCAAGGTAAAAATCCACCAGACCAAACAAATGAAGAGGAAATAGGCAGTCTACCTGAAAAAGTATCAGAGTGATGATAGTAAAGATGATCCAAAATCTTGGAAATAGAATGGAGAAAATACAAGAAACGTTTAACAAGGACCTAGAAGAACTAAAGAGCAAACAAACAATGCTGAACAACACAATAAATGAAATTAAAAATTCTCTAGAAGGAATCAATAGCAGATTAACTGAGGCTGAAGAACGGATAAGTGACCTGGAAGATAAAACAGTGGAAATACCTACTGCACAGCAGAATAAAGACAAAAGAATGAAAAGAATAGAGGACAGTCTCAGAGACCTCTGGGACAATATTAAATGCACCAACATTCGAATTACAGGGGTCCTAGAAGAAGAAGAGAAAAAGAGAGGGACTGATAAAATATTTGAAGAGATTATAGTTGAAAAATTCCCTAATATGGGAAAGAAAATAGTCAATCAAGTCAAGGAAGCACAGAGGGTCCCATACAGGATAAATCCAAGGAGAAACATGTCAAGACACATATTAATCAAACTATCAAAAATTAAAGACAAAGTAAAATGTTAAAGGCAGCAAGGAGAAAACAACAAATAACATATAAGGGAATCCCCATAAGGTTAACAGCTTATCTTTCAGCAGAAACTCTGCAAGCTAGAAGGGAGTGGCAGGACATATTTAAAGTGATGAAAGGGAAAAACCTACAATCAAGATTACTCTACCCAGCAAGGATCTCATTCAGATAAGATGGAGAAATTAAAACCTTTACAGATGAGCAAAAGCTAAGAGAATTCAGCATCACCAAACCAGCTTTACAACGAATGCTAAAAGGAACTTCTCTAGGTAGGAAACACAAGAGAAGGAAAAGCCCTACAATAAAAAGCCCAAAACAATTAAGAAAATGGTAAGAGGAACATACATATCGATAACTACCTTAAGTGTAAATGGATTTAATGCTCCAACCAAAAGAAAAAGACTGCTAAATGGATACAAACAGAAGACCGATATATATGCTGTCTACAAGAGACACACTTCAGACCAAGGGACACATACAAACTGAAAGTGAGGGGATGGAAGAAAGTATTCCATGCAAATGGAAATCAAAAGAAAGCTGGAGTAGCAATTCTCATATTGGAAAAAATAGACTTTAAAATAAAGACTATTACAAGAAACAAAGAATGACACTACATAAGGATCAAGGTATGAATCCAAGAAGAAAATATAACACTTGTAAATATTTATGCACCCAACATAGGAGCACCTCAATACATAAGGCAAATGCTAACAGCCGTAGAAGGGGAAATCGACAGTAATACAATCATAGTAGGGGACTTTAACATAGTAGGGGACTCTAATCTGTCCACTTTCACCAATGGACAGATCATCCAAAATAAAAATAAATAAGGAAACACAAGCTTTAAATGATACATTAAACAATATGGACTGAATTGATAATTATAGGACATTCCATCCAAAAACAACAGAATACACTTCCTTCTCAAGTGCTCATGGAACATTCTCCAGGATAAATCATATCTTGGGTCATAAATCAAGCCTAGGTAAATTAAAGAAAACTGAAATTGTATCAAGTATTGTTTCCAACCATAACGCTATGAAACTAGATATCAATTACAGTAAAAAATCTGTAAAAACTACAAACACATGGAGGCTAAACAATACACTACTAAATAACCAAGAGATCACTGAAGAAAACAAAAAGGAAATCAAAAAATACCTAGAAAAAATGACAATGAAAACACGATGACCCAAAGCCTATGGGATGCAGCAAAAGCAGTTCTCAGAGGCAAGTTTATAGCACTACCATGCTACCTCAAGAGACAAGAAACATCTCAAATAAAAAACCTAACCTTAAACCAAAAGCAATTAGAGAAAGAAGAACAAAAAAACCCCAAAGTTAGCAGAAGGAAAGAAATCATAAAGATCAGATCAGAAATAAATGAAAAAGAAATGAAGGAAACAATAGCAAAGATCAATAAAACTAAAAGCTGGTTCTTTGAGAAGATAAACAAAATTGATAAACCATTAGCCAGACTCATCAAGAAAAAAAGGGAGAAGACTCAAATCAACAGAATTAGAAATGAAAAAGGAGAAGTACAAACTGACACTGCAGAAATACAAAAGCTATGAGAGATTACTACAAGCAACTCTATGCCAATAAAATGGACAACCTGGAAAAAATAGACAAATTCTTAGAAAAGCAAAACCTTCCAAGACTGAACCAGGAAGAAATAGAAAATATAAACAGACCAATCACAAGCACTGAAATTGAGACAGTGATTAAAAATCTTCCAACAAACAGAAGTCCAGGACCAGATGGCTTCACAGGCGAATTCTATAAACATTTAGAGAAGAGCTAACACCTATACTTCTCAAACTCTATCAAAATATAGCAGAAGTAGGAACACCCCCAAACTCTTTCCATGAGGCCTCCATCACCCTGATACCAAAACTAGACAGAGATACCACAAAAGTAGAAAACTACCGGCCATTATCACTGATGAACATGGGTGCAAAAATCCTCAACAAAATACTAGCAAACAGAATCCAACAGCACACTAAAAGGATCATACACCATGATCAAGTGGGGTTTATCCCAGGAATGCAAGGATTCTTAAATATATGCAAATCAATCAATGTGATACACCATAACAACAAATTGAAGGAGAAAAACCATATGATCATCTCAATACATGCAGAAATATCTTTCAACAAAATTCAACACCCATTTATGATAAAAACCCTCCAGACACTAGGCATAGAGGGAACTTACCTCCACATAATAAAGGCCATATATGACAAACCCACAGCCAACACCATTCTCAATGGTGAAAAACTGAAACCATTTCATCTAAGATCAGGAACAACACAAGGTTGTCCACTCTCACCACTATAATTCAACATAATTTTGGAAGTTTTAGCCACAGCAATCAGAGAAGAAAAAGAAATAAAAGGAATCCAAAGGCTTCCCTGTTGCACAGTGGTTGGGAGTCCACCTGCCGATGCAGAGAACACGGGTTCGTGCCCCAGTCCGGGAAGATCCCCCATGCCATGGAGCGGCTGAGCCCGTGGGCCATGGCCGCTGAGCCTGCGCGTCTGGAGCCTGTGCTCCGCAACGGGAGAGACCACAACAGTGAGAGGTCCGTGTATCACAAAAAAAAAAAAAAAAAGGAATCCAAATTGGAAAAGAAGAAGTAAAGCTGTCGCTGTTTGCAGATGACATGATACTATACATAGAGAATCCTAAGGATGCTACCAGAAAACTACTAGAGCTGATCAATGAATTTGGTAAAGTAGCAGGATACAAAATTAATGCACAGAAATCTCTTGCATCCCTATACACTAATGATGAAAAACCTGAAAGAGAAATTAAGGAACCACTCTCATTTACCATTGCAAAAAAAGAATAGAATACATAGGAATAAACCTACCAAAAGAGACAAAAGACCCGAATGCAGAAAACTGTAAGACACTGATGAAGGAAATTAAAGATGCTATGAACGGATGGAGAGATATACCAGATTCTTGCATTGGAAGAATCAACACTGTGAAAATGACTATACTACCCAAAGCAATCTACAGATTCAATGCAATCCCTATCAAATGACCAATGGCATTTTTCACAGAATTAGAACAAAAAATTTTACAATTTGTATGGAAACAAAAGAGACCCCGAATAGCTAAAGCAATCGTGAGAAAGAAAAATGCAGCTGGAGGAATCCGGCTCCCAGACTTCAGACTAAGCTACAGTAATGAAGACAGTATGGTACTGGCACAGAAACAGAAATATATATCAATGGAACAGGATAGAAAGCCCAGAGATAAACCCATGCACATATGGTCACCTTATTTTAGAATAAGGAGGCAAGAATATACAGTGGAGAAAAGACAGACTCTTCAATAAATGGTGCAGGGAAAACTGGACAGCTACATGCAAAAGAATGAAATTAGAACACTCCCTAACACCACACAGAAAAATAAATTCAAAATGGATTAAAGACCTAAATGTAAGGCCAGACACTATCAAACTCTTAGAGGAAAACATAGGCAGAACACTCTATGACATAAATCACAGCAAGATTCTTTTTGACCCACCTCCTAGAGAGTTGGAAATAAAAACAAAAATAAACAAATGGGACCTAATGAAACTTAAAAGCATCTGCACAGCAAAGGAAACCATAAACAAGACCAAAAGACAACCCTCAGAATGGAGAAAATATTTGCAAATGAAGCAACTGACAAAGGATTAATCTCCAAAATGTACAAGCAGTTCATGTAGCTTAATATCAAAAAAACAAACAACTCAATCCACAAATGGGCAGGAGATCTAAGTAGACATTTCTCCAAAGAAGATATACAGATTTCCAACAAACCATGAAAGGATGCTGAACATCACTACTCATTAGATAAATGCAAATCAAAACTACAATGAGGTATCACCTCACACCAGTCAGAATGGACATCATAAAAATATCTACAAACAATAAATGCTGGAGAGGGTGCGGAGAAAAGGGAACCCTCTTGCACTGTTGGTGGGGATGTACATTGATACAGCCACTATGGAGAACAGTGTGGAGGTTCCTGAAAAAACTAAAAATAGACTACCATACGACCTAGCAATCTCACTACTGGGCATATATCCTGAGAAAACCATAATTGAAAATGAGTCATCTACCTCAGTGTTCATTGCAGCACTATTTACAATAGCCGGGACATGGAAGCAACCTAAGTGTCCATCGACAGATGAATGGATAAAGAAGATGTGGCATATATATACAATGGAATATTACTCAGCCATAAAAAGAAATGAAATCAAATTATTTGTAGTGAGGTGGATGGACCTAGAGTCTGTCATACAGAGTGAAGTAAGTCAGAAAGAGAAAAACAAATACCATGGGCTAACACATATCTATGGAATCTCAAAAAAAAAAAAAAGCTTCTGAAGAACCTAGTGGCAGGACAGGAATAAAGACACAGATGTAGAGAATAGACTTGAGGACATGAGGAGGGGGAAGGGTAAGCTGGGACGAAGTGAGAGAGTGGCATGGACATATTTACACTACCAAATGTAAAACAGATACATTTTACATAGCACAGGGAGATCAGCTCAGTACTTTGTGACCACCTAGAGGGGTGGGATAGGGAGGGTGGGAGGGAGCCGTGAGAGGGAGGAGATATGGGGATATATGAATATATATGTATGGCTGATGCACTTTATTTTAAAGCAGAAACTAACACACCATTGTAGAGCAATTATACTCCAACCAAGATTTTTAAAAAAAGAAAAAGAAATCATTTGCATTTCTATACACTAACAACAAACTACCTGAAAAAGAAATTAATAAATCAATCCCACTTACAATAGTATAAAAAACAATGTAATACTTAGAAATAAGTTTAACCAAGGAAAAATCTATACACTGTAAGCTATGACACTGATGAAAAAGCCTGAAGAAGACATAAATCAATGGAAAGGTATCTGTATTCTTGGACTGGAAAAAGTAATACTGTGAAAATTTCCATACTACCCAAAGTAATCTAAAGAGTCAATGCAATCCTACCAAAATTCCAATGGTATTTTTCACAGAAACATCTATCCTAAAATTTGAAAAAACTATCCTAAATATTGAAATCATTATCTTGAAGGGAAAACTGCACAGCCATGTTCACTGCAGCATTATTCACAATAGCTAAGATGTGGAAATAACCTAAATGTCCTTTGATGAATGAATGTGTAAAGAAAATTCATGGTAGATACATGCAATGGAATATTATTCAGCCATAAAAAAGAAGGAAATCCTGCCATTTGTGACAACATAGATGTGCCTGGAAGGCATTACGCTAATTGCTATAAGCCAGACAAGAATGACAAACACATGTGGTATCAGTTACATGTGGAATTTTTTTAAAGCCAATTTCATAGAAACAGAAAATAGAATGGTGGTTGCCAGGGGCTGGGGGGAGAGGTAAATGGGGTAGTATAGGTCAAAGAGTACAAAGTTTTAAACTATAAGAAGAATAAGAACCCAATGTACAACATGGTAACTATAGTTGATAATATGGTATCATGTACTTAAAAGTTGCTGAGTAGTTAAGCATTCTCACCATACACACACAAAATATTTAATGATGTCTTTAAAAATAATACAAATGAACTTATTTACAACACATAAATAGACCCACAGACATAGAAAACAAACCTATAGTTACCAAAGGGGATAACAGGATGGGGGGAGATAAATTAATTGTTTGGGATTAACATGTACACACTACCATATAAAAAATAGGTAACCAGGGACTTCCCTGGTGGTGCAGTGGTTAAGAATCCTCCTGCCAATGCAGGGGACACGGGTTCAATCCCTGGTCCAGGAAGACCACACATGCCATGGAGCAACTAAGCCCAGGAGCCACAACTACTGAAGCCCGTGTGCCTAGAGCCCACGCTCTGCAACAAGAGAAGCCACCACAATGAGAAGCCCATGCACCACAACGAAGAATAGCCCCTGCTCTCCACAACTAGAGGAAGCCCACATGCAGCAACAAAGACACAATGCAGCCAAAAAAAAAAAAGGTAACCAGCAAGGACCTACTGTATAGCACAGGGAACTATGCTCAATATCTTGTAATAACCTGTAATCGAAAAGCATGTGAAAAAGTGTATATATATATATATATATATATATATATATATATATATATATATATCTCGAAATCACTTTGCTGTATACCAGAAACTAACACAGCATTGTAAATCAACTATACTTCCACTATACTTTAATTTAAAAAAAAGAAAAAAAAAATTAACTATGTAAAGTGATGGATGTGTTATTTTGATCATTCTATATGTATATGTGTATCAAATCATCAAGTTGTACATTTTAAAATATACAGTAATAGTTGGCAATTATTCCCAATTATTCCTCAATAAAGTTTTTTAAAAAATAAGATAATCATAAAATTTCAAAAAAGAGAGAAAGAAGAAATTAAGCCAATCCCACAGGGTCCAAGCTCCAGGGTCCAAGCTCCAGGGATCACTGTAACATTGACCATATAACCATGGTGAGGTGCTGTGAACCTGCTGCATGGCAGAAAGTCAAAGGAGGTGCCTCCCAAGCTAGCTGCTCAACAAAATCTCTTCTGCTCAGAGAAGAGGGACTAACATTGGCCAACCCCATTGCAATTATGTTCCATGAACTCCAGTACAGGAAAGGATATAGTAGGTAAGTCATAAAAAAGTTTTTCTTCCCCTTTCCTCAAAGTATATTAAAACTAGAGTCACCCAAAATTAACTAAGCAATGAACTTCAGGGACTTTTAAGATAAGAAAACTTTGGTCCAGGTGATATCATCTCCGCCACTCCATAGTCTACTACTTTCAGACTAATCCACACTATACCTGAGTAGTGTTGAAAAGGCAGAATAAGTAGCTGAAGGTGACCCTGATGCCATCATCATCCATTAGCATTAAGTATGCCAGAATCCAGGTAACTCCAGAAACGACTGCAACAGATAACGTGCTAAGAAACTTCTTTAGGATTGAAAACTTCTTTGTGCTAAGTAAGAGAAAACAAGAAAGGAAATATGGTTCATTCAGGTTTTTACTTATTAATATCATTGTTACCCTCCTACTGAAAATATGTATTCAGCTGCACATATACACTCTTCATTAAACAATATTATGCCTCAGGTGGAAAAACCTATGTCACTCTGAATAAAAGAGAGAAAGAGAGGAAGAGAGGAAGGATGGAAGGGAGGAAGACAGTGATATCTGCTTAAAAGCTCAGGCATAAACAGTTCCTGAAATACTACTGCAGGCAAATTTCACACAGAATTAACTTTTTCTTTGGAACTGAATTTGATGTTAGCGATTATAACTACTGGATCAGTAATTCCTTTTTTGGGCATCTGGGACCGTGCCATGTCATAAGTTGATATCAGAATGAAAATTTATTAAAGCACAAAGTGACCTTCTTCCCTGTCATGCTAAGTCTATATCCCTGGAACCTGAGCTTGGCCATATGACTCACTTTGACCAGGGGACATTAGCATTTGTTCCACAAACAAAGGCTTGAAAGCATTCCACTCATCAGGGCGTGTTTTTTCTTATTACTCTTTGGAACCCTGACAGTACTATGTTAAGAGAGAGACCACATGCAGCAGAGGCGAGCTTTCCCAAATGAGCAGTTCCCACTCAATACCAACCAACCAACAACCATCAGACATGAAAGTGATTCATCCTAAGTTATCTACCAGCATTCAAGCCAGCCAAAACCAAAACAACTACATGATCAACACTCAAACTTATGACAAGTAATAAATATTTATCATTCTAAGCCATTGAATTTGGGGGTAATTTGTTATACAGCAAAAGCTAACTGATACATAGAAGATAATTTGTTAAACAATTAAATTGTAACCTGCTCTTCACTGTAACTAAGCTAATTTAAGAACCATGAGTTGCCAGTCAAAATTTTGAAACATTACAAATTTGTTTGATGTCTGTGGCCAAAATGATATTGCTTTGTATAAAAGAAATATAACTTAACTTACAATTAGGCTAACAAGACTTCACCAAGGTTTTTCTGCATTGTTAAGAAAACATAGGTTTGAATGATTATCAGTGATAGTCTTTTCTCCACATTTCCCCTCAATATGGGTTATCATCCACATAGGAAAGATGATACTCTTGATTGGTAAAGTACATGTTTAAGATTACATTCCCACTAATGATGGCTGTTTTCACCCATCTGTTCATTCAAAATGGATCTATATGGTGACCAACGAAGTTCACAGATGTACTTATAGTAAGTCTACTTGGGTTAAGAAGAGTCTTGTAGAATTAAGCCTGAATTCACAGCCTCATTAGCACTGTGTTCTAACCAATTCATGCTGTGGGATGTGGAGGTGAGGGGAGTGTATGTGTTTAATAGCTTCTGTTATTTGTCTCTCCAACTGAAAGCTCTTTCTGTATATTAGCGATGACAATGAAAATGCTTATTGGGGTCAGAAAAGTTACAGAGAGGAAAGAAGCAGTCCACATGGGAACTGATAGACCAGAGAGCACATGCCCCATCTGCAGGGAATGTGGGCCCAATGCTGCCCAATGTTCCAATTTTTATATGTTTGCAACAAATTTTTAAAAATTTAAAGCTGTTATGTGATTCAGGCAACACATGTAAAATATAACCTACAGTTACTAGTTTCTAAAATGAAAATACAGTGACCAGCATCTCCTCACAACCCTCTCATATTTTTAATTATTCAAATCTGATTTCATGAATATTTGGGATTGGGGGATACATTTTTATTCTTGATGTCTTTGGGTTGGGTTTTTAGTTGAGCTCATACAGCGCAAAAGTATCTTAGGTAATGCAATAGACTCACATTGTAGTCTTGATGTTGGAAGATGAGAAGATCCACCTTCTGAGACAAAGTTTAAGAGAAAATCTGTCCTGCAAACCACATATCCTTGCCATTTCCCCCAAATCTGAAAACTCTTCTAGGAGCTGTGGATGTATTCCTGTGCTATATTTAGTACTACATGAGCCATGCCTTCCAGCTTCTGATTCATTGGGAATCTTACCTCTTCAGATTCTGATTATTCTTCCACAGCACTTTGACTACAATGACAATAAATATAACAACATTGCTAATGAGGATAATGGTCACAGGTATGATGAATGACCACAACAATGGACTTGTTATCAAACCACTGCTTTCTTGAGTTGCCAGCCAGCAGCTGTGGAGAGAAAAGAAATGATTTCAGCAGACTAAGAAAGCAGAGAAAAGAAATGATTTCAGCAGAAAGAAAGGTATACAAACTCTTCTCTATGCTGTTCACACCATTGACATTCACTCGACTGAAAGACCTGCTAAAAGTCAATATCTCTTTGCCTTCTATATATTAGAGATGATTTTCAAGAATTCAACCAAGTAGAAAAATTAAATGCATTGATTCTGCCAAATTTCTCTGTGAGACAATATGAGCTAGTGGAAAGAAAGTAGGCTTTTGAGTTAGGCAGTCCTGAATATAAATGTCACTGTCTGTCACTTACTAGGTTTCTGACTTTAGTTAAGTTACTGTTTAATTTTCTTTTTGACTATGTAGCACACTCAGATGGCTCAAAATTTTAAAGGTACAAATCATCATAGAGAGACAGGATCCCTCTTACAACTATCCCTAGTCACCAAGCTTTTATCTCCGGCGGTATTCAATGTTTCTTGTGTATACTTCCAGATTTAGACTATGCATACACCAGCAAATGTATATTTTTTCCTGATTTTGAAGCAAAGGATAACATGATACTTCTATACCTTACTTAAAAACACATCTTGGAGATCATTCCATATCAGAATATAAAGATTATCCTCATGATTTTTTATGGCTGCATATTATTCCATTATTTAATTATACCATAAATTATTTAAACTGTCTCTTATTAATAAGCATTTTTTAAAGTTTAATGTTTAAAAAATATTTGAATAGTTCTTTAACCTCATTGCACCTGTTTTTGTTTTTGTCTTTTTGTTATTGTTGGTGGTAGTTTTGGTGGTATTCTTTTTCTCATCTGTGAAGTGTAGTAATCATCTCCTGGCATTGTTGTAAGAATAAATTCATTCATTTAATAAGTATTTACAGAGTACATGCTATGTGCTAGACATTGTTCTAGATAACAAGATATTAGCAGTGAATGAAAAAACAAACTGCCTTTCTTTAGTGAATTTATTCTAATGCAGAAAATAAATAAAACTAATGAATTAATAAGATATATACTATAACAGAAGTTAGCAAGTGCTGTGAAGAAAAATAAAGTAGGTAATGAGGGTAGGTATTACTATGTATATGTATATGTGTGTCTGTGTGTGTGCCTGGCGGACCAAGGGAGGAAATGTTTCATTTTAAATAGAGTGGTCAGGAAAACACTTATGGAAAAAAATATTTGAGTAAAGATCTGAAGTAGATGAGGGGGAAGGGTGTTCTAGGCAGAGGGAACAGCAAGTGCAAAGGCTCTGAGTTGAGAGCGTAAGCAAAGAGGCCAGTGTGGCTAGAACAGAGTATGAAGTAGATGGGATTAGTAAAAGGATGCAAATTATGTCAGGGCTTTATAGGTGACTGCATGTACTCTTGGCAAGAAGGAGAAACTTGACATGCTTGGTCTTTAGTTTTAAAAGTATTACTTTAGCTAGATGCAGGGATAAAAGAAGAGCACATGCCAAAGGAGAAAAACAGCTAGGAGTCTACTGCAACAATCAGGTGGCTTGGAACCAGGGAGAGGAGATGTTGAGAAATAGTCTGATTCCAGATATGTTTAAAGGTAAAACAAAAGGGGACTTCCCTGGTGGTCCAGTGGTTAAGACTCCATGCTCCCAATGTAGGGGGCCTGGGTTCAATCCCTCATCCGGAAACTAGATCCCACATGCCATGACTAAAAGCCTGCATGTGGCAACTAAAGATTCAACTAAGATCACACATGCCACAATGAAGATCCTGCGTGCTGCAACTAAGACCCAGCACAGCCAAATAAATAAATATATATATTTTTTTTTAAAAAGTAAAGCAAAAGGATTTATTGATAGGTTAGATGGGAGATATAGGAAAGTTAAGAGTGACTACAAAATCTTTGGCTTGAGTACCTGAAAGGATGGAATTACTGTTAACTGAGTTGGCGAGGATGATGAGAAGAGCAGGTTTGGGAGGGAAGACCAGGAGATGTCTCATCACTTGTCCAGCCAAGTGAAGGTGTCAGGTAGGCAGTAGGGTATTAACAAAATAATGTGAGAAGCCCTGGTATTATTTGGCAATCAATTAATGTCTGTTTTCTTTCCCTTGTAGGTAAACACCATTATTATACATGCCAAAGGATTTCTAAGCTGTTTTACATTGGAATGTTGTTACAATTTAAATTATTAGAAATCATATTTCTAATCTGAATGATCTACAAGGAAACTGGAATGATTACAGATCTCTGTAATGAATTTTAAAAATGAAAAGGAGGAGATTGGTTCAAGATGGTGGAGTAGAAGGAGGTGCAATCACTCCTTCTTGAGAGAGCACCAGAATCACAACTAACTGCTGAACAATCATCTACAGGAAAACACTGGAACTCACCAAAAAAGATACCCCACAACCAAAGACAAAGGAGAAGCCACAATAAGATGATACGAGGGGCACAAGCACAATAAAATCAAATCCCATAACCATTGCGTGGGTGACTCACAAACTGGAGAACAATTGTAACACAGAAATTCACCCACTGGAGTGAAGGTTCTGAGCCCCACATCAGGCTTCCCAACCTGGGGGTCCAGCAATGGGAGGAGGAATCCCCAGAGAATTGGACTTTGAAGTCAGGCAGGATTTGACTGCAGGACTTCAACAGGACTGGGGGAAACAGAGACTTCACTCTTGGAGGGCACACACAAAACCTTGTACACACCAGGACCCAGGGGGAAGGAGCAGTGACTCCATAGGAGACTGAACCAACCTACTTGCTAGTGTTGGAGGGTCTCCTGCAAAGGCAGGGAGGGGGTGGCTGTGGTTCCCCATGGGGACAAGGACACCGGCAGTAGAAGTTCTGGGAAGTACTCCTTGGTGTGAGCCCTCCCAAAGTCCACCATTAGCCCCACCAAAGAGCCTGTAGGCTCCAGTGCTGGGTTGCCTTATGCCAAATGACCAACAGGGAGAGAACACAGCCCCACCCTTCAGCAGACAAACAGATTAAAGTTTTACTGAGCTCTGCCCACCAGAACAACACCCAGATCTACCTACCACCAGTCCCTCCCATCACGAAGCTTGCAAAAGCCTCTTAGATAGCCTCATCCACCAGAGGACAGACAGCAGAAGCAAGAAGAACTACAATCCTGCAGCCTGCAAAACAAAAACCACAATCACAGAAAGATAGACAAAATGAAAAGGCAGAAGATTATGTCCTAGATGAAGGAACAAGATAAAACCCCAGAAGAGCAACTAAATGAAGTGGAGATAGGCAACTTTCCAGAAAAAGAATTCAGAATAATGATAGTGAAGATGATCCAGGACCTCGGTAAAAGGATGGAGGAAAGAATCGAGGATCTCCTCGATTAAACATCAAGAAACATCAAGAAATGTTTGTTAAACATTTGTTTTTTAACAAATGTTTTAACAAGTGTTTGTTAAACATCAAGAAATGTTTAACAAAGACCTAGAAGAACTGAAGAACAAACAAATAGAGATGAACAATACAATAACTGAATTGAAAAATACACTAGAAGGAATCAATAGCAGAATAACTGAGACAGAAGAACAGATTAGTGACCTGGAAGACGGAATGGTGGAAATCACTCCCACAGAACAGAATAAAGAAAAAAGAATGAAAAGAAATGAAGATAGCCTAAGAGACCTCTGGGACAACAAATGCACCAACATTCAAGTTATAGGGGACCCAGATGGAGAAGAGAGAGAGAGAAAGAACCTGAGAAAATATTTGAAGAGATTACAGTAAAAAATTCCCTAAAATGGGAAAGGAAATAGTCACCCAAGTCCAGGAAGTGCAGAGACTCCCAGGCAGGATAAACCCAAGGAGAAACACACCAAGACACATAGTAATCAAACTGACAAAAATTAAAGACAAAGAAAAATTATTAAAGGCAACAAGGAAAAAATGACAAATAACATACAAGGGAACTCCCATAAGGTTAACGGCTGATTTCTTAGCAGAAACTCTGCAGGCCAGAAGGGAGTGGCACAATATATTTAAAGTGATGAAAGGGAAGAACCTACAACCAAGAATACTCGACCCAGCAAGGCTCTCATTCAGATTTGATGGAGAAATCAAAAGATTTACAGACAAGCAAAAGCTAAGTGATTTCAGCACCACCAGGCCAGCTTTGCAACAAATGCTAAAGGAACTCCTCTCGGCAGGAAAGAGACTAGCAACTTAAAACAACCTTGTACATACATAGACTGCTATATCAGAACCTCATGGGAACAGCAAACCCCAGAACTACAATAGATAACCATACAGAAAAGAAAAAGCAACCCAAACACAACACTAAAGATGGTCATCAAACCACAAGAGAACAAAAGAGGAAGGAAAGAAAAAAGACATAAAACAACAAACCCAAAACAATTAAGAAAATGGCAATAGGAGCACACATATCGATAATTACCTTAACTGTAAAGGGATTAAATGCACCAACAAAAAGACGTAGATTGACTGGATATGAAAACAAGACCCGTATATATGCTGTCTACAAGAGACCCACCTCAGACCTAGGGACACATACAGACTGAAAGTGAGGGGATGGAAGAAGGTATTCCATGCAAATGGAAATCAAAATAAAGCTGGAGTAGCAATACTCATATCAGACAAAATAGACTTAAAAATAAAAACTGTTATAAGAGACAAAGAAGGACACTATGTAACGATCAAGGGATCAATCCAAGAAGAAGATATAACAATTGTAAATATATATGCACCCAACATAAGAGCACCTCAATACGTAAGGCAAATGTTAACAGCCATAAAGGAAGAAATCGACAGTAACACAATAATAGTGGGGGACTTTTAACACTCCACTTTTGTCAATGGACAGACAAAGGCCTTAAATGACACATTAGATCAGATGGACTTAATTGATATTTATAGAGCACTCCATCCAAAAGCAGAAGAATACACATTTTTCTCAAGTGCACACGGAACATGCTCCAGGATTGACCACATCCTGGGCCACAAGGGAGCCTCGGTAAATTTAAGAAAATTGAAATCATATCAAGTATCTTCTACGACCACACTATGAAATTAGAAACAAACTACAAGAAAAAAACTATAAAAACCACAAACGCTTGGAGGCTAAGCAATATGTTACTCAACAACAAATGGATCACTGAAGAAAGCAAAGAGGAAATCAAAAAATACCTAGAGACAAATGAAAATGAAAGCACAATGATCCAAAACCTATGTGATACAGCAAAAGCAGTTCTAAGAGGAAAGTTTATAGCAATACAATATTACCTCAGGAAACAAGAAAAATCTCAAATAAACAACCTAACCATACACCTAAAGCAACTAGACGAAGAACAAAACCAAAAGGTAGTAGAAGGAAAGAAATCATAAAGATCAGAGCAGAAATAAATGAAATAGAAATGAAAAAAACAATAGCAAAGATCAATGAAACTAAAAGCTGGTTCCTTGAAAAGATAAACAAAATTGATACACCTTTAGCCAGACTCATCAAGGAAAATAGGGAGAGGACTCAAATCAATAAAATTAGAAATGAAAAAGGAGAAGTTACAACTGACACCAGAGAAATACAAAGGATCATAAGAGACTACTATATGCCACAGTATGCCAATGAAATGGACAACCTGGAAGAAATGGACAAATTCTTAGAAAGGTACAGTCTCCCAAGACTGAATCAGGAAGAATTACAAAATATGAGCAGACCAATCGCAAGCACTGAAATTGAAATTGTAATTTTAAAACTCCCAACAAACAAAAGTCCAGGACCTGATGGCTTCACAGGAGAATTCTATCAAACATTTAGAGAAGAGCTAACACCTATCTTTCTGAAACTGTTCCAAAGAACTGCAGAGGAAGGAGACTTCCCAAACTCATTCTATGTGGCTACCATTACCCTGATAACAAAACCAGACAAAGATACCACTCAAAAAGAAAATTACAGGCCAATATCACTGATGAACATAGACACAAAAATCCTCAGTTGCTAGTATTTTACTAGAAATTCGAATCCAACAATACATTAAAAGAATCATACACCATGATCAAGTGGGATTTATCCCAGGGATGCAAGGATTTTTCAATATCCACAAATCAATCAGTGTGATACACCACATCAACAAATTGAAGAATAAAAACCAAATGATGATCTCAATAGATGCAGAAAAATCTTTTGACAAAATTCAACACCCATTTAAGATAAAAACTCTCCAGAAAGTGGGCATACAGGGAACCTACTTCAACATAATAAAGGCCATATACGACAAACCTACAGCTAGCATCATATCAATGGTGAAAAGCTGAAAGCATTTCCTCTAAGATCAGGAACAAGACAAGGATGCCCACTCTCACCACTTTTATTCAGCATAGTTTTGCAAGTCCTAGCTATGGCAACCAGGAAAGAAATAGAAATAAAAGAATCCAAATTGGAAAAGAAGAAGTTAAAATGTCACTGTTTATAGATGACATGATACTATACATAGAAAATCCTAAAGACACTATCAGGAAACTGCTAGAGCTCATCAGTGAATCTGGTAAATTTGCAGGCTACAAAATTAATACACAGAAATCTGTTGCATTTATATACACTAACAATGAAAGATCAGAAAGAGAAATTCAAGAAACAACCCCATTTACCATTGCATCAAAAAGAATAAAATATCTGGGAATAAACATACCTAAGGAGACAAAAGACCTGTACTCTAAAAATTATAAGACACTGATGAAAGAAATTGAAGACACAAACAGATGGAAAGATAAACCATGTTCTTGGATTGGAAGAATATTGTCAAAATCACTATACTACCCAATGCAAACTACAGATTCAATGCAATCCTATCAAATTACTAATGGCATTTATCACAGAAATAGAACAAAAAATTTAAAATTTTTATGGAGACACAGAAGACCCTGAATAGCCAAAGCAATTGTGAGAATGGAAAATGGAGCTGGAGGAATCAGGCTCCCTGACTTCAGACTATACTACAAAGTTATAGTCATCAAAACAGTATGGTACTGGCACAAAAATAGAACTATAGATCAATGGAACAGGATAGAAAGCCCAGAAATAAACCCATGCACCTATGGTCAATTAATATATGACAAAGGAGGCAAGACTTTACAATGGTGGAAAGACAGTCTCTTCAACAAATGGTGCTGGGAAAACTGGAGAGCTACATGTTAAAAAATGAAATTAGATCATTCTTTAACACCATACACAAAAATAAGCTCAAAATGGATTAACGAACTAAATGTGAGACCAGACACTATTAAACTCCTAAAGGAAAACGTAGGCAGACCACTCCCTAACATAAATTGCAGCAATATTTTTTCTGACCCATCTCCCAGAGTAATGGAAATAAAAACAAAAATAAACAAATGGGACCTAATTAAACTCAAAAGCTTTTGCATAGCAAAGGAAACCACAAACAAAACAAAAAGACAGCCCACAAATTGGAAGAAAATATTTGCAAATCATGTGACTGACAAGGGATTAGTCTCCAAAATTTACAAAAAGCTCATGTGGCTTAATATCATGAAAACAAACAACCCAATCAAAAAATGGGCAGAAGACCTAAGTAGACATTTTTCCAAGGAAGACATATGGATGGCCAAGAGGTGCATGAAAAGATGTTCAACATTGCTAATGATTAGAGAAATGCAAGTAAAAACTACAATGAGATATCACCTCACACCAGTCAAAATGGCTATCATTTAAAAATTCACAAACAGTAAATCCTGGAGAGGGTGTGGAGAGAAAGGAACCCTCCTAACTGTTAGTGGGATCATAAATTGGTATGGCCACTATGGAGAGCAGTATGCAGGGGCCTTAAAAAACTAAAAATAGAGTTATCATATGACCCTGCTATCCTACTCCTGGGCATATATCCAGAGAAAAACATGGTCTGAAAGGATACATGCACCCCAATGTTCATTGTAGCACTGTTTATAATAGCCAAGACAGAGAAGCAACCTAAGTGTCCATGGACAGAGGAATGGATAAAGAAGATTTGGTACATATATACAATGGAATATTACTCAGCCATAAAAAAGAATGAAATAATGCCATTTGCAGCAACATGGATGGACCTAGAGATTGTCATACTGAGTGAAGTAAGTCAGACAGAGAAAGAGAAATATTGTATGATATCGCTTACATGCAGAATCTAAAAAGAAATAATACAAATGAATGTATTTACAAAACAGAAATGGACTCACAGACTTAGAGAAGGAACTTATGGTTACCAGGGCGGGAAGAGTGGAGGGAAGGGTAGTAGGGAGTTTGGGATTGACATGTACAAACTACTATATTTAAAAAGGATAAACAACAAGGACCTACTGTATAGCGCAGGGAACTCTGCTCAATGTTATGTGGCAGCCTGGATGGGAGGGGAGTCTGGGAGAGAATGGATACATGTGTATGTATGGCTGAGTTGCTTTTTTGTGCACCTGAAACTATCACAACATTGTTAATCGGCTATATTCCAATATAAAATAAAATGTTAAAAAAAATGAAAAGGAGTGCCTCCAATCCATTAATGATAGATTAGGTCCAGCCTTAAGTAAAATGGTGAGAAAGAATAAAATTTATCTTCAGGATTTTGGGCCTCCATGTCCTTTCATCTGTAACCAAAGGACAACCTTCCTGCCATCTTCAATCTCACAACCCCCGACACAGAAGAAATAGGAGGGCACTTGGCTAAGAATTTAATAAAATCCTGCTGAGAAGTACTTTCACATCTCTAGACACTTCTTTGGTGACTAAGCAAGTGGCCATCAAAGTTTTAAATTAAAAAGATGGACATATTTCTGACCCAGGCAGCCTAGAGAAACACAGTTTAAAAGGGGAGGACAGGATAGAGAAAGAAAATGAATATCCAACTCTATCGGATAAAGACAGACTTGCAAATTATGAAACAATTTAGACAAATATTTATCTTTATCTGTATGAGTCATGAGTTATTTAAACTTTAGACAACACAATTTCTAAGTATTACTATTTGTACTATAGATCTGTGTGTGTGTGCATACAAATGTCTGTAAGTTTCCTCAGTTACCTCACACAGATGGGGAGACCTGGATGGGAAACAGGCTTGGATGCCTGTGGCCATGAGGAGGTGTGCACTAGGAAGGGACACCTCCTCACCTCCTCCATCCTTTGTACTACTTGGAGAGATAGTCAGACTGGATTTGTTCTCATGAGCCTCTCCCTTAGCTATTCTGAATCTAATCACCCAGATTTTGAAAAACAGACTGCTGAGGAGACAGATGGATCCTCCAGGCAGAGTAACCCTTGTAGGAGTGGGATTTCTAGAATTGAGATTGGAGAGTCACAAGGTCAAGGTTGCATCTGACAAACTTCTATGAACCTGAGGTCTGGAGAGCATCATAGATGAACCTCAGATGAAGTGTTTAACTCCTTGGTGATTTTGTCATGAAACATGGGAAAAGACAGCTGTAGAAGATATAGCATATGCTTCCAGAAAATTCTTCCTCATGCATTATAATTTCCCAATGGTTACCTCAACCCTTCAGGGAAGTCTGAAACAGCCTATATGGTGGGACAGAGATTTGGGGGATAGAGCATTAAATAGGAGTGTGGCCTGCCCTGCAGTCGCCCCTTAATTGGGTCCTGGAAGAGATAGCAGTACATCAAGGGAACTGGGTTAGGGGTTTCGGGTATGACTGGCAGAACTGGGAGCCATGGTGGGGGGACAGGGAGTATGATATATTGAGGAGCAACTTCTGGGAAGATAACTCAAGAAAACCCAAAAAAGTCCCTCCTCTTTCTAAATATATCCTGAAGAAATGTGAGCCTTGATGTGTGTGTATAGGGTGGAAAGTGGGAGATAAGGGTCCAAGATGAAGCTGATATTCATGTTACACATCCTTTCCCCTCTTCCCAACTCTTATTATCAGTTGCCTAGTGTCTTCCCTAACATCTAATACTGTACTCAGGAAAGAATCTGCTCTCAATTATTTACATCTTGGTGTGAATAAATTTAAGGCAGCAGGCTTCTTTCTACTGAAGACTTCTGTAGGAGTAGGTCTAGCCTTGTGGCTGGGCTAGGATAGGAAATTAATAATAATGCAATTTGAGGTGAATTACCTCTCCCATGAGATATTTGCATTTTACTCCTGATATCTAATTGTGGAATTAAAATTTTAAAACTCATTAAAAGATATTTAATCCCAAATAAAAAGAGAAAATAGTGCCTAGAGTGTATGGCTCCTAAAATCAAGCCAGGCAGTTAGCTCCCTATTCTACACTTGGTCATGGTCAGCCCTGGAAATAGGTAAGCACTCTGACACCACAGCCTTCCCTTGGGTATACTTGCACATTTCCAAGAGTTTTGTTTTGATTAGAGTTGGTTTGGGACTTAAGACGGAATCCAGGGATCAGAATGGTTGAATTTATAAAATAAGAAGGGAAGATAAATTAAAGAGCAGTTGCCATTTGGTAGCAGAAATACACATAGAGTTCAGCCCCACTTTCTTACTCTCCCCACATGGAAGGCAAATACCATGCATTCAGGTACTTCTATTATTGACAGTTAAATATTCATGCTGGAATCACAGGGAGAATTTATGTGTGATAAATCATCATGAAATACTCATTATAATCATATCAACATAGAATTGGTTCATAAGCATGGATATTTCATGGATACTGCTCTTCATTTTCAAGTGTGAAAATGTTTTCACACTTGCTTGACCCTTCATAGTAACCCCAGAGCAGGTATTACTATTATTGTTATTCCCATTTTCTAGATGAGAAAACTAAGATAAGGGGTCACTAATGATCACACTTCTTGTGTCCTGTGATTTTCAGACTTAATCAAAGAAGACAAATTTAATATTAAAAAGTTCACATTTATAAATTTAGAAGACAATTACTTGCTTTACGAAAGGATTTATCATAGGAAATTTTCATGCCACCATATTTAAAATATAATGTGTTCTTTGAGAATTTGAAATACACAGTTATAATATGACAATTATAAAGTGATATGCATATTACAGTGACACTTGGACTCAATGTCATTGAATAGTTACACTCATATCAAAGAAATGGACATTTAAAAAAATATAAACTTACATTTCCTCTCGCCGGTAGTCTAACTCCCACTGTGAATTATTCCCCTTCTGAGAATAAATAATTCCCACTGTCACAGCTACCACTATAGCCAGGACTCCTATGTGATAAAGAGTCATAGAATTAATAATTTACCCAAGACTGGGATTAATTATAAAAGAACATGAATGAATTATACACCTGACCTTTTTCAGGATGTATTGTTCTTTCCACTACAGACAGTGTACTAAATGATCCTACAGATGTAGGTCAACAGTAGACATAGTGTTTCTGTGTTTTCCTTTCCCTATCAGTGTTGGCTATACATATCAATCTTATACGATTTCTGATTTCTTTGTAACTCTTACCACAATTTCCACTCTTAAACGGTCTAATTCCTCTTTCACTTGAATAAATTTAAATTTAGATAACACGAAAACAACTCTCCTTTGCTGGAACTCATTAAATTTTTCAAATTATTTTTCTTAAAAGAGTCACTCTGATTGTCTTGAAACATTTCTTTTAAAGTAGCTAGGAAAAGCAGGGTCAGGGTGGTGGTGGGATGAATTGGGAAATTGGGATTGACATATATAAACTAATATGTATAAAATAGATAACTAATAAGAAGCTGCTGTATTTTTTAAAATAAAATAAAATTCAAAAAAAAGAAATTTATGAAAAAGTTAATTTACAAAAAGTTAATTTACAAAACAAAATAAAGTAGCTAGGAAGTTTATATGTGGTCTAAATCTCAAGTCAAATAAATAGAGATGTTAAAGGAAATGAACATCTTGAAGTTAGCTCATGATGTATCTAGTATAGCTGCCTTGATCACATCTGCCTTCTTCACAGGAGAAGACACTCCTTCACTAGACAGAAGGCACTCTTAGTGATTGCTGGATTTTCCATCTCCCCTACCACAGGGCCTTGTACTATTAGGTCTTCAATAGGTGTTTGTTTAAATTAAGTGATTTCAACAAAATTAAATTCCTGAGTAAGTGAAGAAGCAAACACTTACTTCATCCAATTAAAGAGATGAAAAGAATGAAATGCTGAGGAAAAGGCTTCATGGTCCTAATAAGAAGGAAATGGAGCTGGGCAGCACTGAGTCCCATCCAGGTAAATGTCACTAACACAAAATAGTTCAGCAAGATAGCAATCGCAGTGCATGTGGGATTTGAGATGACAACAGTGTCTTGTCTGGACATTTCATTATTGCTCAAGTCAGTATTATCAGTGTCACTATAGTGTCTTTAAGTTCTTATTGGAGTTTTTGATTCCAAACACAAACAGGAGGTTGAAAATCAACATTGATGTGCACAGATTGACCAATACCCAGGTTACTGAGGTTTTTCTGACTTTCCTGAAAATAAATAAATAAATAAATAAAATTAATAAACAAAACAACTATGAAAAATACTCCAGTGAAATCATGAGGGAACAAAAGAATATTATTACCCACTGTAAATCTAGCTCATAGCTCAGTGGGCCAGCTGGTAAACGGACCTTCCCAACTACACCAGAGAAACATTCTCTTTTTATCTGATTCTCACAAAGTGAGTTTGAGAAAACAGGTTGATTCCTCCTTTCTTGAACCTGTCTTTTAATCCAAGGTGATAGCTGTTTTCCAGAGATGCCCTCCTGTGAACTCTACTTCTTGGAGTTTATGCCCAGTGTAGCACCCTCCCAGGGCTGTCCAGTGACTTGATATAACTAACAGAATGCAGCAGAAGGCCTGGCAGCCAGGGCCAACTTATCCATCAGACAGTGGTGCTTAGCGTCCACAATATGTTTATACTTTTATGGTCCACAACAAGGTCTTCTAATGTAAAACATGCCCAAGGACTGTTCCTTCATCTGAAGATATAATTTGTGGGTGTAGAACCAAGTTCTCTTTGAAACTCATGACATAACACAGGTCTCTCCGGTATTAAAGAAAGTTATAAAATTTCATTCACTACCATCTAGACCCTTATGAATTTTTCAGATTATAAGGCCTCTTGAAATAAATATTTCACTATTAATGTGCTTAAAGTTCTAACACCTTCAAGAACGTCTCTATTTCTAAGGTCTCAGAATTTGATGAACAAATCTGTTTACTAATTATATATCCTTTACGGTCCTACCATAACATTCCACCATGGTCCTGCTTAGTCTTTGGATTCCCACACTGAATAAAAAGCTTATATTAAAACAGAACTCTGTCCATCCTCATGATATTTTAGTTGAGATTTTCTGGATAATTCAAAATTTTATTAAGCCTTCTGAAAAGTTTAATGGGCAGAAATGCAAAAAGCTTTCAGAAGAATCCATTTATATAAAAGTAAAGTTAGTTTTTAACTTTTCTCCAATTTCAAACATAAATTATCTACAGCGAGAACAGGCTATTTTCAAATGGGTCTTCTGTATATTACTATATTCTGTGCATTTTTATTATATGCACAGAAATATATAATATATATATTATCTATGACAGCAAAACTGCTAAAAACAAGTTGATAGAGGACACACACACACACACACACAACTATGATGACAATTGGAAGCAGTGAGATTTTAGGCAAAGAAACTATCTGGTTGGCCAAAAAGTTCATTCTGGTTTTTCCATGCCATCTTACAGAAGAACCCAGATGAACTTTTTGGCCAAACCAATAGTTATGCAGCTACCACAACTTACTCACGTGGAACCAAATAACTGTCTGTTCAAGTGTCTTTACAAATGAAAAGACAGATATCAGAGCCATTTTACTTTACATGACAGACATAATTATATGGCATGTAATTTTCCTTCAAGGCACTTACCACAATTTGTAATTATATATTTATTTCTGTATATATTTGTACAATGTCTGTCTTCCCCCCGAGAATGTAAATTCCAAGGGAGAGGGGAGTTTATATGTCTTGTTCATAGTTTTGTATTTACCTCCTCACATGTTGCTTGGCACATAGTAAGCACTCAATTTAAAAATTTTAAACGAAGGGCAAGAGACTCATTAAGTGTGAAAGGTAAAGAAAAGAATCAAAAATAATTCTGGCTCTCTGGACAAATAGCTGATTCTAGGTATGGGGGAGAAAAAGTGAAAGATGTACCTGGTCCATCTTGCTGTGCCTTAAATAAGGAAACACTTATAGACTGATAGGGACATGAAAAAACAACATGAAAGGACTCCCTCCAGCTACACTGGAGAGTACACTTCTTTCCAAAGTAATATAGTGACTAAATATAGAAAGAATGATAGATTAGAGATCATCATTCACCCACCAATGTAATCATATATACCAGTTAGGATCATCAGTGAATACCAAAACCACTGAGTAAAAGTTGGGGAACAGAATATTCACACAGTCCCAAAGTTTCACTGCATGGATTGCCTATTATTTACAAAGGGAAAAATTGAGACTTTACAGTATAGAAATCTACAAGACACTACTTAAACAAGGAAGCAAATGACACAGCAATAACGGGACAAACTGACATCATGCACTTCTTGCTGTGCCACAATGAAAAAGACTTAATGATTAGAATTCTCATCAAAAATATGTAACCTGTACCTAATCATTGGAAAATTTCCGAGAAATTTTATATTGTAGAATATTCTACCTTCTATAAAATAACTAACCTGAACACTTCAAATATTTTAATGTCATGAAAGACCAAAACAAACAAATTTAAAAAGCAGAGGAATTATTCTAGGCTAAAGACAACTAAAGAGACACAATTACTAAATAAATTGGGGAGGGAACAGCTAAAATGGACATTATTGGAACAGCTGGAGAAATTTGAATATGGACATTAACATGATAACATTATATTAATGTTAAATTCTTGAGTAAAATATTCTGAGTGAGGATAATAATATTATACTATCTAGGAGTGCCCTTGTTTTTGGGAGATGCATACATGCTTGAAGAATTTAGAGATGACAGTCATGATGTTTACAACTTACTTTCAAAATTTCAGGAAAAAAAAGAAAAAGAAAGAAGGCAAAATATTAACAACTGGTGAATCAAGGTGAAGGGTATTTGGGTGTTCACTTAGTCTCTTTCAACACTTCTATAGACTTTTAATTTTTTTAAATAAACTTCAGGAAAAAATATTTAAATGGCAATATCATTAGAACAAAAAATTCCAGAATCTACACATCTGAGAAAACAGTTGTGAAGGAATTTATTAGAGAGAAATAATTCTGAAGGAAAGAAGCATTGTGATACGTCTTGAGTTTGGGAGGAAAAACCAGATGAGAATACATTTTCTTTTAGATTCCACATACATGTGTTAGCATACAGTATTTGTTTTTCTCTTTCTGACTTACTTCACTCCGTATGACAGACCCTAGGTCCATCCACCTCACCATAAATAAATCAATTTCGTTTCTTTTTATGGCTGAGTAGTAGTCCATTGTATATATGTGCCACATCTTCTTTATCCATTCATTTGTCAATGGACACTTAGGTTGCTTCCATGTCCTGGCTATTGTAAATAGAGCTGCAATGAACATTGTGGTACATGACCCTTTTTTTTTTTTTTTTTTTTTTTTTTTTTGCGGTACGCGGGCCTTTCACTGTTGTGGCCTCTCCCATTGTGGAGCACAGACTCCGGACACGCAGGCTCAGAGGCCATGGCTCACGGGCCTAGCTGCTCCGCGGCATGTGGGATCTTTCCGGACCGGGGCACAAACCCGTGTCCCCTGCATCAGCTGGCGGACTCTCAACAACTACACCACCGGGGAAGCCCCGTGACTCTTTTGGAAGTATGGTTTTCTCAGGGTATATGCCCAGTAGTGGGATTGCTGGGTCATATGGTAGTTCAATTTTTAGTTTTTTAAGGAACCTCCATACGGTTTTCCATAGTGGCTATATCAATTTACATTCCCACCAACAGTGTGAGAGGGTTATCTTATCTCCACATGCTCTCCAGCATTAATAGTTTGTAGAGTTTTTGATGATGCCCATTCTAACTGGTGTGAGGTGATACCTCATTGTACTTTTGATTTGCATTTCTCTAATGATTAATGATGTTCAGCATCCTTTCATGTGTTTATTGGCAAACTATATATCTTCTTTGGAGAAATGTCTATTTAGGTCTTCTGCCCATTTCTGGATTGGGTTGTTTGTCTTTTTGATATTGAGCTGCTTGTATAATTTGGAGATTAATCCTTTGTCAGTTGTTTCATTTGCAAATATTTTCTCCCATTCTGAGGGTTGTCTTTTTGTCTTGTTTTTGGTTTCCTTTGCTGTGTAAAAGCTTAGAAGTTTCACTAGGTCCCACTTGTTTATTTTTGTTTCTATTTCCATTTCTCTAAGAGGTGTGTCAAAAAGGATCTTGCTGTGATTTATGTCATAGAATGTTCTGCCTAAGTTTTCATCTAAGAGTTTTATAGTGTCTGGCCTTACATCTAGGTCTTTAATCCATTTTGAGTTTATTTTTGTGTATGGTGTTAGGGAGTGTTCTAAATTCATTCTTTTACATGTAGCTGTCCAGTTTTCCCAGCACCACTTATTGAAGAGGCTGTCTTTTCTCCCTTGTATATTCTTGCCTTCTTTTTCAAAAATAAGGTGACCATATGTGCGTTCGTTTATCTCTGGGCTTTCTATCCTGTTCCATTGATCTATATTTCTGTTTTTCTGCCAGTACCATACTGTCTTGACTACTGTAGCTTTGTAGTATAGTCTGAAGTCTGTGAGACTGATTCCTCCAGCTCTGTTTTTCTTTCTCACGATTGCTTTGGCTATTTGGCATCTTTTGTGTTTCCATACAAATTGTGATTTTTTTTTGCTCTAATTCTGTGAAAAATGCCATTGGTAGTTTGATAGAGATTGCGTTGAATCTGTAGATTGCTTTGGGTAGTATAGTCATTTTCACAGTGTTGATTCTTCCAATCCAAGAACATGGTATATCTCTCCATCTGTTCGTATCATCTTTAATTTCTTTCAACAATGTCTTAAGTTTCCTGCATACAGGTCTTTTGTCTCCTTTGGTAGGTTTATTCCTATGTATTTTACTCTTTTTGTTGCAATGGTAAATGGGAGTGTTTCCTTAATTTCTCTTTCATATTTTTCATCATTAGTGTATGGGAATGCAAGAGATTTCTGTGCATTAATTTTGTATCCTGCTACTTTACCAAATTCATTGATTAGCTTTAGTAGTTTTCTGGTAGCATCTTTAGGATTCTCTATGTTTAGTATCATGTCATCTGCAAACAGTGACAGTTTTACTTCTTTTCCAATTTGTATTCCTTTTCTTTTTCTTCTCTGATTGCTGCGGCTAAAACTTCCAAAACGATGTTGAATAATAATGGTGAGTGGGCAATTTTGTCTTGTTCCTCATCTTAGAGGAAATAGTTTCAGTTTTTCACCATTGAGAACGATGTTGGCTGTGGGTTTGTCATATATGGCCTTTATTATGTTGAGGAAAGTTCCCTCTCTGTCTACTACCTGGAGGGTTTTTATAGTAAATGGGTGTTGAATTTTGTTGAATGCTTTTTCTGCATGTATTGAGACGATCAATTAGTTTTTCTCCTTCAATTTGTTGATATAGTGTATCACATTGATTGATTTGTGTATATTGAAGAATCCTTGCATTCCTGGGATAAACCCCACTTGATCATGGTGTATAATCTTTTTAATGTGCTGCTGGATTCTGTTTGCTAGTATTTTGTTGAGAATTTTTGCACCTATGTTCATCAGTGATATTGGCCAGTAGTTTTCTTCTTTTGTGACATCTTATGTCTGGTTTTGGTATCAGGGTGATGGTGGCCTCGTAGAATGAGTTTGGGAGTGTTCCTCTCTCTGCTATATTTTGGAAGAGTTTGAGAAGGATTGGTGTTAGCTCTTCTCTAAATGTTTGATAGAATTCACCTGTGAAGCCATCTGATCCTGGGCTTTTGTTTGTTGGAACATGTTTAATCACAGTTTCAATTTCAGGGCTTGTGATTGGTCTGTTTATATTTTCTGTTTCTTCCTGGTTCAGTCTCAGAAGGTTGTGCTTTTCTAAGAATTTGTCCATTTCTTCCAGGTTGTCCATTTTATTGGCATAGAGTTGCTTGTAGTAGTTTCTTAGGATGCTTTGTATTTCTGCAGTGTCTGTTGTAACTTCTCCTTTTTCATTTCTAATTTTATTGATTTGAGTGCTCTCCCTCTTTTTCTTGATGAGCCTGGCTAATGGTTTATCAATTTTGTTTATCTTCTCAAAGAACCAGCTTTTAGTTTTATTGATCTTTGCTATCATTTCCTTCATTTCTTTTTCATTTATTTATGATCTGATCTTTATGATTTCTTTCCTTCTGCTAACTTTGGAGGTTTTTTGTTTTTATTTCTCTATTTGCTTTAGATGTAAGGTTAGGTGTTTTTTGAGATGTTTCTTGTTTCTTTTTTTTTTGGCTATGTTGGGTCTTCATTGCTGCACACGGGCTATCTCTAGTTGCGGCAAGCAGGGGTTATTCTTTGTTGCGGTGCACAGGCTTCTCATTGCGGTGGCTTCTCTTGTTGCGGAGCATCAGCTCTAGGCATTCAGGCTTTGGCAGCTGTGGCACTCGGGCTCAGTAGTTGTGGCTCGTGGGCTCTAGAGCGCAGGCTCAGTAGTTGTGGCACACAGGCTTAGCTGCCCTCACGGTATGTGGGATTCTCCCAGACCAGGGCTCTAACCCACGTCCCCTGCACCAGCAGGCAGATTCTTAACCACTGCGCCAGTAGGGAAGTCCAAGATGTTTCTTGAGGTAGGATTGTATTGCTATAAACTTCCCTCTTAGAACTGCTTTTGCTGCATCCCATAGGTTTTGGGGAGTGGTGTTTCATTGTCATTTGTTTCTAGGTATTTTTTGATTTCCTCTTTGATTTCTTCGGTGATCTCTTGGTTATTTAGTAGTGTATTGTTTAGCTTCCATGTGTTTGTATTTTTTACAGTTATTTTCCTGTAATTGATATCTAGTCTCATAGCATTGTGGTCAGAAAACATACTTCATACGATTTCAATTTTCTTAAATTTACCAAGGCTTGATTTGTGACCCAAGATATGATCTATCCTGGAGAATGTTCCATGAGCACTTGAGAAAAATGTGTATTCTGTTGTTTTTGGATAGAATGTCCTATAAATGTCAATTAAGTTCATCTTGTTTAATGTATTATTTAAGGCTTGTGTTTCCTTATATATTTTCATTTTGGATGATCTGTCCATTGGTGAAAGTGGGGTGTTAAAATCCCTGAATATAACTGTGTTATTTTCAATTTCCCCTTTTATGGCTGTTAGCATTTGCCTTATGTATTGAGGTGCTCCTATGTTGGGTGCATATATACTTACAATTGTTACATTTTTTCTTGGATTGATCCCTTGATCATTTTGTAGTGTCCTTTCTGTCTTGTAATAGTCTTTATTTTAAAGTCTATTTTGCCTGATATGAGAACTGCTACTCCACCTTTCTTCTGATTTCCATTTGCATGGAATTTCTTTTTCCATCCCCTCACTTTCAGTGTGTATGTGTCCCTAGGTCTGAAGTGGGTCTCTTGTAGACAGCATATATACAGGTCTTGTTCTTGTATCCATTCAGCCAGTCTATGTCTTTTGGTTGGAGCATTTAATCCATTTACATTTAAGGTAATTGTCGATATGTATGTTCCTATTCCCATTTTCTTGATTGTTTTGGGTTTGTTATTGTAGGTCTTTCCCTTCTCTTTTGTTTCCTGCTTAGAGAAGTTCCTTTAGCATTTGTTGTAAAGCTGGTTTTGTGGTGCTGAATTCTCTTAACTTTTGCTTGTCTCTAAAGGTTTTAATTTCTCCTTTGAATCTGAATGAGATCTTTGCTGGGCAGAGGAATCTTGGTTGTAGGTTTTTCCCTTTCATCACTTTAAATATGTCCTGCCACTCCCTTCTGGCTTGCAGAGTTTCTGCTGACAAATCAGCTATTAACCTTATGGGGATTCCCTTGTATGTTATTTGGTGCTTTTCCCTTGCTGCTTTTAATATTTTTTCTTTGTATTTAATTTTTGATAGTTTGATTAATGTGTGTCTTGGCGTGTTTCTCATTGGATTTATACTGTATGGGACTCTCTGTGCTTCCTGGACTTGACTATTTCCTTTCCCATATTAGGGAAGTTTCAACTATAATCTCTTCAAATGTTTTCTCAGTTCCTTTCTTTTTCTCTTCTTCTGGGACCCCTATAAATCAAATGATGGGACATTTAATGTTGTCCCAGAGGTCTCTGAGACTGTCCTCAAGTCTTTTCATTCTTTTTTCTTTATTCTGCCCTGCAGTAGTAATTTCCACTATTTTATCTTCCACGCCACTTATCCGTTCTTCTGCCCGTTATTCTGCTATTGATTCCTTCTAGAGAATTTTTAGTTTCATTTATTGTGTTGTTCATCATTGTTTGTTTGCTCCTTAGGTCTTCTAGGTCCTTGTTAAATGTTTCTTGTATTTCCTCCATTCTATTTCCAAGATTTTGGATCATCTTTACTATCATTACTCTGACTTCTTTTTCAGGTAGACTGCCTATTTCCTCTTCATTTGTTAGGGGTGATGGGTTTTTACCTTGCTCCTTCATCTGCTGTGTATTTCTCTGCCTTCTCATTTTGCTTAACTTACTGCATTTGGCGTCTCCTTTTCGCAGGCTGCATGTTCATAGTTCCCACTTTTTCCCCCGCAGTGGGTGAGGTTGGTGCAATGGGTTTTGTAGGCTTCCTGGTGGAGGGGACCGCTGCCTGTGTTCTGGTGGATGAGGCTAGATGTTGCCTTTCTGCTGGGCAGGACCACGTCCAGTGGCGTTGTGTGGGGTGTCTGTGACCTTATTATGATTTTAGGCAGCCTCTTTGCTGATGGATGAGGTTGTGTTCCTGTCTTTCTGTTTGGTATGGGGTGTCAAGCACTGTAGCTTGCTGGTCATTGAGTGCAGCTGGGTCTTAGCACTGAGATGGAGATCTCTGGGAGAGCTTTTGCCATTTGATATTAGGAGCGGCCTGGAGGTCTCTGGTGGTCCAATGTCCTGAACTCAGCTCTCCCACCTCAGATGCTCAGGCCTGACACCTGGCTGGAGCACCAAGACCCTGTCAGCCACACGGCTTAGAAGAAAAGGGAGAAATAAGGGGCTTCCCTGGTGGCGCACTGGTTAAGAATCCACCTGCCAATGCAGGGGACACAGGTTCGAGTACTGGCCCTGGAAGATCCCACATGCCGCAGAGCAACTAAGCCCATGTGCCACAACTACTGAGCCTGTGCTCTAGAGCCCGCAATCCACAACTACTGAGCCCATGAGCTACAACTACTGAGCCCACGTGCCACAGCTACTGAGCCCACGTGCCACAGCTACTGAGCCCATGTGCCTAGAGCCCGCGCTCCTCAACAATAGAAGCCACTGCAATGAGAAGCCCACGCACCACACCGATGAGTAGCCAAAGAAGTGCACAGCAATGAAGAACCAAAGCAGCCAAAAATAAATAAATAAAATAAATTTCTAAAAAAATAAATAAATAAAATAAATAAAATGGTTAATTTTATATCCTAAATTTAAAAAAAAAGAAAAGGGAGAAATAAAAAGAAAAAATATAAATAAATAAAATAAAGTTATAAAATAAAAAAGTAATTTAAAAAAGAAAGAGAGGGCAATGAAATCAATAAACAAATCCACCAATAATAAAAAGTGCTAAAAAGTATAATAATAATTTTAAAAAATGAAGGACAGAACCCTAGGACAAATGATAAAAGCAAAGCTATACAGACAAAATCACACAAAAAAGCATACACATACACACACACAAAAAGAGAAAAAGGAAAAAAATATATATATATATAAAGGAAGAGAGCAACGAAATCAATAAACAAATCTACCAAGATAATAAGCTCTAAATACTAAACTAAGATAAACATAAAACCAGAAACAAATTAGATGCAGAAAGCAAACCCCAAGTCTACAGCTACTCCCAAAGTCCACCGCCTCAATTTTGGGATGATTCATTGTCTATTCATGTATTCCACAGATGCAGGTACATCAAGTTGATTGTGGAGATTTAATCCACTGTTCCTGAGGCTGCTGGGAGAGATTTCCCTTTCTCTTCTTTGTTTGCACAGCTCCTGGGGTTCAGCTTTGGATTTGGCCCTGCCTGTGCATGTAGGTCACCTGAGGGTGTCTGTTCTTTGCTGAGACAGGACTGAGTTAACGTAGCAGCTGATTAGGGGGCTGTGGCTCACTTAGACCAGGAGGAGGGAGGGGTACAGAATGTGGGGCAAGCCTGCAGCGACAGAGGGCAGCATGATGTTGCAACAGCCTGAGGCACACTGTGTATTCTCCCGGGGAAGTTGTCCCTGGATCATGGGACCCTGGCAGTGGCGGGCTGCACAGGCTCCCGGGAGGGGAGGTGAGAATAGTGATCTGTGCTCACACACAGGCTTCTTGGTGGCTGCAGCAGCAGCCTTGGTGCTTCATGCCCGTCGCTGGTGCCCGCGCTGATAGCTATGGCACACGCCTGTCTCTGGAGCTCATTTAGGTGGTGCTCTGAATCCCCTCTCCTCGCGCACCCGGAAACAATGGTCTCTTGCCTCTTAAGCAGTTCCAGACTTTTTCCTGGACTCCCTCCCAGCTAGCTGTGGAGCACTAGCTCCCTTCAGGTTGTGCACCAACCAACCCCAGTCCTCTCCCTGGGATCTGACTTCCGAAGCTGGAGCCTCAGCTCTCAGCCCCCATCTTCCCCAGACAAGCCTCTCAGGCTGGTGAGTGCTGGTCGGCACCGATCCTCTGTGCGGGAATCTCTCTGCTTTGCCCTCTGCATCCCCGTTGCTGCGCTCTCCCCTGTGGCTCCAAAGCTTCCCCCCCACCCACCCCCTGTCTCTGCCAGTCAAGGGGCTTCCTAGTGTGTGGAAACCTTTCCTCCTTCACAGTTCCCTCCCAGAGGTGCAGGTCCCATCTCTATTCTTTTGTCTCTGTTTTTTCTTTTTTCCTTTGCCCTACCCAGATACATGGGGGAGTTTCTTGCCTTTGGGAAGTCTGAGGTCTTCTGCCAGCATTCAGTAGGTGTTCTGTAGGAGTTGTTCCACATGGAGATGTATTTTTGACGTATTTGGGGGGAGGAAGGTGATCTCCACCTCTTACTCCTCCGCCATCTTGAAGGTCCTCTCTCAAAATCTTTTTTAAAAGTTTTACCATTTGAAACCTTAATACAGTTTAAAATTTACTTTTATCCTCAAAAACTTGCTGATTAGCAACATTTCTCTCTTTGCCAATGCAGATTGGCAGTTATGCTTCTATTCAACACTAAGGAACTGTGGCATTGATGAACTATGGAACCACATTAATTTTACGCGACAAACTTGTAATTACATGGTATGTAATTTTCCTTCAAGGCACTTACCACAGTTTGTAAGTATACATTTATTTGTGTGTATGTCTTAGTCTCTCCAGGACTGAGTATCTTGTAAAATGAGTATGTTGAACTAAATCTGATTTTCTTTCCAGTTCCAAGAGACTGTATTCTAATGGGAATATGCTGAAAGGAAATGATATCAGGATAGCAATTTCTCTCATGAGAAGAGCCTTCTTCCCTTCAGGTTACCTGGTGCTGACCAGTAATATAATTGTGAGAGCCAGAGCAGCAATGGACAGTGCACATCCAAATGTGGAAAATACATCTAGTGATTCAGGATATTTATATTCCTTTTTGAAACTCTGGAAAGTAAGTAGACTCATTATTTTTAAATAACCATTCTGAAATATCTATGAAAGTCAACATCATAAAGAGATACACTGATTAAAGCAATCAGATATATTGATCAAAATAGCCAGATATGTCTTTTTTTATATAAAGCTGTGATATTTTTAAAGGAAACAAATCAACCCCTTATCTCTAAGCAGTTTACATGAAATAGAGGCTTAAGAACAGTTACCTAACTAATTCAGTTAGGGAAGACATATATACTATTCCTCAATGTCTAAAATCAAAGTTTGTGTTAGATGTAAATTGGCTAGAGTTGCTTTATTTACCCATTAAATTATTTTTATGTGTAACTATAATCCAAGGGAAAATCTGCATATCTAAGCTAATGTACTAAAAATAAAGTTGCAGAAATATTTTTATGGACATGGAAAGATATTCAAATGATCCTGTTCATTTTTCTTTGGAAAATGGGGTATAATTTTTATGTAGTATATCTATATCTACCCCAGCTTTTTAGTATGTAGTCATAGAAAAATATATTCCACATGAGCACGTACTCTTAGAAATCTGGAGAGGTAATAATGGCGGTCACTGGGTGGATAGGATATATATGCATAATTATTTTTGCTTGTCTGTACTTTCTAATTTTTCAAATTGTTAAAATTAGAAAAGCTGAAAATGCTTATTTACAAAACATGAGAATAGTATAGAAACATAATTTTAAAAAGCACACGTTCCTCTTTACTGCCTCTACCCCACATCATACCCTACTTCTTGAGATCCTACTCTTCTCCAGAGGTGACCTTTTTATAGGTGCTTACAAATATTATCTATGTCTCTTTGCACAAATAAACAGGGGTTTGTTAATATAATCAAATTATTTTCAAACTGCTATTTTAAGATATCATACACATTTTTCCATGTCAGTATATTTCTGTTGAGTAAGTAGACTCACTCTGTATGCAATGAGTATGTATTGCTTTAGTAGGGAAAAAATAAAATAAACTTTGTTTTAAAAAATAATAAAATAAAAATTTCACATTACTTCCTATGTGAAGTATACTAAGTAGATGACAAAGGATCAGAGAATACATATATCTTCAGATCTTAGAAATCATCTATACACTCAGAGCCTATCTGCTCTTAAACTTTACATACAATTCTAATCAGCTTTTTTTTTTAATTTTGCAACCCAAAACTAATTACAAACATGAGTAGGTGGGCATTGAGGCAGATTCAGATATTAGTAAGAATAGCTGAAAGTCTGAGTTCAAAAAAGGAGAAAAATAACTATGACAGTATAGTCTGTATCATTTAATATACAAAGCAATCTGAGCTTTACACAGCTATTCAATAATACTAATGATCTTAAGATACCAAAAAAGGTAAAATTTTATCTTTACATTTCTGTTTGAGAAATCAGATCTCTCTGTAATGCAAGTTATAAAATAAATAGTCAAAATCAATTTTTAAATATTTGGTAATTAAAATAAGAAAATGATAGTTATCTCAAAAATATTTTTAAAGCAAGGCTCTATAATTTGATATTCTATGTTGTACCAGTACGTTCTGGATCTCCATTGGCTTCTCAAATACGGGTACATCTTAGCTACCAGAAAATTAAAACATCTGCTTCTCTTTGGAAGAGTCATAGTGTTACTAGGCCCTTAGTAAGGGTAAGACACTCTACATCCCTCCCCATTCCACTGCATATAAAAACATTCCATCCAGTATATAAACAAACATTTTTGTTTTCACCAGAATAATAGGTTTCTGGAAATGAAACAAACAGAAGCCTGTCTTCCTAAAAAGGTCAGCCCAAGAAATCTCAGAGGTGTATAAACAGCTGCACACCAGAGCTGTTGCCAGTTACTTGTACGGGGTAGCACTGGAATGAAACAGCACACACGGAGGTATTATGGGACAAGTTGAATTAAAGAGCTTTTCCTCTTATATCTTCTGGCATAAACTTAGTAACTTAGATGATTACAATGGAAAAAGCTTTGGGTAACTGATGCAAACTGCCCACTCACAGCTATGTATGTACTGAACCTGTCTTCAGCACACAGCTATACAGCCTTACCTCTGGCTGTAGCAACTTCATGCTTCTGATATATGAGTTAGTTGAGTGGAGTCTGTCAGCTCCTCTTTTGCACATGGGCTCCCTTCTCATTATTAAATACACAGTACTGAACTCATCTATCCGGAGACTATATTGCAAAAAACTCTATTCTACTTGCCTTTACCAGCACTTCCCTTTTTAGTCCTCTAACTCCATTCCCTGTTTTTCCATTTAATCTGAGTTGAGTGTCTATGTAAACTAACCCCCCAAATTATCTCCAGTTAGTATATACCAAAATCGTATATAAGGAAATTCTTGTCAGGAAGGAGATTACCGTGTACACCCTTACCATCAATACCGCAAAGTTAGTAGTATGGTTGCAGCAGCACCGCAAGAATCCATCAATGACTCCTTCTTTGTGACAGCCATGTGTGTCCCAATCCTTCAGGGAAAAATTCCAATAGACACAGGCATAGGAATGAAGCTGGAATTCTTTTTCATTGTACTGTGAATTGATAAGACAATGGCAACTGATTTTTCAAAATGCTTAATTGGGTAGAAAAAATCAAATAGGCCAAGATAAGCATATGAGAAACCAATTAGATATGTACAAAGCATAGCATCTTCATTACAGATTGAGGAGAGGAAAAAGGATATAAAATTCAAAGTAGTTAATTTTGGGTTTAGCTAGTCTACAAAAATATGGATGGGGTAAGTTAAAGTGAATACTGTCAAAGAATCTTTCAAAGAGTTGTTCTGTGAATTTCTTTTGCCCAAACTGTCCCTGGTTTTGTAATCAAAAGTGAGCTGAATTATTTCTGTTAATAGGAAAACTCACCCTTGGACTAAAAAACATTTCAACAGAAGTGCTCTGATCTTCCACATTTTCATCAGTTTTGCTTGAGATAATTTTTTGGCTAAAATGTGATTTAGCTATAAAAGTTTTTGACTGGAAAAGCTTGTTGTTTTGATACACTACAAAGCCACATGCCTTGGCATTAGCTGTGAGGGGGGAAAAGGACACTAAAATTAATAAATGAACCCTAGGGTAAGCAAGAAACAAAGTCCCATGCCATCATTGAACTGCATGACTGCTTAATACTTGGGTAAAGTACAGAAAACGTGGTTTGCTGGCTGCCTTTATTTAATTGCAGTATGTAATTAACATATATGATCTGTGGTTGGCTATTCCACCCTCATTAAGTTTTTTTCCTGAGATAAGATTCCTTATGTTCTAAATGGAAACCATAATTCCTGTCTAATCCGCCTGGAAAAAAAAATTGGAAGGATATCATGTATAAAGTAAACATTCTTGCTTTCTATGCAGTGAGACGGAGTGAACACGATGTGAAGGTAGCTCAAGACCACGTTGCTTCCCCCACTGACAAGACATCAAACAAGAAACAGCAGAGGGTGAACATCAGGACAGCTGTACCTAGAGGATTGCTCTGTGAGGTCTGTCTCCCATTCAGAAGGACTGAGCAGGGACCACTGTATTAAGAGACTGGAGCTCAAGTTGTGCATATCAGGGAAACAGCAGAGGGTGAACTCTGCTGTCTTTCACAAGTGAAAAACTTGTGTGTGTGTATTTGCATGTGTGTGTATATATATATACGTGTGTGTGTATACACACACACACACACACACACACACACACATATATGTATATTATATATACAAGGAAAACTAAAGCGGTGGTGGTGAGACCAGCCTAATCAGTCTTGTGCTTTGAGAGATAGGCAGGCAAGGCCCTGACAGCCCCCCAGATGTCCTCCACAGCCAGCCACTTTGCTCTGTCCTCATCTGGGAAATAAAGACATTGGCTTCTGAGGTGTTTTCATGGCACGTTAAGCCCACCAAATTGTTCCTCCTGGATACTAGGTGACAAAGTTAACCCTAAAAATGTAGTATGGCTTCTTTTTAATCTTATTTTTATAAAAGAGTGACATGCTTGATGTAAAATCCAAATCCATCCAAGTATATAGATTTAAAACATGAAATTCCCTACTCACCCATCTCCTCATTTCTACAGTATTCTGGTTATTTATTAGAAAATCATCTTTTCATCTAGATAATTAGATTCACTAGAATAAATTATATTTACCACTATCTTATAATTTTAAAAGAATCTCCATATCTCTAGACATAATCCTCCTTGATGTTTATTTATATTCTCTCTTTTCTTGATCAAATTTGTCAGAAGCTTGCATATTTTTCATTAGTCTTTCATGGAATCAAATTTTTATTTTGTTGATCAACTCTAGCATTTGTTAATTTCTATTTTTATTAATTTCTGCCCTTTTTATTAATTCCTTCCTTCTAGATTTCTTTACATTTATTTTAATTTTTATGCCTCTTTATCTGAATGATTATTTTTTAACAATTTCTTTTATTATCTAATGAATTTATTAAAGGATATACATTTTCCTTTAAATACATAAATTCAAGGTGTACTGAATACCTAAATACAAGCACAAACACTAAAAATATTCAGGAGAAAATATAGGAGACTAGCATGACTTTAGTAGAGCAATGAATTTTTTTTAAGTACCAATTACAGAAAAAAGATTGGTACATTGGACTGCATTATAAATTAAAATTTGAGTATGACAAAAGACATGAAAAACCAAGTAAAAGATAGCTATAGACTGGAGAGAAGATATTTGCAACTTCTACAACCAATAAAGAATTAGCCAATTAGAATTATATAACCAGTGAGAATTATGAACTTAGTCTTTCTAAAATATGTACTTTCTGGCACTGGATTTTCTTATTTGGGGAGAGAATAAAAGTAAATGTGTGTGTTTGGTTTGCTTATTGTAGTTGAATTAACCAATTTTTTTTTTAGACTCTGAAAAGTACAATGTATGGATACCACGGGGGAAAGAGTGGGGGTGGGAGGAGTTGGGAGATTGGGATTGACACATATACGCTAGTGGTATTATGTATAAAATAGACAACTAATGAGAACATACTGTATAGCACAGGGAACTCTACTTAATGCACTGTGGTGACCTAAATGGGAAGGAAATCTAAAAAAGAGGGCATATATGTATATGTATAGCTGATTCATTTTGCTGTACAGCAGAAACTAATGCAACATTGTAAAGCAACTATACTCCAACAAAAATTAAGAAAAAAAAAGAAAAGTACAAACATTTCAAGATAGACATAAGAATTTCTAAAGGGCCACATGCAAGATGATAAGGAGCTCATGGTGGGCACCATACTAGTAGAGATAACTGAAAATTGGTACTGCTAGATGATGACTGCATCAATTACATAAAATATCCCAAGGTCAGGTCTATAGGATGAATTTAAGCCTGTGAGTGCCATTCCACTAGTAAACACAGGCAAAGCTTACGACTGAGTATTTTTTAAATGTATTTTTAAATGTAAAACTGAACCACTTTAGCTAGATTTTTGTTGGAAAACAGATTTGCATCCATGGCCAGAGCATTTCAATTCTGCTACCCTCCAAAGGGTTTTTGCAAAGAAAGAGAGGAAAAAAATAAAAAAAGAAATTATCTCTATGGTCTAGAATAGTAGACTTGACATTAACATAATTTGTCAGAACTCAAACATACTCAAACACAAATTATTCAGTGTGAAACAGTAAACATTATTTCTCGTTCAATGGATGTAAGTTATTAATTCCATGAATTGGAGTGCATTTTTTCATGTAACATAATTTAAGACCTGCTTTTCGTGGTGTTGAGCAAGATCTGAAGTTCAGCCTGTTCATTCAGATTCAGTTTGTCCACACTTGCATTTACAACTGTGGAACGAGAAACCAGAGAATCCCTAGTTCCTATGAGAAGGAAAAAAAGCAGAATTTCATAAAAGTCTACACTTTCATGAATAGAGCATTATCGGTAGCAGAATGCTCTCTGCTATTACAAGAACCTGAAACAAACAGCTCACCTTTCAGCACACTGAAGAGAACACCTGTAGATCCCACAGTGCCTTCTGAAGAGAAATTAACAGACTGTATTGCTATATTAGGTTCTACCACTGACGTGTTGGCCAAAGACAAGGAATAAGTTTCAATTTGCTCAATAAGCCTGCATAAAATAAAATGTAACAACATAATATTGTGGAGATTTGTCATAAAATCAGTTGTGTGTGTCCCACATTCCAGTAGAAAGGAATGACCACAGAATTCATGTGATCACAACATTGGCACAATTCCCTAAAAATATCTGACTTTCTTTACGAGAGTCTTACTTTGTTACATATACCTTTTTTTAAAGTTCTGGTGGACTCTTCCCACTGACATGTACCTTGGACACAGATGCCAGAAAGCTGGAATTCAAGAATGACAGATTTCCCAGTAGAAACAGTCTTTGTTATCCTGCTCTTCTCATAAAAGGATGGCGCTACCACCCTCCAATGACCAGGCATTTGATTCTTGTTTCTCCAGTGCTGAGACTCAATTTCCACTTATTCAACTTTCTCCTCTCACACAAACCCCTCGGGTTCCAAAGCATCTCTTATAAGTGTCGACTCCTGAGGTGACAGTTCATATGGAATTATGGAAGAGCAGATCTCTGAGCTCATTGCCTCGGCTATTAACTAAACTTTGCAGGTTTTCACAATGTTCTTTTCTACTTTGGATAAGTTAAAAGATAGATTAGATGGAAGGTGGGAGGGAGTGGGGGGAATCTGTTAATTTGGTGCTCTCCAAAGGTAAGTCATAAGACTGTTTCTTTTCCTGTTTCCTATAGAAAATATTTCCACTCTTTCTGTACTTGACAAAACAAAATGTCTCTATCTAAGATAACTGGTTCAATCTAGTTTTCCCAGAAATGAAAGAATTTCATTAATATGTAATTGTTCTTTATTCTAAATCTTTATTCCTGACACTAATATATCTTTTTTCTTCCCCAAGTGAGATTTTAAAAAGAATAAATTTTTAAATAATTTAAAAAACTTCATAAAAAGAATGTGATAGTCATTCATATGGAAACATTCAAGTCAACTTCTCTATTTCAAAAGTTTCCTTTCATAACACCATTTTCTGTAATTTTCAGCAATTCACACTATGCATTTCCCACTTGATGAATAGCAATCATACTCCAGAGCTGCTTTCGACAGAAGGAGTACCTAACAAAACTGCAATCTGCTAAGAACATAGTTCATACATTCATTCAACCAACAGTGTCTGTTGAGCACCCACTAAAAGGTCAGTACCTGTGAAACACTGGCGATACTAAGGGGAGCTCCTTCAGGCATTTGAAGGCTATAGGGAAAAATGGGCCAGGTACATGGGGGTGTTTGCTGCTTTTAAAGGGCTGCTCTAGCCACAGCCACTTGTAAGACCTTTATTCCTTCCATATTATTCTTTCCTCCTCTTGTCGTAACTGATTGGATGATAGGTGGGTGCATGTCTCAGAGATCCCAATCAGGAGGCTGGCCATCAACCTAGTACAAATAACTAGAAGCAATCTGATTCTTTTCCCTAGGAAGCTTCCATTTAGTGCAGCAGTTATATCAGAAAGCCTGGCTTTCAAGGGGACCAGAGAGGTCATTAGAGTCAGCCCTCCGTATCCGCGGGTTTCGTTTCCGTGGTTAGTTGAATTTGCTAATGTGGAACCCCACGCAGATACGGATAGCCAACTACACCATTTTATATAAGGGACTTGAGCATCCGGGCATTTTGGTTTCCGTGGGGAGCCGGGGAGGTAAGAGAGGGGACGGTCCTGGAACCAATCCCCCACGGATACTGAGGGAGAATTGCATATCATTGTAAGGACAAATACAAATTAAAAATGAGAGGTTTAATTCCTCCTGTGGAAAATAAGGGAAGAAATTTCCCTCCCCTCCTTTTTCTTTGAGCATTTACTTTAGAAAACTTGCAGGCACTTTCTCTTCTCTTTGAAATGTAAATAAATCCTTTTGAAAACTAGATTGGCATTTTGTCAAAGACCTAGGAATGTCTTTCTCAGGGACCTGGGAACCATCTCTTTGAAATGGAAACATCGAGGGAGCTAGCTAGTGCCCCTATCTCCCAGTTTCTGTGGGAGAGTAGTAGCCTAACTTCGGTGGGTGGGCACCTTGCTCCAAGTTGCAAAACTACCTCCTTTCATAAAGATATGAAAGGTTTGTTCTTCCTCTGGATAAAGTCAATTAGCTAACACAAAAGGTCACCTCAATTACCCAGTTAACTTAGGATAAACTGTGTGTGGCAAATAGTGCTGTCGAGTTCTCTTAACTGAGGACTAGTTATTATTTATCTGAAAACATGTATGTAACAGGTTGTATCTGCTTGCCTACCTAAAGAGGTCAGATTCCCTTCTTCTTCCCAGTCTATTAAGGGTTTGTCTGTGATGTTCGTCACATTCTGGTTTAATGCCTGTGCAACAATTAAAGTGTTTTCTTTCTCTACTACCTTTGTGGAGAGGATTTCTGGGTTGGGAGAAGATTTTGTTTTTAATTTTACTTCCCCAACATGAAAGGGTTAAATTATGAGAGAGCAGAAACTATAAATAAAGATGAGACATACATGTTTACTGAGTCATGTTAATGATAAACACAGCTGCTAACCTATTTTTCCAAGATTTAATATGGATAAGTCCAGTATTATGCTAGCGATTTACATACATTATCTCATTTGAGCCTTACAAGAATCCTGCTGAAGCGAGTCCCAAAATCACTCCCATATTACACTGAAGAATCTGAGGCTCTTTGGAGAGATATGGAGTAATTTGGACTAAATCATGTAGCTACCAAAAAGCAATGCGAAGATTTGAATCCAGAACCGTCTGATTTCAACAGCCACTGCCATTACATTCTCCCACAGGGAAGACCCAAAACTGCTCTACTGAGAGCTTCAAAGCTGCCTTGGAAGCCCTGCCATCCCCCTGGTCCAGCATCCACAGGGCCCAGCTGTATTATGATCCTGTTCCTAGGTTCCCAGGAGATTCCATATGCCTCTTTACAGTAGCTCTCTTTTGGTTAAGATAACTTGATCAGCTGCCTTGTAAGCAAAGAAAGCTGGCTAGAACAGAAATGCAAACAGAAATGTGCAATGGAAATGTTCAAGGTAGTCAGTATTAGCAGTTTTATGTTCCCAAAGTTAGGTAAACAAGGACAACTAGGAGCTTGAACGTAACAGCAAAGTTTCAAGGTTATGGATCAGTCTTTACAGCAAGTGTTCAAAATGGAGAAATAAGGTCTTAGATTCACTGATTGAGTCAGATGCCTTTACCAGCAGAGACTCTGCCCTGGCTGGGCCCACTTCAACACCCTGCCTCCTCCCAGTTTAGAACAAGAGAATGCATGGAAGGATGCTGGAGAACTCTGCCGTGACAACGTGCGATGAATGAAGCTGGAGTGAGTTCTTTCCTCCCTGTCACTCTCCTCTGTTTCACTCTCACCCTGTCCACTTCTCCCCATATGTGTAGAAGGGGAGTTCGGTAGCTTAGAGACACAGAAAGGAAACTGTAGATGAAAGAAGGGGAAAGTCAGAGTGAGATTTACCATTTAGGCTGGTGCCTATCAGGAGACCTTGCACATTGGTCTCCGTTCAGCGGATGGAGTTTGGAAAGGAAGAGTTGCCCCAAGTAACAACTAATTTCCTTCCAGGGGAGAGAGGAGAGAGAGAGAGATTACCTCTGTTGGCAGCTCACCAAGAGTGTTCTCCTGAGGAGAGCTAAGAGCTTGCTGACACGATCTTAGGGCTGGAGATTGAGGCGAAAGCCTTATTTACATGAATAAAGACCTGAGTCCACAAGGGTTTACACAAAAGATCACCTGGGAGAGGGTAAACTGATAGCCCATCATTAGATAAATAAGTAGACTAGAAATTCAGAGTGGGAGGAAGGAAGGACTGAGTGTGGTTATACCATTTCATATTTCAACGCATCCTATATTGAAACTTTTTATTTATCCTCTAAACACCTTCTTCTATGCCATTTGGACTTTACACATAAATCACACATAATTGTTTTCTTTTTTCTCCATGACTTAAGCCAGTAAAATTCATAACTGTTTATTAATGGGACAGTGTTTTCATCTATCTCATGATCTGTGACTTTCTCAGCCAAATCCCACAATGGCTCTTTCCTCAGCCTTCTCAGCAAAAACATCCACTCCTCTCCTTTGCCTCCAGCAAGACTGCAAACACAGAACCTCCAGCTCTGAAGGGAGTTCACTGAACATAGACTCTGGACCAACTTCAAGAAAAATGGGAGTGTTCACACTCCCAGTGAGAAGGACCCAGACTCCTAGAGAAATCTGAAGCCATAAAATACACCAGTTCAATTGTTTATAACACCTCTACCATCATCTCTCAGAATTATAATCTTGTCAATGTTCTGTTTCAGGCATTTGCACTTTTTCTACTTTGAGGACTCAACACTAAATAGGTACTGGTTATAATATTAGAGAACTGAGAACTACTAGGAATTTCTCCTAAGGAAATAATAGGTCATGCAAACAAACATTATGTACAAGAATGAAATACCAAAAGACTTGAAGCTATCTAAATGTCCAGCAGCAGAGAACTGTTTAAATAATAGCTGACTCATATCATGCAGTTATCTAAAATTTATGATGTAGATGCATAAGTATTTATATTAAAAAGTTGTTTACAAAGTATTAAAGTGACAAAAACAAGTTATAAATTAAAAGAGTATGTAGGGCTTCCCTGGTGGCACAGTGGTTGAAAGTCCGCCTGCCGATGCAGGGGACACGGGTTCGTGCCCCAGTCCGGGAAGATCCCACATGCCGCGGAGCGGCTGGGCCCGTGAGCCATGGCCGCTGAGCCTGCGCATCCGGAGCCTGTGCTCCGCAGCGGGAGAGGTCACAGCAGTGAGAGGCCCGCGTACCGCAAAAAAAAAAAAAAAAAAAAAAAAAAAAAAAAAAAAAAAAACACACAAAAAACAAAAAAAAACCCACAAAAAACCATAATAGTTACTCAGAAAAGAAAAATACATAACCAAATGAAAGATGGTGATTCTCTTGTCCCAAAAAAAGTAATACCTTTCAAGCAAGTGTGATGTCCCTTGATGGCTATATTACTGACATTTTTACGCTTCCTGATTCAACAGCACAGTTATTTTTTGTAGCCGTATCTGTTTTGTAAATTATAAAGAAATATTTAAGACACAAAAAACATATAAAAATTATGACGGTAGGACTCCCCTGGTGGTGCAGTGGTTAAGAATCCGCCTGGGCTTCCCTGGTGGTGCAGTGGTTGAGAATCTGCCTGCTAATGCAGGGGACACAGGTTCGAGCCCTGGTCTGGGAGGATCCCACATGCTGCGGAGCAACAAGGCCTGTGAGCCACAACTACTGAGCCTGCGTGTTTGGAGCCTGTGCTCCGCAACAAAAGAGGCCACGATAGTGAGAGGCCCACGCACCATGATGAAGAGTGGCCCCCGCTTGCCACAACTAGAGAAAACCCTTGCACAGAAACGAAGACCCAACAGAGCAAAAATAAATTAATTAATTAATAAATTCCTACCCCCAATATCTTCTTTAAAAAAAAAACAAAAAGAATCCGCCTGCCAATGCAGGGGACACAGGTTAAAGCCCTGGTCCAGGAAGATCCCACATGCCTCGGAGCAACTAAGTCCATGCGCCACAACTACTGAGCCTGTGCTCTAGAGCCTGCGAGCCACAACTACTGAGCCCATGTGCCACAACTACTGAAGCCCATGCACCTAGAGCCTGTGCTATGCAACAAGATAAGCCACCACAATGAGAAGCACGCGCAGTGCAACAAAGAGTAGCCCCCGCTCACCGCAACTAAAGAAAGCCTGCACACAGCAAGGAAGACCCAAGGCAGCCAAAAATAAATAAATGAATTAATTAAAAAAAAACAAATACTATAAAAAATAAATTATGATGGTAAGTATCTATGGACATACCACAGGAAGTAAGTACCAATACAGTTGAAGCTCTTCTTTTACCTCTGAGCTTTTAATCAAGAAGCTGGAAAGAACTATGTAAAGAGTAGAATCATGAATACTTGAGTAAGCATGATATATGTGGGCAGAGGCAATTTAGATTCGGCAAATGGAATGCTGGTCTAAAAAATTTCTTAGAATAAATAAGGCAAAGAAGGACATAGGAAGGAGCAGTGCATACAATTTAGATAGTGTTTCAAAGAGCCCTTGACACACATAGAAATAAATATCTAAATAAAATGTGAAAAATTTTCCCAGGTTCATTATTCACTATCAAACACTTGCATAAACATCTAGAATTAGTTACTGAGCTATCCAGTTCTGCAGGAAGTGGATGATAACCTGCAGAAAGGTGTGAGAGGCAGGAGGATTGGTCAGATGAAAATCAATGCAAACCAAGGACTGTTAAAACGTTTAGGGAAAATCATATGGGATAATGGGCTCTAAGCTGTCAGGAAAGGGGTCTATGAATTTAAAGGGCTACTCTTAGAAGATATTACCCAATCTGGCATTAAAATCGTATATGTCGTCAAAATCCTAGATATCATCAGGGAGCATATTAGAAATAGAAAATATCATTTGCTCCTTTATTCTTGGAAAGCCTCTGTGCAAGCAAGGTTGTCACGCTTCAGGAAAGGTGTGATGAAGCTAGAAAATGTTCCAAGATGGAAAACTAAAATGATCAAAGAGGTGAAGGACTCCTAACTGTGAAGAGACTTAACTGCAATTCTACCTAGAAATATGAAGTCTCAAAATAGATACGGTGTAAACCTACAGTCTACCCAGTCTTTAAAATTGAGATAAATTATGTAACAGCAGATCTTAACCTGATCAAACTCCAGGAGATGGAGGAGGCTGCAAGAATAAATCTATTGAAGAATTAAAAGGAATTTACTACCGATCTATATTTCAGTTTTTAGGAGAACTGGAATTATGTGATGTAACACCCAAAACTTTGAACATTGGCATCACGAAATGGAGCCAAACCCTTCCACAAAATCTTCCTTGATGCCTCTTCTAGGGACCTAACACTAGTTGGAGAGATGATAGGTATGACCCAGCATAGCAATTCATATGCCTAAACAGAGGAGATGCTTGGAAAAGCACAAACCATTCGGAGTGTTCTCGTCACATGTTTGCAAGGAAGAGCCATATCTTTCCACTGGAATTCTGTGAAAAGTAAAATTCTCATAGGTACTGTTTTCACAGAAATTAACTATAAGGGAAAGAAAAAATATTCTTCATCATAAATTCATCATTAATCAAAAATTTTTCATTATAAATTTTCACTTTTCTTTCTCAAATTTCAAACCAGATAAAAGTCAAAGTTCAAAACCTCTCTGGTGTAATTCGAAGGGTAATAGAAGGCTTATAGGACTCACTGACCAGCCAGGAACTACATACTTTCTTATCTAGTTAAGTTACTACCATTACAATAACTAGTATGTTCGATTACAGGTTCCAGTTAAAATGTGCACAATATATAACTCAGTCGAGGTGGGATGTGATCACTAACACATCAGAAAGGATAGTGTATCAGATTAGTTGAAATCTTGAAAAGCAAAGATATAGAGCCTACAGTGGCAAAAGGCATCATGAGGGTGTGGGTTAAACAAGAAGCTAAAGTCATGGAGTATGTGGGATACACTGGCTGCTTGGAGGGTAGGTAATTATAGGAGTGAGCTTCTAGGGCTCTGAATCTTAAGCAGGCAGCATGAAGTATGTAGAGTGTTGGGAAGCACACTGCAGATCAAGAAGTGGCTTTGAACTTTGATTCTGAGATACCATTGACTGAAGTCAAGCCACTAATTTAATAACATCTCTCCAAGAGAAAGGAAGAAAAAACAAACACTTCATCTAAGTATATACTTGGATGAGAAGATGCCTCTTGATTTCAGAAAAGTTAAGTATGTTAGAATTATGATATTTGAAATGGGGTAATATGGCGTATCACCAATTGAAAGGAGCTGAGAAAACCATATTACCCATTGCTCTATAGTAGACACCGCAGTCAGAAAGAAAAGCAACTGAGTTTTACAGAGAAACTTAACAGTTGGGAAAGAAATGAGGTGTACTGAACATACAGGTAAATAGCACAAGAAAACTCAGCTTTTACTATTGAGCTAATAAACACATCTTAAATCCATCATCATTATGCCCATTGTTACTACAGTCATTAACAGAAGCTTCAAGAAGCTTTGCTGCTGTCCTTATAAACACAAGAGTCACCTAAATCTCACACCCTAGTATTATCCCAAGTAATTTACTGATTGTACATCTCCGTCCTTTCCACTCTTCTGGACAAATGCATCTGCCATTTTCCCAGGTTCCACCATTCTTGCAGAACTCTATAGGGGTGCTAGATGTGGGGTAAATGTTCCTAAAGAAACAATAAATAACAGAATAGTATATGAACTGGCTGATTAGTTTCTCTTTTGGGGTCTGTGGCCTTTAATTTCTATATGTAAAACCATTATTTTGAATATCACTGCTGAAAAATATTCTTTGTAAGATCATCAAAAAATACATACACTGAGAATCTACACAGGGTATACAATGCTTACTAGATGTTATGGATATGAAAAAACCATATTTGAAAGATATGACACCTTGACCAAGGAGATTAGAATCTACTGAAGGAAACAGATTATATAGATGATGTATATAGACTAGATAGATAGATATAGATGAACCATGTCAATATGCAGATCTATAAGTGCTATAAGAATATAGAAGAGAGATGTTGAGGACAGAGGTAACCCATCCAGAGAAGACTTTTCAGAAGAGGTGGTGTTAGCATCAGATTTTAAGACTAAATCTAAAGAAGTCAGATAATGAGGATGATTATAATTTTTGTGACTTTCTGTTTGAATAAAAAAAAAATCCCACAGGGACTCAGAGGCAAAAAATATACAAACCAATTTTCACTGCAAAGTAAAGAAGCTGTTACAGTGGAGGATTACTGGACTGAATGTCAATATTATGACATAGTATGAGTGTGTTTCATGTTTGGTAATTGCAATCTTTGTTGCTTTTGTTGTGGTCATACATTTACAATGCTTGGTGTCAGTTTATTTATCTCTTGTAAAAATAAAATACAGTGTGTGTGTGTGAAAAAAATAAATAAAAATAAAATTAAAAAAATAAAGAAGTCAGATAAAATGTAGGCAGGATACAAACAGCAAAAATTCAAAAACATGGAAAGTTCTGATGTGTCCAAGAACAGAGAAAAGCTTAACATATCAGGAGCGTTGGTTCTACGTGGATCAACAGCAGGACATAAGCTGCATTGTGAGCAGGTTTATAGAACAAGCTGAAAAGATTTAACCCTGCAGCAGCCTAGAGGGGTCTTAAAACAAGGAAGTAACATAGTAAGGAATATTTTCTAGGAAGATATCTCAAGCAATACGGGAAGTGACTGAGGCTGGGAGGCAAAGAAGACCAGCTAGCTAAATGAGAACCTGATCTAAAACAGTGGCTCTAAGGAAGTCAGGTGTCAATCAACTCAGGAGCATACCTGAGACTTGATTGTTTGGATCTAGTGACTGGTTATTTTGAGTTGGGGACATTGGGGACACTGGGGACTCTAAATTGAAAGACAGGGTGGATGGTGAACAAATTAACTAACCTTATGAATACAGGAAGCAGAGTTCCAGTTCCAATAATGATGGAGTAGGTTGTACCATATTAACCCTCCCCCAGATGACAATTTTAAACACTGGACAAAAATTTAAAACTAACTACTTGAGGACATTGGACAGCAATAAAAAGCAGAGAGAAACTGAAGGCTATTCCAAGTTTATACAGTCTCTCCACTAAGAGCACTACCCAGTCTGTATAGCAGGAGTGGCTGAAACACCAGCCTAAAGCCACAGTCTTAATGGGCCGAGGTATGAAAGGAGACGGTCTGGGGCTACCACACAACTGGAAATTGAAGGGAGATATCCCGGAAAGGAGGGAGCCATATAGAAGGGAGACTCAAAGTCTGGGTGTAAATTCCCCTAAAATTTGAAGGAAAAAAAAAGACTTAAAAAAATAAACAGAGGTTCTGGGACATGTGGGACAATATCAAAGAGTCTAACCTATAAGCAAATGGAGTCCCAGAAAGGGAGAAGAGAAGGAATAGGGCAGATAAAATATCTGAAGGAATAATGGTCAAAAATTCTCAAACTCGGTACAAGAAGCGCAGTAAAGCTCAAGCAAAATAAATGCAGGGAAAAACCACACTTAGACACATCATGGTTGAACTGCTAAAACTCAAAAATAAGGAGAAAATACTGAAAGCAACCAACTACCAGCCCAGACAGTTTTACTGATGAATTAGGGAATAAATAATACCAATCTTGTATAAACTCTTCTAGAAAATAGAGAAAGGGAGAAACTTCCCAAATAATAATAATGCCAGGATAGCCCTCATACCAAAATCTGACAAAAACATTATAAGAAAAGAAAATTACAGACCAATAAACCTCATTTTCACAGATGCAAAAATCTTTTTGAAATAGTAGCAAATCAAATCCAGCAATATATAAAACTGACAATCCATCATGACAAAGTGAGATTTATACCAGGAGTGCAAAGTTGGTTTAACAATAGAAAATTAAGTATTTAATTCACCATATGCCAAATTAAAGGGGGAAGACCATATGATCATTTCAATAATCATAAATTCAAAAATCATTTCAATAAAGGGGAAAAAGCATCCAACATATTTTTTAAACTCTCAGCAAATAAGGAATAAAAGGGAACTTCTTCAAACTGATAAAAATCATCTATGAAGACCCTACCACTAACATCATACTTAATAGTGTAATATTGAATGCTTTCCCCCTTAAGACTGACAGAAAATAGTTTAACATAACTGCTGTAACCACTTTTACTCAACATTGTGCTGAAAACGCTGACCAGTGCTATGGGTAAGAAAAAGAAATAAAAAGCATAAAGAAAGGGAGAAATAAAACTATCTTCTGTTGCAGATGACATCATCAAATACATAGAAAATCCTAAGGTGTCTCAAAAAACGCTGCTAGAAGTAATAGTAAATTTAGCAAGGTTTCATGACACAAAATAAACAAAATTATAGTTATTTCCATATGCTAGCATCAAATAATTGGGAAATAAAATTATTAAATAATTTCCATTTAAATTAGCTTAAAAATTATAAAATTTTGGGAAATAAATTTAACAAAATGTGTGTAAGATCTCATTAGTGAAAGAAATTTTGAAAGATCTAAACAAGTGGAAATATATACCATGTATGTATGAAAGACTCAAAGTTGTTAAGGTGTATATTTTCCCCAAATTGATAAGGCCAAAATCCAAAAACAAAAGAACTTTTTTGTAGAAATTGACAAACTGATCTTAAAGTGTTATTGAAATGTAAGAGACCTGGAAAAGCCAAAATAAACAGGGAACTCTACTCAATACTCTGTAATGGCCTATATGGGAAAAGAATCTAAAAAAGGAGTAGATATATGTATATGTATAACTGATTCACTTTGCTGTACACCTGAAACTAATACAACATTGTAAATCAACTATACTCCAATAAAAATTTTTTAAAAAGTAAAAGAAAAACAGAGTTGGGTGACTGACATTACTAATTTTATGACTTACTATACAGCCATAGCAATCAAAACATTATGAGATCATCATAAAGACAGCCAGATATACCAATGAAATAGAATAAAGAGCTTAGAAATAGATAAAACATATATAGTCAGTTGATTCTTTAAAAAGATTACAAGGCAATTCAGTTGGAAAAGGAAAAATGTTTCAACAAATGGACTCAAAACTCAATTTGAGATGGACCAGAGACCCAAAAGCAATAGTTAAAACTACAAAGCTTCTCTGAGAAAACAGGAGCATATCTTTGCAACTTTGGGAAAGACAAAAATTTTTTTAAAGAGGACACAAAAAGCACAAAACATAAAAGAAAAAAATTGATAAATTGTACTTAAAACTAAAAACTGCTCAGCAAAAGACACCGTTAAGAAAATAAAAATGGAAGCCACAGACCGGGAGAAAATATTTGCAGTACTTTTCTCACAAAGGAAGTGTTTCTATAACTTTAAATTAGGATTGTAATTTGTAAATTGTAAAGAGTGCACATTACTAATAAGAATACAAACAACCCACTTTTTTAAATGGACAAAAGATTTGAATACACAGTCCATAAAAAAAGATATATGGAAGGGCACTAAGCACACGAAAATGATCAGCATATTAGTCATCAGAGAAACGCAAGTTAAAACCACAATGAAATATCATTTCACACCCAACTAGAACAGCTAAAATTAAAAAACAGACGATGCCAAATGTTGTTAAGGATGTGAAACAACTGGAACTCTAGCAAATTGCTGCTGAGAATTTCAAATGGTACAACCATTTTGGAAAGATGTTTGGTAGTATCATAAGGCTAAAGATACACCTACCTATGACAGAAATTCCACATCTAGATAGATATGCAGAATAAGTGGAAATATATGTCCACAAAGATACTTGAATGTTTCTATTACCTGCAGTGGATGCTATCGTATGCCACCTGGATCCTCCTCTTTAGGACTGAAGCACTTATTCCTCCAGCCTTGGGGGATATTGGCAACTGAGAAAACAGCTGAATCCTTTTCTAGAAATTGCCCTCAACTGAAGAGAGTCAGCTTACCCAAGAGCCTCATGACACACACTATGACTAGTCAATACCAGGGAATAAAGGTTCAACCCACAGCCTCAATACCTCAAAGAATATATTTTCCAAAGATAGCTGTACTATGTATTCCATCTCACTCACCCTTCCTATAATGATGATACTTCTCCACTGAGAGGTAGGTTTATGTTCTTTCCGTGAATCATGTGGATTTTTGTATCTGTCTTGACTAATAGTGTGAAAGAAATGTGTTGTGTGACTTGCAGGCTAGATCATAAAAGGTGATTTGGCTTCCACCTAGCTCTCTCTCACTCAGGACAGATGCTTTAGAAGACTTGAGCCTACAGGAGACATTTAAGAAACCTGGCTACTCTGAAGCCTCCATGCTGGAGATACCAAGGGGAGAAACTACACAGAGATAGAGAAGGCTGAGGAGCTTCAACTGTTTCAGCTTTTTGAGTCTTCCCAGCCCAGGCACCACACATGGGTGAAGAAGCATTTAAGATGACCCCAGCTCCAGCCACCATCTGCGGGCAACTTTATGAGAGATCCTAATCCAGAACTACCCAGGCATGCTGCTTCCAAATTCTGAACTCAGAAAGATAATAAATGATCATGGTTGTTTTAAGCCACTAAATTTTGGGATGATTTCTTCTGCAGCAATAGATAACTAATACAGAGGACAACTCTTGAGAGGCATCCCAGCTTCAGCTGTGTTGCAGTTCAATTTCTCCTTCCACCCAATCCTGCCTCTGTTACTCCCCTAGGAGAGCTGATCCCAAGAACACCTGTTGAAACCTTTATGCAGAAAAATCTTCAATTCAGAATCTGTTTTCCAGGGAACGCAATCTCGGAAGTTTTATTCATGGTAGCCAAAAGAAAAAGAAGAAGAAACCACCCAAATAGTCCATCGACAAGAGACTGAATAAACAAATTATGGTATATTCATACAATAGAATATTGATTGTTTAGTAATAAAAAGCAATACGTACAACATAGATGAATCTCAAAAACATTATGTTAACAAAAGTATTCAGACATAAAAGAGTAAATCCTATATGGTTCTTTCAATGAAGTTCAAGGATAGCAAAACTAACCCATGATGATAAAATCAGAACAGTGTTTGCCCAAAGGGTGGGGAGTAGAGGTGGGGAGATTGACTGGCAAGGAACAGCTACAGCTACCATAAAAAATGAACATGGCCTAACTCCTAGCCAGACACAAATAACACCTCACACTAAAGGCCTGCACCTCAATTCCTTTTTTTTTCTTTTTTTTAAATTTCTTTAATTTTATTTTCTTTTTTATACAGCAGGTTCTTATTAGTCATCAATTTTATACACATCAGTGTATACATGTCAATCCCAATCACCCAATTCATCCCACCCCCACCCCCACCCCCCCGCTGCTTTCCCCGCTTGCTGTCCATACGTTTGTTCTCTACATCAGTGTCTCAATTTCTGACCTGCAAACCGGTTCATCTGTACCATTTTTCTAGGTTCCACATATATTTGTTAATATATGATATTTGTTTTTCTCTTTCTGACTTACTTCACTCTGTATGACAGTCTCTAGATCCATCCACGTCTCTACAAATGTCCCAATTTCATTCCTTTTTATGGCTGAGTAATGTTCCATTGTATATACGTACTACATCTTCTTTATCCATTCGTCTGTCGATGGGCATTTAGGGTGTTTCCATGACCTGGCTATTGTAAATAGGGCTGCAATGAACATTGGGGTACATGTGTCTTTTCGAATTACGGTTTTCTCTGAGTATATGCCCAGTAGTGGGATTGCTGGATCATATGGTAATTGTATTTTTCGTCTTTTAAGGAACCTCCATACTGTTCTCCATAGTGGTTGTATCAATTTACATTCCCATCAATGCAAGTGCAAGAGGGTACGCTTTTCTCCACACCCTCTCCAGCATTTGTTGATTGTAGATTTTCTGATGATGCCCATTCTAACTGATGTGAGGTGATACCTCATTGTAGTTTTGATTTGCATTTCTCTAATGATTAGTGATATGGAGCAGCTTTTCATGTGCTTCTTGGCCATCTGTATGTCTTCTTTGGAGAAATGTCTGTTTAGGTCTTCTGCCCATTTTTGGATTGGGTTGTTTATTTTTTTAATATTGAGCTGCATGGGTTGTTTATATATTTTGGAGATTAATCCTTTGTCCATTGATTCGTTTGCAAATATGTTCTCCCATTCTGAGGGTTGTCTTTTCAGCTTGTTTATGGTTTCCTTTGCTGGGCAAAAGCTTTGAAGTTTCATTAGGTCCCATTTGTTTATTTTTGTTTTTATTTCCATTACTCTAGGAGGTGGATCAAAAAAGATCTTGCTGTGATTTATGTCATAGAGTGTTCTTCCGATGTTTTCCTCTAAGAGTTTTATACTGTCCAGTCTTACATTTAGGTCTCTAATCCATTTTGAGTTTATTTTTGTGTATGGTGTTAGGGAGTGTTCTAATTTCATTCTTTTACATGTAGCTGTCCAGTTTTCCCAGCACCACTTATTGAACAGCCTGTCTTTTCTCCATTGTATATCCTTGCCTCCTTTGTCATACATTAGTTGACCACAGGTGAGTGGGTTTATCTCTCGGCTTTCTATCTTGTTCCATTGATCTATGTTTCTGTTTTTGTGCCAGTACCATATTGTCTTGATTACTGTAGCTTTGTAGTATAGTCTGAAGTCAAGGATTCTGATTCCTCCAGCTCCATTTTTTTCCCTCAAGACTGCTTTGGCTAATCGGGGTCTTTTGTGTCTCCATATAACTTTTAAGATTTTTTGTTCTAGTTCTGTAAAAAATGCCATTGGTTATTTGATAGGGATTGCATTGAATCTGTAGATTGCTTTGTGTAGTATAGTCATTTTCACAATGCTGATTCTTCCAATCCAAGAACATGGTATATCTCTCCATCTGTTAGTATCATCTTTAATTTCTTTCATCAGTGTCTTACAGTTTTCTGCATACAGGTCTTTTGTCTCCCTAGGTAGGTTTATTCCTAGGTATTTTATTCATTTTGTTGCAATAGTAAACGGGAGTGTTTCCTTAATTTCTCTTTCTGATTTTTCATCATTAGTGTATAGGAATGCAAGAGATTTCTGTGCATTAATTTTGTGTCCTGGAACTTTACCAAATTCATTGATTAGTTCTAGTAGTTTTCTGGTGGCATCTTTCAGATGCTCTATGTATAGTATCATGTCATCTGCAAACAGTGAGAGTTTTACTTCTTCTTTTCCAATTTGTATTCTTTTTATTTCTTTTTCTTCTCTGAGTGCTGTGGCTAGGACTTCCAAAAATATGTTGAATACTATAGTGGCAAGAGTGGACATCCTTGTCTTGTTCCTGATCTTAGAGGAAATGCTTTCAGTTTTTCACCATTGAGAATGATGTTTGCTGTGGGTTTGTCATATATGGCCTTTATTACGTTGAGGTAGGTTCCCTCTATTCCCAATTTCTGGAGAGTTTTTATCATAAATGGGTGTTGAATTTTGTCAAAAGCTTTTTCTGCATCTATTGAGATGATCATATGGTTTTTATTCTTCAGTTTGTTAATATGGTGTATCACATTGATTGATTTGTGAATATTGAAGAATCCTTGCATCCCTGGGATAAATCCCCCTTGATCATGGTGTATGATCCTTTTAATATGTTGTTGGATTCTGTTTCCTAGTATTTTGTTGAGGATTTTTGTATCTATATTCATCAGTAATATTGGTCTATAATTTTCCTTTTTTTGTAGTATCTTAGCCTGGTTTTCGGATCAGGGTGATGGTGGCCTCATGGAATGAGTTTGGGAGTATTCCTTCCTCCACAATTTTTGGAAGAGTTTGAGATGAATGGGTGTTAGCTCTTCTCTAAATGTTTGATAGAATTCACCTGTGAAGCCATCCGGTCCTGGACTTTTGTTTGTTGGAAGATTTTTAATCACAATTTCCATTTCATTACTTGTGATTGGTCTGTTCATATTTTTTATTTCTTCCAGGTTCAGTCTTGGAAGGTTATACCTTTCTAAGAATTTGTCCATTTCTTCCAGGTTGTCCATTTTATTGGCGTAGAGTTGCTTGTAGTAGTTTCTTAGGATGTTTCGTATTTCTGTGGTGCCTGTTGTCACTTGTACTTTTTCATTTCTAATTTTATTGATTTGAGTCCTCTCCCTCTTTTTCTTGATGAGTCTGGCTAATGGTTTATCAGTTTTGTTTATCTTCTCCAAGAAGCAGCTTTTAGAGTTATTGATCTTTGCTATTGTTTTCTTTGTTTCTATTTCATTTATTTCTGCTCTGATCTTTATGATTTCTTTCCTTCTGCTAACTTTGGGTTTTGTTTGTTCTTTCTCTAGTTCCTTCAGGTGTAAGCTTTGATTGTTTATTTGAGATTTTTCTTGTTTCTTGAGGTAGGCTTGTATAGCTATAAACTTCCCTCTTAGAACTGCTTTTGCTGCATACCATAGGTTTTGGATCGTCGTGTTTTCATTGTTATTTGTCTCTAGGTATTTTTTGACTTCCTCTTTGATTTCTTCAGTGATCTCTTGATTATTTAGTAACGTATTGTTTAGCCTCCATGAGTTTGTGTTTTCTTTCCCTCTAATTGATTTCTAATCTCATAGCATTATCAGAAAACATGCTTGATATGACTTCAATTTTCTTAAATTTACTGAGGCTTGATTTGAGACCCTAGATGTGATCTATCCTGGAGAATGCTCTGTGCACACTTGAGAAGAAAGTGTAATCTGCTGTGTTTGTATGGAATGTTCTATAAATATCAATTAAATCTATCTGGTCTATTGTGTCATTTAAAGCTTCTGTTTCCTTATTTATATTCATTTTGGATGATCTGTACATTGGTGTAAGTGAGGTGTTAAAGTCCCCCACTATTTTTTTAACATCTTTATTGGGGTAAAATTGCTTTACAATGGTGTGTTAGTTTCTGCTTTATAACCAAGTGAATCAGTTATACATATACATATATTCCCATATGTCTTCCCTCTTGCGTCTCCCTCCCTCCCACCCTCCCTATCCCACCCCTCCAGGCTGTCACAAAGCACCGAGCCAATATCCCTGTGCCATGTGGCTGCTTCCCACTAGCTATCTACCTTACGTTTGGTAGTGTGTATATGTCCATGACTCTCTCTCGCCCTGTCACAACTCACCCTTCCCCCTCCCCATATCCTCAAGTCTGTTCTCCAGTAGGTCTGCGTCTTTATTCCTGTCTTAACCCTAGGTTCTTCATGACATTTTTTTTCTTAAATTCCATACATATGTGTTAGCATACGGTATTTGTCTTTTTCTTTCTGACTTACTTCACTCTGTATGACAGACTCTAGGTCTATCCACCTCATTACAAATAGCTCAATTTTGTTTCTTTTTATGGCTGAGTAATATTACATTGTATATATGTGCCACATCTTCTTTATCCATTCATCCGATGATGGGCACTTAGGTTGTTTCCATCTCCGGGCTATTGTAAATAGAGCTGCAATGAACATTTTGGTACATGACTCTTTTTGAATGTTGGTTTTCTCAGGGTATATGCCCAGTAGTGGGATTGCTGGGTCATATGGTAGTTCTATTTGTAGTTTTTTAAGGAACCTCCATACTGTTCTCCATAGTGGCTGAACCAATTCACATTCCCACCAGCAGTGCAAGACTGTTCCCTTTTCTCCACACCCTCTCCAGCATTTATTGTTTCTAGATTTTTTGATGATGGCCATTCTGACTGGTGTGAGATGATATCTCATTGTAGTTTTGATTTGCATTTCTCTAATGATTAATGATGTTGAGCATTCTTTCATGTGTTTGTTGGCAGTCTGTGTATCTTCTTTGGAGAAATGTCTATTTAGGTCTTCTGCCCATTTTTGGATTGGGTTGTTTGTTTTTTTGTTATTGAGCTGCATGAGCTGCTTGTAAATTTTGGAGATTAATCCTTTGTCAGTTGCTTCATTTGCAAATATTTTCTCCCATTCTGAGGGTTGTCTTTTCCTGTGCTGTGCAAAAGCTTTGAAGTTTCATTAGGTCCCATTTGTTTATTTTTGTTTTTATTTCCATTACTCTAGGAGGTGGGTCAGAAAGGATCTTGCTGTGATTTATGTCATAGAGTGTTCTGCCTATGTTTTCCTCTAACAGTTTGATAGTTTCTGACCTTACATTTAGGTCTTTAATCCATTTTGAGCTTATTTTTGTGTATGGTGTTAGGGAGTGATCTAATCTCATACTTTTACATGTACCTGTCCAGTTTTCCCAGCACCACTTATTGAAGAGGCTGTCCTTTCTCCACTGTACATTCCTGCCACCTTTATCAAAGATAAGGTGTCCATATGTGTGTGGGTTTATCTCTTGGCTTTCTATCCTGTTCCATTGATCTATCTTTCTGTTTTTGTGCCAGTACCATACTGTCTTGATTACTGTAGCTTTGTAGTATAGTATGAAGTCAGGGAGTCTGATTCCTCCAGCTCCGTTTTTCGTTCTCAAGATTGCTTTGGCTATTCGGGGTCTTTTGTGTTTCCATACAAATTGTGAAATTTTTGGTTCTAGTTCTGTGAAAAATGCCAGTGGTAGTTTGATAGGGATTGCATTGAATCTGTAGATTGCTTTGGGTAGTAGAGTCATTTTCACAATGTTGATTCTTCCAATCCAAGAACATGGTATATCTCTCCATCTATTTGTATCATCTTTAATTTCTTTCATCACTGTCTTATAATTTTCTGCATATAGGTCTTTTGTCTCCTTAGGTACGTTTATTCCTAGATATTTTATTCTTTTTGTTGCAATGGTAAATGGGAGTGTTTTCTTGATTTCAATTTCAGATTTTTCATCATTAGTATATAGGAATGCCAGAGATTTCTGTGCATTAATTTTGTATCCTGCTACTTTACCAAATTCATTGATTAGCTCTAGTAATTTTCTGGTAGCATCTTTAGGATACTCTATGTATAGTATCATGTCATCTGCAAACAGTGACAGCTTTACTTCTTCTTTTCCAATTTGGATTCCTTTTATTTCCTTTTCTTCTCTGACTGCTGTGGCTAAAACTTCCAAAACTATGTTGAATAAGAGTGGTGAGAGTGGGCAACCTTGTCTTATTCCTGATCTTAGTGGAAATGCTTTCAGTTTTTCACCACTGACGATGATGTTTGCTGTGGGCTTCTCATATATGGCCTTTATTATGTTGAGGAAAGTTCCCTCCATGCCTACTTTCTTCAGGGTTTTTATCATAAATCGGTGTTGAATTTTGTCAAAAGCTTTCTCTGCATCTATTGAGATGATCATATGGTTTTTCTCCTTCAATTTGTTAATATGGTTTATCACCTTGATAGATTTGCGTATATTGAAGAATCCTTGCATTCCTGGAATAAACCCCACTTGATCATGGTGTATGATCCTTTAAATGTGCTGTTGGATTCTGTTTGCTAGTATTTTGTTGGGGATTTTTGCATCTATGTTCATCAGTGATATTGGCCTGTAGTTTTCTTTCTCTGTGACATCCTTGTCTGGTTTTAGTATCAAGGTGATGGTGGCCTCGTAGAAGGAATTTGGGAGTGTTCCTCTCTCTGCTATATTTTGGAAGAGTTTGAGAAGGATAGGTGTTAGCTCTTCTCTAAATGATCGATAGAATTCGCCTGTGAAGCCATCTGGTCTTGGGCTTTTGTTTGTTGAAAGATTTTTAATCACAGTTTCAATTTCAGTGCTTGTGATTGGTCTGTTCATATTTTCTGTTTCTTCCTGATTCAGTCTTGGCAGGTTGTGCATTTCTAAGAATTTGTCCATTTCTTCCAGATTGTCCATTTTATTGGCATAGAGTTGCTTGTAGTAATCTCTCATGATCTTTTTTATTTCTGCAGTGTCAGTTGTTACTTCTCCTTTCTCATTTCTTATTCTATTGATTTGAGTCTTCTCCCATTTTTTCTTGATGAGTCTGGCTAGTGGTTTATCTATTTTGTTTATCTTCTCAAAGAACCAGCTTTCAGTTTTATTGATCTTTGCTATTGTTTCCTTCATTTCTTTTTCATTTATTTCTGATCTGATTTTTATGATTTCTATCCTTCTGCTACCTTTGGGTTTTTTGTTCTTCTTTCTCTAATTGCTTGAGGTGCAAGGTTAAGTTGTTTATTCGAGATGTTTCCTGCTTCTTAAGGTGGGCTTGTATTGCTATAAACTTCCCCCTTAAAACTGCTTTTGCTGCATCCCATAGGTTTTGGGTCGTTGTGTCTCCATTGTCATTTGTTTCTAGGTATTTTTTTTATTTCCTCTTTGATTTCTTCAGTGATCACTTCATTATTAAGTAGTGTATTGTTTAGCCTCCATGTGCTTGTATTTTTTACAGATCTTTTCCTGTAATTGATATCTAGTCTCATGGCATTGTGGTCGGAAAGATACTTGATACAATTTCAATTTTCTTAAATTTACCAAGGCTTGATTTGTGACCCAAGATATGATCTTTCCTGGAGAATGTTCCATGAGCACTTGAGAAAAATGTGTATTCTGTTGTTTTTGGATGGAGTGTCCTATAAATATCAATTAAGTCCATCTTGTTTAATGTATCATTTAAAGCTTGTGTTTCCTTATTTATTTTCATTTTGGATGATCTGTCTATGGGTGAAAGTGGGGTGTTAAAGTCCCCTACTATGAATGTGTTACTGTCGATTTCCCCTTTTATGGCTGTTAGTATTTGCCTTATGTATTGAGGTGCTCCTATGTTGGGTGCATAAATATTTACAATTGTTATATCTTCTTCTTGGATCGATCCCTTGATCATTATGTAGTGTCCTTCTTTGTCTCTTTTAATAGTCCTTATTTTAAAGTCTATTTTGTCTGATATGAGAATTGTTACTCCAGCTTTCTTCTGGTTTCCATTTGCATGGAATAACTTTTTCCATCCCCTTACTTTCAGTCTGTATGTGTCTCTAGGTCTGAAGTGGGTCTCTTGTAGATAGCATATATAAGGGTCTTGTTTTTTTATCCGTTCAGCCAATCTGTGTCTTTTGGTGGGAGCATTTAGTCCATTTACATTTAAGGTAATTATCGATATGTATGTTCCTATTCCCATTTTCTTAATTGTTTTGGGTTCGTTATTATAGGTCTTTCCCTTATCTTGTGTTTCTTGTCTAGAGAAGTTCCTTTAGCATTTGTTGTAAAGCTGGTTTGGTGGTGCTGAACTCTCTCAGCTTTTGCTTGTCTGTAAAGGTTTTAATTTCTCCATCAAATCTGAATGAGATCCTTGCTGGGTAGAGTAGTCTTGGTTGCAGGTTTTTCTCCTTCATCACTTTCAGTATGTCCTGCCACTCCCTTCTGGCTTGTAGGGTTTCTGCTGAGAGATCAGCTGTTAACCTTATGGGGATTCCCTTGTGTGTTGTTTTTCCCTTGCTGCTTTTAATATGCTTTCTTTGTATTTAATTTTTGACAGTTTGATTTATATGTGTCTTGGCGTATTTCTCCTTGGATTTATCCTGTATGGGACTCTCTATGCTTCCTGGACTTGATTAACTATTTCCTTTCCCATATTAGGGAAGTTTTCAACTATAATCTCTTCAAATATTTTCTCAGTCCCCTTCTTTTTCTCTTCTTCTTCTGGAACCCCTATAATTCAAATGTTGGTGCGTTTAATGTTCTCCCAGAGGTCTCTGAGACTGTCCTCAGTTCTTTTCATTCTTTTTTCTTTATTCTGCTCTGCAGTAGTTATTTCCACTATTTTATCTTCCAGGTCACTTATCCGTTCTTCTGCCTCAGTTATTCTGCTATTGATCCCATCTAGAGTACTTTTAATTTCATTTATTGTGTTGTTCATCGTTGCTTGTTTCATCTTTATTTCTTCTAGGTCCTTGTTAATTGTTTCTTGCATTTTGTCCATTCTAGTTCCAAGATTTCGGATCATCCTTACTATCATTATTCTGAATTCTTTTTCAGGTAGACTGCCTATTTCCTGTTCATTCGTTAGGTCTGGTGCATTTTTATCTTGCTCCTTTATCTGCTGTGTGTTTTTCTGTCTTCTCATTTTGCTTATCTTACTGTGTTTGGGGTCTCCTTTTTGCAGACTGCAGGTTTGTAGTTCCCGCTGTTTTTGATGTCTGTCTCCAGTGGCTAAGGTTGGTTCAGTGGGTTGTGTATGCTTCCTGGTGGAGGGGACTAGTGCCTGTGTTGTGGTGGATGAGGCTGGATCTTGTCTCTCTAGTGGGCAGGTTCACGTCTGGTGGTGTGTTTTGGGGTGTCTGTGGCCTTATTACGATTTTAGGCAGCCTCTCTGCTAATGCGTGGGGTTGTGTTCCTGTTTTGCTAGTTGTTTGGCATAGGTTGTCCAGCACTGTGGCTTGCTGGTTGTTGAGTGAAGCTGGGTGCTGGTGTTAAAATGGAGGTCTCTGGGAGATTTTTGCCGTTTGACATTATGTGGAGCTGGGAGGTCTCTTGTGGACCAGTGTCCTGAAGTTGGCTCTCCTACCTCAGAGGCAGAGCCCTGACTCCTGGCTGGAGCACCAAGAGGCTTTCATCCACACGGCTCAGAATAAAAGGGAGAAAAAGTAGAGAGAATTAGTAGAAGTATGAGGAAAGAAAGAAGGAAAGGAGGGAAGGAAGGAAGTAAGGAAGGAAGAAAAAAGAAAGAAGCAAAGAAGGAAAGAAGGCGAGAAGGAAAGAAAGAAGGGAGGGAGGGAGGGAGGAAGGAAGGAAGGAGGGAAAGAAGGAAAAAAGACAGAAAGAAAGAAGATACAGTAAAAATAAAGTATAATAAAGTTATTGAGTTAAAAAATACTTATTTAGAAAAAAAAAGGGACGGATAGAACCTTAGGACAAATGTTGGAAGCAAAGCTATACAGACAAAAGCTTACACAGAAGCATACACATACACGCTCACAAAAAGAGGTAAAGGGGGAAAAATCATAAATCTTGATCTCAGAGACCACCTCCTCAATTTGGGATGATTCGTTGTCTAAAGGAAGGAAGGAAGGAAGGAAGGAAAGAAAGGAAGAAAGAAAGAAGGTAAAGTATAATAAAGTTATTAAAATTAATTATTAAGAAAAAAGTTTTTTAAAAAAACCATGGACGGATAGAACCCTAGGACAAATGGTGGAAGCAAGACTATACAGACAAGATCTCACACAGAAGCATACACATACACACTCACAAAAAGAGGAAAGGGGAAAAAATCATAGATCTTGCTCCTAAAGTCCACCTCCTCAATTTGGGATCATTCCTTGTCTATTCAGGTATCCCACAGATGCAGGGTACATCAAGTTGATTGTGGAGCTTTAATCCGCTGCTTCTGAGGCTGCTGGGAGAGATTTCCCTTTCTCTTCTTTGTTCTCACAGCTCACAGGGGCTCAGCTTTGGATTTGGCCCTGCCTCTGCGTGTAGGTCGCTGGAGGGCGTCTGTTTTTTGCTCAGACAGGACGGGGTTAAAGGAGCCGCTGATTCGGGGGCTCTGGCGCACTCAGGCCGGGGCGGGGGGGAGGGAGGGGCACGGAGGGCGGGGCGGGCCTGCAGCGGCAGAGGCCGGCGTGACGTTGCACCAGCCTGAGGCCCGCCGTGCGTTCTCCCTGTGCTCGCACACAGGTCCCTTGGTGGCGGCAGCAGCAGCCTTAGCGTCTCCCGCCCGTCTCTGGGGTCCGTGCTTTTAGCCGTGGCTCGCGCCCGTCTCTGGAGTTCCTTTAAGCAGCGCTCTTAAACCCCTGTCCTCGCGCACAAGGAAACAAAGAGGGAAGAAAAAGTCTCTTGCGTCTTCGGCAGGTGCAGACTTTTCCCCGGACTCCCTCCCGGCTACCCGTGGTGCACTAACCCCTTCAGGCTGTGTTCAAGCCGCCAACCCCATTCCTCTCCCTGCGCTCCGACGGAAACCGAAACCCGAGCCTCAGCTCGCAGCCCCGCCCGCCCCGGCGGGTGAGCAGACAAGCCTCTCGGGCTGGTGTGTGTGGAGTGCCGGTCGGACCGATCCCCTGTGCGGGAATCTCCCCGCTTTGCCCTCCGCACCCGTGTTGCTGCGCTCTCCTCCATGGCTTCGAAGCTCCCCCCTCCGCCTCCCGCAGTCTCCGCCCGCGAAGGGGCTTCCTAGTGTGTGGAAACTTTTCCTCCTTCACAGCTCCCTCCCACTGGTGCAGGTGCCGTCCCTATTCTTTTGTCTCTGTTTTTTCTTTTTTTTCTTTTGCCCTACCCAGGTACGTGGGGAGTTTCTTGCCTTTTGGGAGGTCTGAGGTCTTCTGCCAGCCTTCAGTAGGTGTTCTGTAGGAGTTCTTCCACGTGTAGATGTATTTCTGGTGTATCTGTGGGGAGGAAGGTGATCTCCGCGTCTTACTCTTCCGCCATCTTCAAGGTTCCCCCCCCCCCCACTATTATGTTGTTACTGTCAATTTCCTCTTTTATAGCTGTTATCAGTTGCCTTATGTATTGAGGTGCTCCTATGTTAGGTGCATATATATTTATAATTGTTATATCTTCTTCTTGGATTGATCCCTTGATCATTATGTAGTGTCCTTCCTTGTCTCTTGTAACATTCTTTATTTTAAAGTCTATTTTATCTGATATGAGTATTGCTACTCCAGCTTTCTTTTGATTTCCATTTGCATGGAATATATTTTTCCATCCCCTCACTTTCGGTCTGAATGTGTCCCTAGGTCTGAAGTGGGTCTTTTGTACACAGCATATATATGGGTCTTGTTTTTGTATCCATTCAGCAAGCCTGTGTCTTTTGGTTGGAGTAGTTAATCCATACATGCTTAAGGTAATTGTCAATATGTATGTTCCTATTGCCATTTTCTTAATTGTTTTGGGTTTGTTTTTGTAGGTCTTTTCTTCTCTTGTATTTCCCACTTAGAGAAGTTCCTTTAGCATTTGTTGTAGAGCTGGTTTGGTGGTGCTGTATTCTCTTAGCTTTTGCTTGTCTGTAAAGCTTATGATTTCTCCATCAAATCTGAATGAGATCCTTGTTGGGTACAGTAATCTTGGTTGTAGGTTCTTCCCTTTCATCACTTTAAGTATATCATGCCACTCCCTTCTGGCTTGTAGAGTTTCTGCTGAGAAATCAGCTGTTAACCTTATGGGAGTTCCCTTGTATGTTATTTGTCATTTTTCCCTTGCTGCTTTCAATAATTTTTCTTTGTCTTTAATTTTTGCCAATTTGATTACTATGTGTCTCGGCGTGTTTCTCCTTGGGTTTATCCTGTATGGGACTCTCTGCACTTCCTGGACTTGGGTGGCTATTTCCTTTCCCATGTTAGGGAAGTTTTTGACTATAATCTCTTCAGATATTTTCTCTGGTCCTTTCTCTCTCTCTTCTCCTTCTGGGACCCCTATAATGTGAATGTTGTTGTGTTTAATGTTGTCCCAGAGGTCTCTTAGGCTGTGTTCATTTCTTTTCATTCTTTTTCCTTTATTCTGTCCTGCAGCAGTGAATTCCAGCATTCTGTCTTCCAGGTCACTTATCCGTTCTTCTGCCTCAGTTATTCTGCTATTGTTTCCTTCTAGTGTAGTTTTCCTTTCAGTTATTGTATTGTTCATCTGTTTGTTTGTTCTTTAATTCTTCTAGGTCTTTGTTAAACATTTCTTGCATCTTCTCGATCTTTGTCTCCATTCTTTTTCCGAGGTCCTGGATCATCTTCACTATCATTATTCTGAATTCTTTTTCTGGAAGGTTGCCTATCTCCACTTCATTTAGTTGTTTTTCTGGGGTTTTATCTTGTTCCTTCGTCTGGTACATAGCCCTCTGCCTTTTCATCTTGTCTTTCTGTGAATGTGGTTTTTGTTCCACAGGCTGCAGGATTGTAGTTCTCCTCCTTCTTATTATTATTGGTAATCAGAGATGGTGCTACTGCCTGTAGCAGTGGATCATGCCTGACAGTTCTGGAGGCTGGGAAGTCCAAGATGAAGGCTCCAGCGGATTTGGTGTTGTGTGAGGGTCTGCTTCCTGCATCATAGACCACTGTCATCTCCTCAATTCCTTTTACCTAATACATCATATCTGATTTTCAATTAAAAATTACAGGGCATGCTGAAAGGCAAAAAACAGCCTGAAGAGATAAGCCAACCATCAGAACCAGATTTATAGATGGCAGAGATTTTAGAATTATCAGACCAGGAATTTAAGATAATTATGATTAATATGCTAAGAGCTTTAAAAAAGTAGACAGCCTTTAAGTACAAGGGGGTAATACAAGCAGAGAGATGGAAACTCTAAGCAAGAATCAAAAGAAATGCTAGATAGTGGGAAGCAGCCACATAGCACAGGAAGATCAGCTCCGTGCTTTGTGACCACCTAGAGGGGTGGGATAGGGAGGATGGGAGGGAGATGCAAGAGGGAGGAGATATGGGGATACATGTATACGTATAGCTGATTCACTTTGTTATAAAGCAGAAACTAACACACCATTGTAAAGCAATTATACTCCAGTAAAGATGTTTAAAAAAATGCTAGAATCTAAAAGCACTGTAACAGAAATGAAGAATGTCTTTGATGGGTCCATCAGTAGACTGGACAGGGCCAAGAAAAGAATCAGTGAACTTGAAGAAATGTCAGTAGAAACTTCCCAAACTAAAAAGTAAAGAGGAAAAAATAAAAATGTAACAGAATATGCAAGAACTGTGGGAACAAAAGGTATAACATATACTTTACGGCAGCAGTTCCCCCAACCTTTTTGGCACCAGGAACCAGTTTCGTGGAAGACAATTTTTCCATGAACAGGGGGTGGGGGGTGACGGTTCAGGCGGTAATGCGAGCGATGCGGAGCATGGGGGGACAGCAGATGAAGCTTCGCTCGCTCGCCCGCCACTTACCTCCTGCTGTGTGGCCCGGTTCCTAACAGGCCACAAACTGGTACCAGTCTTTGGCCTGGGGTTTGGGGACCCCTGCATTATGGGAATACTGGAAGGAGAGGAAAAGGGAAAAGGGACAGAAAAAAACATTTGAAGTTTTCGTACCTGAGAATATTCCAGAATAAATGACAGACACCAAATCACAGATTCAGGAATCTCAGAGTCAGAGAACACTAACCAGGATGAATATTTAAAAACAAACAAACAACAACAAAATAACCCCTACACTTAGGCATATCCTATTCAAACTTTAGAAAATCAAAGACAAAAAGATCATTTCAAAAGAAGCCAAAAGGGGGAAAAAATACCTATGGAGAAACAAGTATAAGAATTATACTGGAATTCTCAGAAATCATGCAAGAAAAAGAGAATAGAGTGAAATATTTAGTGTTGAATGAAAAACAACAAAGAATTCTGTATCCAAGGAATTATCCTTTAAAAGTAAAGGAGAAATAAAGACATTCTCAGACAAAGAAAAATTGAGGGAGTTTGTCAGCAGTAGTTTGTCACCATTTCTGTCTTGCACGAAATGTTAAAGGGAGTTAATCAGAAAGAAGGGAATGATATAGGTCAGAAACTTAGATCTACATGAGAAGAGCATTAGAGAAGGAATAAATGAAGGTAAAATACAATCTTTTAGTTTTTTATTCTTAATTGACCTAACAGATAAGTTTGTTCAAAATAATAATAATAATGATATATGAGGTGATTATAGCTTATGGATAAATGAAGTGAATGACCAAAAAAATGTTATAAGGAAAGAGAAGGAGGAATTGGGAATACTCTGCTATAAGGTACTGGCATCACACACGAGGCCATATATTGTTAATAGAAAGTAATCGTAAATGTATATTGCAAACTCTAGGATGCTCCTAGGCATTCACCCAAATAAGTAAAACCTTGTGCCCACACTAAAAGCTGCACCTGTACGTTTACAGCAGCTGCATATATAATCACCAAAAACTGGAAGCAAGATGACCTTTAATAGGTGAATGGATTAAAAAAAACCCTGTATATTCAATATATCTGTACAATGGGATATTATTCAGCCATAAAAAGAAATGAGCTATGAAGCCCCCAAGAGATATAGAGGAATCTTAAATATATTTAGCTAAGTGAAAGAAGCCAGTCTGAAAAGGCTACATACTGTATGATTCCAAATATGTCAGTCTGGAAAAGCAAAACTACAGAGAGAGTAAAAAGATCAGGGGTTAGGGAAGGGAGAGATGAACAGGTGAAGTGTGGTGGATTTTTAGGGCAATTAACTATTCTGTATGGTCCTGTAACAGTGAATATACATCATTATGTATTTGTCAAAATCCATAGAACTGTACAACACAGTGAACCATAATATAAACTATGTATTTTAATTAATAATAATGTATCAATATTGGCTTGTCCATTGTAACAAAAGCAACATACAAGTGTAAGATATTGATGACAAGGGAAACTATACAGGGGGAGGAGTGATGAGAGAGAGAGTAAATGGGAACTCTCCGTACTTTCTGCTTAATTTTTCTGTAAACCTAAAACTGGTCTAAAAATAATTAGTTTTAAAAAAAATAAGATATGGATCCTGATCTCAAAGTGCTTACATTCTAGCAAGAGAGATTTAATTGTAACTGTTGTGTGACAAACTTCTCTATGTGACCAATGAAATATGCAAATCTTCTTAAATTATAAAATACTTCAAATACACAAGGTATGGAAAATAATAAAACATCCCCAACTACCCACACCAGTTTTAATAGATAGCAACTTTCTCTCAGATTTGCTTCAGATTTTTTGAGCAATGAAACTAGAAAGAGCTGAAATCCTTTGAATTCCTTTCTATTAATATTCCTTTACCCGCCTACCTAGAAGTAACACTATTTTGAAATTATCTTTCCCATCACATTTTATACTACTGTATGTCTAAGATAATCAGTATGTAGCATTTAAAAAAAATACTGATGACTATTTTAATGGTTACTGTTCTATCTAGGTATTTTCCCCTCCTTTTGGAGTAAATTTTGGTCATTTACATTTTTTTAAGAAAATTATTACTTGACCAAAGTTTTATACTAGCTAGGATAAGGTTTTCCATGGTATTTGCTTATGTTTTTCCTCATTAGTTACTGTTTTTTGAAATCACTGTCTTATTTTTTTAATATATTTTAATAGGTAATATATTCAAAGTTGAAAATAACATTTGTTCCCATCTCCAAATATACACAAATAATTTCTATTCATTTTTTCCAATCTTTCTTTTCACAAGAATAAGCAAATATGAATCTATAGTCTTATTTTCTCCCTCTCTTTTCTGTAGCTTGCTCTCGCACTTAATGGATGTCAAAAAATCTTTTCACAGCAGTTTACAAGAGAACTTCCACATCTTCTTTTACAGCTGCATTATATTCCATTGTGTGATTGTGCCCTAATTTAACTAACCACTTATTGATGACACTTTTATTGTTTTCAGTTGTTGCTTCAAAATTGCATTCTACACATTTCATTTTGCCATTGTACAAATTCATCTGTAGAATTTATTTCCAGAAATGGAATTTCTGAGCCAAAGAATACACATTCGTCTTCTTGACAGTTATTACCATCTTGCCCCACAGGGGTTGTACTAATTTGTATCGATATTTTCACCAGCAACGTAACCATATGCAGGGTCTGGGACAACATGCAATAAAGACCAATCTACCATTTACATAAAAGTAAACGCAAAACTCTAATGCTATGATAAACATACCTTCATAAGGACCTGAAAATCCAAGTCTGAATTTAGAAATCGTGGGTTCCTCGAAGCCCTATGTCAGAAGGTGAGAGGCCCGCAGCTGCCCCTTCTCTCTCCATCTCCGTCTTGTCCCACACTCAAGGGGCCCTGCGCTCACACACGCAGACACCCCAGCCCATACCTCAAGCTCTTTTCACAACACACTGTGAACAGCCACCCCTCGTGGTCAAGGAAGCACAGGCAGCGTGGCTGACCCTCCAGACGATGAGTGGGAAAGGCAGGCACAGTCCCGGGAGGCGGAGCAGGGCTTCTGAGGACCCATGCGTAGGAGGAGATGCTGGCTCTGGGTGGGCGTGTCCCCTTGGCCTCACAGAGAAGTAGTATTTTGCTTAAAGGGTCGCGACCCTTTTATTTTTGTATGTGTTGCTTAATTATGCCTTTTTTTTTTTTTGTCTTAATGAATCTCGCTGGAAATGTATCTATTTAAATTCATCTTTTCAAAAAACTAGCTTTTGGTTTTGCTGATCTCCGCCCTTTTTTCTTTGATTTCCATTCCATTAATTTGTCCTTATTTTTATGACTGCCAGACATACTTCCTTAGAATTTAGTCTTTATTTTTTTAACTTCTAAAGTTAGAATCCTTAAATCACTAATTTTCACTCTGTCTGGTTTTTTAATATGTACATAAAGCTATAAATGTCATTCTAACTATATTTTTAGCTGTGCCACAAGTTGTGATACAGGGTTTTTCCCCTGAATTTTTAAATATTTTGTAATTTTCATTTGATGTCTTCTTTGAATTATTTAAAACAATTTTTATACATTTATTAGAATTTTCTTGGTTATTTTATGCACTGCCTTCTAATTGTATTGCATTGTATTCACAGAACATAATCTATAGGATTCATTCTTTGGTACTCACTAAGACTTTCTTCTGAAAATAATATATACTCTCTATTTTCTGTGGCAATTCGAATTTATAAATCCACTAAGTCCAGTTTGTTAGTTATGTTTTTCAAATTTCTGAATCCTTACTGATTTTCGCTGCTTGACCTATCAGTTTCTTACAGGAAAGCATTAGACTCAACCACCCCGATTGTAAAGTTGTGTATTTATCTGTATAATTCTGCCCTATTTTGCTTTATATATTCTGAGTCTGTGTTATTTGATGCATACAGGCACAGGATTATTGATTCTTCCTTGTTGAATTACTTCTATCTTTGAGTAATAAAACTCTCATTCTCATAGTATTTTTTGCCTAAGTTCTGGTTTTCGGATATTAATGTTGCTAACTCAGCTTTCTTTTGCTTTGGATAGTATTTGCCTGGAATTGGTTTTATCATCATTTGCTTTTCACCTTTTTGTGTCATTCAATGTTCTGTGTTTCTTATAAACAGCAGGGGTTACATTTTGTTTTGCTTCAATGATATCCAATATGACAATACCTTTCCTTAAACAGATGAGTTTGAAGTACTTAAACTTGTTGTGTTTATTATTTCTACTATCTTATTTCATGTTTTACCCCCTACTTTGATGTCTTCAATGGTATTATTTTCTTTCTTTCTTTCATTGTTTTCTAGTACAGTTGCCCCTCAGCATTTGCAGGGAATTGGTTCCAGGATCTCCACAGACACCAAAATCCACGGACACTCAAAGTTCCTTTTATAAAATGATATAGTACATTCAGCCAGCCCTTCATATCTGCAGATGTGAACCCATGGTATAGAGGGCCAACTGTATTTTAGTGCCACCTTGTTTTTAAATCTCCTGTAACGTTAGCCTTTTAAGATGTAGAAAGCAATCTATAACTATTTAAATCTACCAAAAAGTTTGTCAGTTTGTTTGCCCTGATAGATTATATTTGTTCCTTCTAGGTTCAATTTATTGATTTCTGAAGTATATGATTTAATCTTTCTTTCAGTTAGGGTCTATGAGTGACAGATTCTCCAAGGTTCTCCAAGATTCTCAAGATTCTCAAGGTTCTCCAAGATTCTCCAAGATTCTCAAGACCTGAAAAGGCTTTTATTTTGCCCTTGCTCTTGTCAGTTTGATAAGGTATGCAATTCTGGGTTGACAGCACTTGGAGGATATTACCCCACTGTTTTCTAGAATTTGTTGCTGTTAATGAGAAGTTTTTCTTGATCTAACTGTTATTCCTTTTTAAGTTTTCTTTATCTGATGTTCTGCAATTTTACCATGATGTGGATTTATTTTTGTTTTCCCTGCTTGAGACTCAGTCATACTTCAATACAAGTAAATTCTTAGTCTTTATTTCTTCCAATGTTGCCTCTCCCGTATTCTCTCTATTCTTTTCTTCTGGAATTTCTGGTAGACCCTGTTGAAATTTAGCCTTATATATTTCAAGTTTCCTAATCATATTTCAAAGTTAACATCTCTTTATATTGTTACATTATATTATAGGTAATTTCTTCAAGTCTTCCATTGCTGTACTTCTCTAATGATTTCTAATCTCCTTTTAAGTCTACTCATTCATTTTTTTAATTATTACTATATTTTTCATTCAAGAAACACTATTTGGTTCTTTTTCAAATTCTTTTATCCTTTTAAAAAAGTACAAACTTTTTCTTTTATTGTGATTTTTCCTCCTGTATTTCTAACTTTTAAATCATTTTTTAAATACTTTATATTCTCTTTCAGATTGTTCTGTTAAATCCAGTTCAGGAAAAGTTAATGCTATTGGCTGCATTTAATGTCTCTCCAACATCGTGGTTCATTTGTAATTTTGGTCTGTAAACTCACCTTTATCTTACTTACTGCTCTTCCATGAGACTTTTATGGATCCTATTTGTGAAAATATTTCTACAGGGAAATTTTGCAGCACTTCTGTTATTATCTTGGGATACCATCAGTAGTAGTCTTAAACTAGTTTCGGGATAATGTCTCACTGGGGGTTTCGGCACTGAAGGTAGGACAAATTCAGATTCTGTAGCCTGGGGTTTCAATTACTTGTGGTGACTTTTCTTTTCCTACTCATGTCCCTGAACAGATGATAGAGTTATTTAATACTTCTCTGGGTTAGCGAGTAGAACTTTTCTAACCTTTTCATGGTTGAGGCAACTTTTAGAGCCTTTAGGGGTTATCCCTGTGGCTCAGGTCCAGCTTTCCCACTTGACACAGGAATGGAAGTCATGCTTCCTGTGTCCATGTGTGCATTGAAGCCACAACCCCCAGTCTCTATGGCTTATGCCACTGCCTCACCATTATGGTATTGACTTTTCTCTTTGCTTCTGCCACCTGGAATTTCCCTTCAAGAAAGAAAGACTGCTATATATTTGAATTATTTTTATATTTTATTCATAATTTCTATGTGTTTGTAAGTAGGAAGGGCACGTATCCATGTCTATTCAGCCTGCCTTTTTGCCAGTCAAGAGTCATTCCTTATACTTAATGAGTGTTTTGACTCACTTTAGATAAGGTCTATGGTTTATATCTCCAGGTCCAAGCACAATGCCAGATACATAGAAGGTACCCCCCAAATTTTGCTCATTGGCTTCTTTTCCATTTACGTTTTGGTTGAGCTATCCACTCTTGAATCATAATCACATTTCCACACCTTGTGCTCTCCAGTTCAAGATGCTATCATCTGAAATAACTAAATTACCCACAAAATATAGCAAAAGTAGTATTAGTATTTTTAAGCCTCTCTGTTTTAAGTAAAGAAAGTCAGATCCAGAAAGATTATGTGCCTTGTTTATATCCTATAACTAGGTTTTTAGAGTTATGGTCTCATAAAAGTGACAGTAGCTCTTCATTAGCCCAACTTCCTCATTCTATGCAAAGAGTACATTCTCCATTAATAGTAACTCTTTCCAGAGCAATAGCTGGTTGGTAGCTGAGTGGGGACTAGAATTCTGATCTCTTGGTTAGTAATCAACTGCTCCTGGTCCCTCCTCACAGTGCCTGCCTTTACCACAGGGATAACAGGAAGAGTGAGCATCAGCTTCATTTTATTTGAGAGTCCATACACTGGAACATACTTAATAGTAGTATTTTTCTTTTATAACACCAGTGTGATAATAATAATAATAATTCCTTATATTCTTTTAAATTGTAATAAATAATACTTCGAGGAATACCAGCTCTTTTTTAACACCTTTACTACACATCATGGAAAATTAAGTGCAGAACATATGTGACACTCACATTTCATGCTGCTTGAAAAAGTAGCAGAAAATATTTGAAATTCCAAATAGAAAACATGAATTAAATTTCTTCTCCTAAACTAGATAAAATTAGAATCTGTTTTGAAAAGTCTAGTTTAAGTGGGGGAATAAAAAATATCTTTCCTTAGTCAAAGAAATTCCATCAGGAAACTCTAGTGTCTAGCTCGGAGTCCTTAGGGGTTTAAAAATCCAGGGATCTGTCATTTTTCCCAGACCAGGAATTTGAAATATCTGGGTGAGGATAAAGTTTATTCTTAAATGAGAGGACAATGTTTATGAAAGTTTATTCCATGATGGGGAAAAAACTTAAATAAAATACATAAAGTATAGACTTTACTTAAGGTAAAGGTTGTTCAATGTTAACAACCTGGTTACATATTCCAATAAACTGCTTCAATGTTTTAATAAAAATTTCCCCAATTGTCTAGTAATTATAAATATTGAAAAACAAATGCAGGGAGATATGGCAGTTCTTAGAACTGTTCCTGTTTCTATTTTGAGCTAATCAGTTGAAATTTATGATTAAACCTACTGTAGACTTTCAGTTTGATAGGTTGAGTTTCAATCCAAAGGTCCAAACTAGATCAACGGCATCTTTTCAAGGTATATTTCAGGGAGTGGAGAAAACTATGCACTAAATTATCAAAAAATACATAAATGAAAAATAGTAGCTAACATTTATTGAGTGCTTACAGTGTACTAAGTATCATCTTAAACCTGTAAACATATTAACTAATTCTCACAACAGCCCTATAAGATAGGATTTATTATTAATAATAGGAAAACCACAATACAGAAATGTTGAGTAACTTGCTCCAGTTTACACAGTAAGAACCAGGCAATCTGGCTGCACGGCTTTTTTTCCCCTACTCATGTATTTTTCCCCAACTCTCATGTACACACTCTACACCAGATGTTCTTCAGTAACATGTGTTATCAAAACCCTGTGGGTGGGCTTCCCTGGTGGCGCAGTGGTTGAAAGTCCGCCTGCCGATGCAGGGGACACAGGTTCGTGCCCCGGTCCAGGAGGATCCCACATGCCACGGAGTGGCTGGGCCTGTGAGCCATGGCCGCTGAGCCTGCGCGTCCGGAGCCTGTGCTCCGCAACGGGAGAGGCCACAACAGTGAGAGACCCGCGTACTGATAAAATAAAAATAAAAAATAAACCTGTGGGTGGGGTTGAATTCAGAATGTCAAGTAAAAATATCTAGTACCTGAAAATCAAGGAAAATTTCACTAAACCAAGGTCCTAGTCTCTTAATTTAAGAAAGTGACTTGTAGGACTTCCCTGGTGGCGCAGTGGTTAAGAATCCGCCTGCCAACGCAGACACCACGGGTTCGATCCCTGGTCCGGGAAGATCCCACATGCCGCGGAGCAACTAAGCCCGTGCACCACAGCTACTGAAGCCCACACGCCTAGAGCCTGTGCCTCGCAACAAGAGAAGCCACCACAATGAGAAGCCCACGCACCACCACAACAAAAACAACAACAAAAATTCGTCATGAAGGACCTAGGGGCAAGATGGGAATAAAGACACAGACCTACTAGAGAATGGACTTGAGGACACGGGGAGGGGGAAGGGTAAGCTGTGACAAAGTGAGAGAGTGGTAGGGACATATATATACTACCAAACGTAAAATAGATAACTAGTGGGAAGCAGCCGCATAGCACAGGGAGATCAGCTCGGTGCTTTGTGACCACCTAGTGGGGTGGGATAGGGAGGGTTGGGGGGTGGGATAGGGAGAGTGGGAGGGAGGGAGACGCAAGAGGGAAGAGATATGGGGATATACGTGTACGTATAACTGATTCACTTTGTTATAAAGCAGAAACTAACACACCATTGTAAAGCAATTATACTCCAATAAAGATGTTAAAAAAAAATCCAGGAAAAAAAAAAGCAGCTATTTTCCTGATTCATAAAACAATTGAAATGTCAAAAAAAAAAAAAAAAAAAGAGTAGCCCCAGCTCGCCACAACTAGAGAAAGCCCGCACAGCAACAAGACACAACGCAACCAAAAATTGATGAATTTTAAAAAAGAGAGAATCTTTTAAGAAAGTGACTTGTAAAACGGGATCATCAACTTAAACATCACTGATTCTGATGTTAAAATAATGTATGCCCCTCAGCCAATTACAAAACAAAATTTCTTCCTCCAAAAAATCCCTTCCCTTTCATAGGAATTATTTTCTTGATTTAAAGAGTGATTATATGAGGAAGCAAGAAGGGAGACAGGTAAAGCTACAGAACAGAGATTTACAACAACAGGCTTAAAATTGAATAAAAGTACAGCTGCCTAAAACCCAGCTTCCTCCATCTTGGAAAGACTTCTCTGGACTTTTTTTAAACCCCAAAATGCAACCTGCCCTCCAGGAACAGTCACGTGAGTTTGATTTATTATCAAGTTTGCCTCTTGGGGGAGTATGTAATTGAATAAAATGAAAGCCAAGCAACTGTAACATGGGTATAGTAATAACTGCCTCAGAGACAGTTGTCAGGATTAAATGAGGGAAGGTATGTGACGTTTTTTAGCACAGTACCTAGAATACAGTAAAAAAAAATTAACAGTAAGTTTTATAAAAATGAAACATATAAATAGTATACATGTAGCCACATTGATGTTCACTCTATAGCCAAACAACAGCGACTTCTAATTGAAATTTACTTACTGCAGAATTTAAATTTTTTGGTACTTTTTCTACACAGAGGCCATTACTTTTTCATAGAAAATAAAAGCGAGAGAGATATAACTTGTTTATATAAATATGTTAAACCTAAACCATAGATATATATATATTCTGTTTATATTGAAAATAAATTTTGAAGGCAGTAAAATTAATTTACCCCAAATTTTATGTGTATGTATGTGTTTATGTATATTTTTCCTGAGTAAGACATTCATAGTTTTCATCGGTTTCTCAGAGATATCCATGACCCTCCCCTTAAAAAATAAGTTTAAAAACAATTCATCTCTATGCCCAGGTAAAGGGACTAAAGTGAGAGCGTTCAATACTTCCATGACATGGGACGAGAAGGGATGGAAAGGGGCGGAGGAGAATGACTGGAGAGGTAGGGAGTGAAGTGGAGAAGCCAGAATTTACCAACTAAGACAAAGTTTGAATACAGTGCACAAAGCAAAACAGTAACAGCAAACAATACCGGTCCTTTAATCTTTCTCTTTAGATGGTACTGCAAACCCCCTCCTTTTCCACTGGGTTTACCCAAAAACTGAGGGATGTCCCTCAGAGCCACTTCAAAAAAAATCAGCTAGAGCAAGGAAACGTTTGTCTTTTCTGAGGAGCTGGTATGCTTTTATTGTTAAACATGGGTTCTTTATTATTTATTATCGTGCGTTTGGGGTCTTAGCCCTCAGGAAACACACGGATATGTTTTGTATTTATTTTTAGCAACTCCTTCTAGCCTTTGATTTTCATTTACTTTCTATCCCCAAACTTGTCCTCTTCCTTACAGTGTTTTTGTACTTTGGTCCTTGTTTTAATGGTTCTATCGTACCTGTGTTCTTTATAACTCACCACAAATTTCCCTTTAAAAGTAGATGTCTTGTAAAGGAAGAAAAGGAGGGAAGAAGGGAGGGAGGGAGGAAAGGAAGGAAGGAAGGAAGGAAGGAAGGAAGGAAGGAAGGAAGGAAGGAAGGAATGTTCTTAAAAGTATACCCTTTAAATAAGGTCTTGTAAATTTAGCAGCCTTAATAGGGTGAAACCTATAGTTCATAATTTTTTTAAACCTCAAATTATTCTACAAACCTTAAATAAACAAAACCACATTTTCTCCAAGTTTAAATTTTACTGCTTTTATTCTGATAAATTTTTTCTTGCTTGTTCTCTAAATCCTATTAATATAATATTCTCTAAATATGTTCTTTGGGGAAAAACCAGATCTATTCTCAGCTACCACTCCATCTGCAGCCAACATATTTGACTCCTTTCGTCCTTGACAGTGGATCTTTGCAGGCATGGCTTGTGCTCCCCCAACCTTCTGTCCTCTGCAGTTACCTTCTCTGGGGGCAGACCATCTCTCCTGCCCTTTCCTGACTGGCATTATTTACCCTTACTTACTCAGTTTCATTAGAAACTGTCTCTCTGTCTCTTTTTTTTTTTACAAAAGGGAATGCTCAGCACATCCAGTTTTGGATCCCTTTATGGAAAACCCCATGGCACAAAGGAACCAGCATTAGTATTATGGAAAATCTCTGTTCTGAGTTTCTGGGGCTTTCCTTTAACATCACTGTTTACACACCATTGCCCGTCTTCACCTCCCCTTCTCAGGCTCAGCTCTGCCACATAGCAGGTGACTAACAAATAGTTGACTAACCAGGAAAATTGTTTTCTAAATGATCTTAATTTTTAACTAGTTTTCTACACCTGAAAAGTGGGAACTTTGTGTGCAAACCATAAGATCATTTTTTTTACAGTCCTAATGAAAACATTCCTAAACTTTCTTCTTGAAATGAAATTTGATTCTGCATGTTTAATAATGTGTGTGTGTGTGTGTGTGTGTGTGTGTGTGTGTGTGTGTGTGTCCATAACTATTTTCCTTCCTTGGATTTAGCTAAACAAGCCCAAACATGTGCTATGAATGATTTAAATTATTACTCGGCTATTCATTCAGTCAGGTGTTAAAAGAGCATGAACAGGCCAATTCAACTGTTGTTCGTCACCCTGCACACTTAACACACACACACACATGCATGTTACACGCATGTATTCATGTATATACAACCGTATGCTAGCCATTAATTGACTCTTGTCTTTTATATTTCATAAATGGTGGGCAGTCTCAGCCTAGACATGGTACTTTTCGGTACTGGTATATCAGGTGGCAGGGACCAAGGCTCAATACCTTCTCTTGCTCTGAATTAAACATAGCAGGATGACATTACCTCTCTGGATCCCGATTACACTCTTCCAGATGCCCAATCCCCAAATGATGGCGGTCACCAGCCCACACACAGTGGCCACCAGCACCTTGGGGTTACGCGCATGGCAGGAAGCCATGGGGAATCCAAACCACAAATCCACTGTGCTGCTTTTCTTCTTGAGCCAAGAACTTTAATCAAAAACTCTTCTAAAAAAAAATAATTCCTTCTCTCAGGGTTCTATCAGTCAGATGTCCTCATTTTTTAGGATTTTTGAGGTTACGCAGGCAGGAAGCAGTTCAAATCACCTAATAAAAGGTACACAGTCTGCTTGCAATTTCCTCATCCTTCACTGAATGAGAACATGAAAAAAGTGATTGGGGTTATGCGGAAGGAAGATAACTCAGGGCGATAAAGGAGAAAGGGAGGGAATAGCTAACTGGGTCAAAGTGTAAATGTCCTGAGAAGCAAGGAAGTGGGGAAGGGAACAAAAAAGAAAAAAAAAAAAAGAGAAGTCAGGAAGGCAGTGGACCTGGGGATCACCTATGGTTCAGCTTCCTGTGTTTTGTTAGGAGGCTCTAGCAGAGGTAGACCAGCAGGCACTCCAGACTGTCCACTGAGGTCGAACAGTGATGTCCACTCATGATTCCAGTACTTGCACGTCTTTAAGAAGCCCATACTTTGACAGCTACAGTTGGTGAGTGGGCATTACTGGCACATGAATTTTGAAAAGCACTGAAGTCAGCATTACGGCCCATCTGTTATGGGCTGAACTGTGCTCCCCTAAAAATTCATATGGTGAAGTAGTACCTAGAATATGACCTTATTTGGAGATAGGGTCATTACAGGAGGTAATCAAGTCAAAGTGAGGTCATTAGAGCTGTCCCTAACCCAATATGACCAATGTCCTTATACAAAGAGGAAATCTGGACACAGATATGCATAGAGAGAAGAGGATGTGAAGAGACATGGGGAGAAGACAGCCGTCTACAAGCCAAGGAAAGAGGATGCGAACAGATCCTTCCCTCCCAGGCCTCAGAAGGAACCAACGCTGCCAAATGCCTTGATTTGGGCCTTCTAATCTCCAGAACTGCTTAACAAGAAATTTCTGTTGTTTAAGCCACTCAGCTGTAGTACGTTGTTACAGCAGCTGTAGCAAACCAATCCACCATCTGAGTCACTGTCAGCTGGTGTCTCTGCAGCTGCAGCTCTGACCCTCTCCTGCCCAGAGGCCCATGTTCTTCTTCCCTACCCCTTCTCCACTCTCAACTGCAAGAATGAATGAATGCATGCAGTTAGAGTTCTGTTCCTGGTAGATTCAGATAGGTTTTACAAAAGAGGACACATTTAAGCTGAATTTTTTCAACCCCCAAACAACTATGTATTTTTCCCTGTTCTCTACAACGCTCACTTCATCAAAACAAAGCTTGCAGGGGACACACACATAAGCTCTAAACTTTACCTCACCCAGGGGTTTCAGAAAAACATACCAGTGTATCCCAAAATGGAAGAACTTAGAGGCAATGTTGCCAAAACACAAAATAGATGAAGGTGAATCCATTATCTCATTTACTGTGAATAGATTAAAAAATATCTGTTTCTGATATGTCTACATGTACATGCACAGAAAATGTCTGGAAGTGTACATAAAAAAATTCCTCTTGGGAATCTGAGGGATCTGATGAGAAATGTATTTTTCATTTTACACCCCTTTTATGATTTGAAGTTTTCACCTTATACCTTTATTATTTTTTCAATTATTACAATAATAAATATATCTATTATTTCTTCAGTAATAAAGGGAATCATTTTCAATAAATAGAAAATGTAAGAAAAAGAATACCAAGCACTATGCTATGCACTTTACATATCTGTATCTCATTTATAAATATGTACAATAACCCCATGGAACAGATACTGTTACCCACTGCGTGAATGAAGAAATGAGACTTGGGTGGTATTGCTCTCAACAGGAGCTCTGTGGTTAAGGAAATCTGGATGACACTAGGTGACATAAAGGTAACAGCTTTCTTCAATTCTAGGATTTCTCAGAGCCTTTCAATGTTCAAACACCTTGTGAATTATCAAGTTGCCAGCATTATCTGACCACAGAACCCTCTTCTCGAGAAGAATCTCTCAGAAATAGCATTCTTAGGAATATGCTTTGGAAACACTGTCTTGCATGAATATCTGCAGAATGGTCGCAATTGAACTGTATGACTATAGGCACTGATCATGGGCTCATGTTTGTCATGTGGTAATGGTATTCACCTCGTGTAGGGTTCCAGATTTTTTTTTTTTTTTTTTTTGCGGTACGCGGGCCTCTCCTGTTGTGGAGCACAGGCTCCGGACGCACAGGCTCAGCGGCCATGGCTCACGGGCCCAGCTGCTCCGCGGCATGTGGGATCTTCCCGGACCGGGGCACGAACCTGTGTCGAACCCTGCATCGGCAGGCGGACTCTCAACCACTGCGCCACCAGGGAAGCCCCAAGATATTTTGAAGGGGTTGTATACTGGTGACTGAAAACTGACTTTGGTGGTGCTCAGACATTTTTTCTTCCACACCTGACAGAAGTGCTGGAATTCTGGGATGTTACAGTGGCCATAGCTTTTTAGTTCTTTCATATCTTTATCTATAGGCCAACTATCCAGCTAGGAACTCTAGAAATTCATAAAACAGAAGAAATCCCTAGGCACAGAAATTTAGATGTTGACATTTATATAACAGCATGAATTTCAATTGGTTATAGACAAATATATAAAGTCATCAATTTATATACACACACATATTAAGATGACAAAGAAGGAAAGGAAAAGAACTAAACAGGGAATAATTCATTTATTCATTCATTCTACTCATGCAGACGTCACGCTACATGCTGGGGATAAAATAGTGAACAAGAGAGGCAAGGTCCCTGCTCTCACATAGCTTACACTCAGGGAGGCCTGGATTTGTACTGACTTTGTCTCATTTGCTCTGTAACCCAGGACAAGCTACATAAGCTTTTGAATCTCTGTTTCTTCATATTTTAAACAACCTATCTGAGGCCTTTTGTTCCTGAAAATTTCAGTCCTAAAGTCACAGTTGAGGAAGCCCAGCACAGATTTAGAATCCAGCGGGGTAAGGAGGGGATCCACAATGGGGGAGGGAAAAAGGCGGGGGAGAGCCTGGCATGAGATGTCAGACCCCAAGCAGGGTGAATAAGGCATCCATGTGATGGGGAGAGGCAGCCTGGCATGAGGCTTCAGAAGCAAGGGGTGAGGAAGGTGTCCAGGTGAGAGATAGCCCCATGTGGGAAATCAAAGCTACAGCAGAGAGAGGAGGGCAGTCCTTCAGAGACCGAGAGGGGTCAGGAAGACATCTTCATGGGTGGACTGGTTGGTGTGGGAAGTCAGAGCCATAGTTAGTGAGAAGGGTATCCACATGGGGTAGCAGCCTGGAATAGGGAGTCATACCCCAGGCAGGAAGAGAAGGGTGTCCACACGTGGGTGGAGGTGGGGGTGAAGATCAAAGAGTGGTTACATACTGCATGATCAAACAGCTAAACATTTAAGAATAATCAGAGCCAAGTTCCTTACTCTAAAAGGGAGTTACAACTGTGGAAAGGGAGAAACTTGACTTCCCTAAGAATTTCAAAACAAGTAATCAGAAATGTGGAGAAAGAAACAACGTTACATGCAATCAATTCTGAAAGAAGCAATATCCTGCAGGGAAAGTGGCTGTCAGAAAAATGCGTAAATGCAGTCCTGAGCTTCTTATCCAAAAGAAGAAAACTTTTGACTACAACAAAGACAAGTGTTTCAAAGAAGGTGTATGATATTACTTTTTTTTTTTTGCGCTACCCGGGCCTCTCACTGCTGTGGCCTCTCCCACTGCAGAGCACAGGCTCCAGATGCGCAGGCTCAGCGGCCATGGCCCACGGGCCCAGCCCCTCCGCAGCATGTGGGATCCTCCCGGACCGGGACACAAACCCACGTCCCCTGCATCAGCAGGCAGACCCCCAACCACTGCGCCACCAGGGAAGCCCGATATTACTTTTTATTTCTAATACTTGACCTAAATAATTTCCACTGTGTCTTAAAAAAAACTATAGCATTGAATTGGAATTGGATGTATATATCAATACAAACTCATGGATTTTAAATATATTTTTAATAATATATATTTCAATATATATTCAATAAATATATTTTATATATAAATAGTATAGAAGTAAACATAGGTGCAAAGTATGTTAATACACAAAAATGTATATGTTGCATATTTATGAAATAAATAACACATTTACATACATATATTGTCTAGCTCTAGCCACTCATAGGGCCTGGAAGTATTTATACCCCATTAGCAATAAGCACACCTAAAGCTCAGATTCTGATCTAAAAACAATTTTCCACTAAAAGGAATATGGCTTCTTGGGAAAATGGCTAATTCCAAGACTGGGGCAGGGAAACTCCAAGATGAGCCTAGAGTATCTTACACCAGAAAGCAAAAAAGTGTTCAAGGAATGACGGGTACATATTAAATGGACACAGACTCCAGCATGAAGTGACCCCCCACTACCAAATGGGGGACAATTTGAGCATCAAAATAAATGATGCTTATAAAATACTATAATCCATTAAATGAAACAGGAAACCTACAGAATCTGAAACTCTGTGGGTGGGGCCCCACAATCTGTGTTTTAATTAGTCCCCCAACGTGATGCCCACAGACAAAGGGAGTGAATGCTTTGCAGTAAATTAGCAAATGGCAAGAGATTAAATGGCTTTTTCATGTAATAGGACATTCCTTTGTTAATGCTTATGGGAAATCTCATGGCTTTAAAGATTGCCAGATATTCAAATAAGTATGCTAAAATTCATAAGGAGCCTGTATTTTTGTCACATATGAAACTACCATTCTGTTTTATCTTATTCATTTATTTAAACAGATTTTTTTTTTTTTTTTTTGCAGTACATGCGCCTCTCACTGTTGTGGCCTCTCCCGTTGCGGAGCACAGGCTCCGGATGCGCAGGCTCAGTGGCCATGGCTCACAGGCCCAGCTGCTCTGCAGCATGTGGGATCTTCCCGGACCGGGGCACGAACCCGTGTCCCCTGCATCAGCAGGCGGACTCTCAACCACTGCGCCACCAGGGAAGCCCCAATTTAAACAGATTTTAATGAGTTTATACCCAGAAGTGTCAAGAAGTTCTGAAATTCTTTTTATTTCCCTACCATCTGGACTGTGACCCCCATCAGAGAGTTAAGTACACAGAAACCTGCTTACCTTACTTCCCATGGTATTGATGACCAAGTCCAGCCTCAACTTCCCCACCTGCTATACCTTAGAGATGAGCCTCTGAGTTTCTCCATTGGAAAGCCTCCCAGTGGCATTAGCTACCCCTTAATTAGTGAAGAGTCTGAGCCACTGCTAACAGAGAAACCCTTGAACTCACCTGTTTGTATATCTACACAACCTTACCATCCTCTGTTTCTACCTGGCGGTCAATGGAGGACAGGAAGAAAGGTATCCAAAAAAGTTTTTCCGCGCCAAGAGGAAGTTACCAAGTCACTCACCTTTCTTCCTTGTGCCTTCCGGTTTTCCTCTGCTCTGTACGCCATTGTTCTTCAGGTGCCTCGTACACTGCCCAGAGCAAGATGTTCCAGATGGGATCTCAAGGGCTGATGGATACATAGAAGGAAGTAACTGCTTAACACTAGTAGAAGTTTGTTGCCTACGAAATTCAGGTACGTGTGCAAGATGCTGGACTCTGATTAATGTAACCCTGAGCTAATCTCTCCATGCCCCAGAAGATGAAAGAAAAGGAACGCTCAAATTCTTTCTTAGTTTTAAATTTACTTTTGCATCTTGCTCCAGAGAACCTCGATTTCTCTCTTCATCTATTCTGACTTGTTCCTTTTAAATTTCTTTTCCTGTTTTCTCCTCTTTTTCACCCCCCATATCTGAGCTAATGGGCACAGGTACGTGGTCAGGATTGAAAGAAGAGAGAAATGGTCCATTGTGGGTTAGGTTAAGAAACATAGTGTGGGAAATAGTTTGATTTTATTCTTTTCCTTCTAGAAACCTTGATTCAGGTGAAAGGCAAATCCAGAATTTATAGCAACTAGACAAGAGCTTCAGCCAAGAAATACTAGTCCCACGTAACACTAGTCCTTCTGAAAATAGTAATATGAAATCTTAAGCTTAGCTGAGGCAAGATGAGTTGATATTTTCAATGTCCTTCATCAGAAAGCACTATGATTTATACCTTAACAAGAAAATATTCTAGATCCTAAATCTCTCCATTTAGTATAATTATTTTACAGAAATCATTGGCACAGACATCAGTTATCTATTTTTGTATAATAGGCCACTCTAAAGCTTCGTGATTGAAAACACAACCACCATTTATTTGCTCATAACCAGGTAATTTGGGCAGGACTCAGCAGCAACGGCTTTTCTCCACATGATCATTTAGCCAAGTCATCTGGAAGTTTGACAGGAGCTTCAAGGATCCAAGATGGCCTTTCTCACATGTCTGGGATCTCAGCTGAGGTGACCAGAAAGGCCAAGTTGACTGGACCTCTCTCTACCTCATGGTCTGTGCTTCTCAATGGCCTCTTCCTCCTTGAAGATTTCCCAACAGAATAGCCTTGCCTCCTTCACATTCAGGCTGGGTTCTAAGATGGCAACGGTGTAAGCTGAAAGGCCTCTTAAAGTCTAAGACCATAATTTGCTACATTATGCCCTTAGCACATTCCACTGGTCAAAGAAAATCATAAGGCCTGTCCAGATTCAATGTTGGAGGGAGCTACAAAAAGGCACGAATTCAAGGAGGCAGAATTCACTGGGGGCTATGAAGTTTAATGTTATGTGTCAACTAAGCTAGACCCTGGCACCCTGTTATTGGTCAAACATTATTCTAGATGTTTCTGTGAAGGTATCTTTGAGATGAGATTAATGTTTTCATCTGTAAACTTTGAGTAAAGTGGATTACCCTCATCCAAACAGTTGAAAGCCTTAATATAAAAACACTGACTCCACTGAAGAGGGAATTCTGCCAGCAGACTGCCTTTGAACTCAAACTGCAGCATCAACTCTTTCCAGCCTGCCTTCCCAGCCAGCCTTCTGAAAAGCTTTGGAGCACACCCTGCAGATTTGGGGCTTGACAACCTCCACAATGAGTCAGTTCTTTAAAATGTATAAGTTACTTATATATATATGGGATAAATTAGGAGTTTGGGATTAAAATATCTGCATTACTACATATAAAATAGATAACCAACAAGGACCTACTGTATAGCACAGGGAACTGTACTCAATATCTTGTAATAACCTATAGTGGAAGAGAATGTAAAGAAATAATATATGTATGTATAACTGAATCACTTTGCTGTATACCTGAAACTAACACAACATTGTAAATCAACTCTCTCTATTTATCTATATATCGATATATATATATATATATATATATATATATATATATCTTATTGGTTTTGTTTCTGGAGAACCTTGGCTAATACAGGGGGCATCTTGTAATAAACACCATGCATTTTCCAGATAAGGACCGTAATCCCCAGAAAGCTTAACAATATTATATGATACTCAAGGAGTTTGTTACCTAGCTAGAGAGCAAGCATATAAAAAGTTAGAGCGGGTTTCCCTGGTGGCGCAGTGGTTGAGAGTCCACCTGCCGATGCAGGGGACACGGGTTCGTGCCCCGGTCTGGGAATATCCCACATGCCACGGAGCAGCTGGGCCCGTGAGCCATGGCCGCTGAGCCTGCGCGTCCGGAGCCTGTGCTCCGCAACGGGAGAGGCCACAACAGTGAGAGGCCCGCGTAACGCAAAAAAAAAAAAAAAAAAAAAAAAGAGCACACCAAAAGTAACAATGCGGAAGTTACTAGTTCATAAATGATTTACTCTATAAGTGTAAACTCTACCTTCCTGAGGAATGTTGGACAAAAAAAGTTAAGGAAACTTGCCAACCTGAGCGGGCCATAAAGCCTCTGAGGTGGAAAGAGCATAAATGTATAACCAAACCAGGTTGTCAGCAGCTTCTCAATAAAGACAACACGTTTTATGGTTGGTAATAAAACTTAGAGATAATATCTTCATCACTGGCATTTCCATATAACCTTCAGCATGCCATTTTACAGTTCAAACACATGCCTTATTTTGAAGTCTAAAACATTAAACTTAAAGTTATTGTTAGAGTAATGAATGTATTAGTTTTCTATGGCTGCTGTAATAAAGTACCAATAAACTCAGTGGCTTAACTAAGAAATGTATTGTCTCACAGTTCTGGAAGATTTGAAGTCCAAGATCAAGTTATTGGTGGGGTCATGCTCCCTCCCTCTGAAGGTGCTGGAGAAGAATCTGTTCTAACCCTCTCTCCTAGCTTCCGGTGGTTTGCTGGCATCTTTGGCATTTCTTGACTTGTAGACATATCACCCTGGTCTGTGCCTTCCTATTCACATGGCATTCTCCCTATGTGTGTATCTTTGTCAAAATTTCCTCTTTTTATTAAGAACGCAAGCCGTACTGGATTGGGGCCCACCCTACTCCAGTATGACCTCATCTTAATTAATTATGTCTACAACAGCCCTATTTCCACATAAGGTCACATTCTGAGGTATTGGAGGTTAGGACTTCAACATACGAACTGGGGGAGACACAATTCAACCCATCATAATGGGTTAGAGTACTAATAAATTAAAATCTAAGATTTTTTTTTTTAACATCTTTATTGGAGTATAATTGCTTTACAATGGTATGTTAGTTTCAGCTTCACAACAAAATGAATCAGTTATATATATACATATATTCCCATATCTCTTCCCGCTTGCGTCTCCCTCCCTCCCACCCTCCCTATCCCACCCCTCCAGGCGGTCACAAAGCACCGAGCTGATCTCCCTGTGCTATGCGGCTGCTTCCCACTAGCTATCTACCTTACGTTTGGTAGTGTATATATGTCCATGCCTCTTTATCGCTTTGTCACCGTTTACCCTTCCCCCTCCCCATAGCCTCAAGTCCATTCTCTAGTAAGTCTGTGTCTTTATTCCTGTTTCACCCCTAGGTTTTTCATGACATTTTTTTTTTAAATTCCATATATATGTGTTAGCATACGGTATTTGTCTCTCTCTTTCTGACTTACTTCACTCTGTATGACAGACTCTAGGTCTATCCACCTCATTACAAATAGCTCAATTTCGTCTCTTTTTATGGCTGAGTAATATTCCATTGTATATATGTGCCACATCTTCTTTATCCATTCATCCGATGATGGACACTTAGGTTGTTTCCATCTCTGGGCTATTGTAAATAGAGCTGCAATGAACATTTTGGTACATGACTCTTTTTGAATTATGGTTTTCTCAGGGTATATGCCCAGTAGTGGGATTGCTGGGTCATATGGTAGTTCTATTTGTAGCTTTTTAAGGAACCTCCATATTGTTCTCCACAGTGGCTGTATCAATTTACATTCCCACCAACAGTGTAAGAGGGTTCCCTTTTCTCCACACCCTCTCCAGCATTTATTGTTTCTAGATTTTTTGATGATGGCCATTCTGACTGGTGTGAGATGATATCTCATTGTAGTTTTGATTTGCATTTCTCTCATGATTAGTGATGTTGAGCATTCTTTCATGTGTTTGTTGGCACTCTGTATATCTTCTTTGGAGAAATGTCTATTTAGGTCTTCTGCCCATTTTTGGATTGGGTTGTTTGTTTTTTTGTTATTAAGCTGCATGAGCTGCTTATAAATTTTGGAGATCAATCCTTTGTCAGTTGCTTCATTTGCAAATATTTTCTCCCATTCTGAGGGTTGTCTTTTGGTCTTCTTTATGGTTTCCTTTGCTGCGCAAAAGCTTTTAAGTTTCATTAGGTCCCATTTGTTTACTCTTGTTTTTATTTCCATTTCTCTAGGAGGTGGGTCAAAAAGGACCTTGCTGTGATTTATGTCATAGAGTGTTCTGCCTATGTTTTCCTCTAAGAGTTTGATAGTTTCTGGCCTTACATTTAGGTCTTTAATCCATTTTGAGCTTATTTTTGTGTACGGTGTTAGGGAGTGATCTAATTTCATACTTTTACATGTAGCTGTCCAGTTTTCCCAGCACCACTTATTGAATAGGCTGTCCTTTCTCCACTGTACATTTCTGCCTCCTTTGTCAAAGATAAGGTGACCATATGTGCGTGGGTTTATCTCTGGGCTTTCTATCCTGTTCCATTGATCTATCTTTCTGTTTTTGTGCCAGTACCATACCGTCTTGATAACTGTAGCTTTGTAGTATAGTCTGAAGTCTGGGAGCCTGATTCCTCCAGTTCCTTCTTTCGTTCTCAAGATTGCTTTGGCTATTCGGGGTCTTTTGTGTTTCCATACAAATTGCAAAATTTTTTGTTCTAGTTCTGTGAAAAATGCCAGTGGTAGTTTGATAGGGATTGCATTGAATCTATAGATTGCTTTCGGTAGTAGAGTCATTTTCACAATGTTGATTCTTCCAATCCAAGAACATGGTATATCTCTCCATCTATTTGTATCATCTTTAATTTCTTTCATCAGTGTCTTATAATTTTCTGCATACAGATCTTTTGTCTCCTTAGGTAGGTTTATTCCTAGATATTTTATTCTTTTTGTTGCAATGGTAAATGGGAGTGTTTTCTTGATTTCACTTTCAGATTTTTCATCATTAGTATATAGGAATGCCCGAGATTTCTGTGCATTAATTTTGTATCCTGCCACTTTACCAAATTCATTGATTAGCTCTAGTAGTTTTCTGGTAGCATCTTTAGGGTTCTCTATGTATAGGATCATGTCATCTGCAAACAGTGACAGCTTTACTTCTTCTTTTCCGATTTGGATTCCTTTTAAAATCTAAGATATTTTTAAATAACCCAAATTCTTCCTCTAACAATGCTTGTGGTCTGATTTTGGGTTAAGGAAGCTTCTTTTGAGATGTGAACCTGGTACTTTGGCTTATGAATTGTGTTTCCATGCTTTGCCACTAGAGGGTAGCATCATTACTATTGTTTTTTTCTCCTGTTAAGCCTATTACACAGTAACTTCAGTACTCTGCCATTCACCCATAATGTGAGCATATCAGATATGAAGTAAATGTAGACACATTTCTCAGGGGGGTGGGGAGTGGCAAAGGTATCAGCTGGGAAGAATAGAGTGTCCTGGTCATCCCTGTCCTGGCGATTCCTCTCCTGGATTTTTGCTATGGGCCAAATGTTTGTGTACCTCCAAAATTCATGTGTTGAAACTCTAATCTCCAGCGTGATGGTATATTTGGAGGTGAGGTCTTTGGGAGGCAATTAGGTCATCAGGGTGGAGCTTTCATGATGGGCTTAACGCCTTTATAAAACAGAGACTGGAGAGAGATAATCTGTTTCTCCCACCAGGACATGGGCCTTTATCAGACACCAGATCTTCCAGACTCCAGAATTGTGAGAAATAAACATTTGTCGTTTAAGCTACCCAGCTTACGGTGTTCTATTATGGCATCCCAAACTGACTAAGACAATTTCTGACCAGAATCAAATCACCAGAGATATTCAAACAGAAGCCAAAGTCTTTTCCTCTGAATGGAACATTTGTGTGGAAAGCAGGGCTGGGGGACAGAGGGTCTTAAGAATAAGGCAGGTCCCTTTAAGAAAGAACTGAGCCATTCACCGTGCAGTCATGTAGCCTCTGAAGTGGAAAGAGCCATCTCTCTCCCTCACCCACCCCCAGCCCCAGGGTCAGGAGATTTATTGATCTATCCCATCATGGGCTTGGCCACTAATTGACAGCATGATCTTAGACAAGTCACAAACTCTGGTCTGAGTCTTCACCCATAGACAACCTCTGAGGACCTATTTTCTCTAAATGATATCTTCCTTTGAATTTTCTCTCTCCTTTCTACTCCTCTAGCTCACCTTTCAATGCTACAGGTTGAGAAGGATTTCTTAGGCGCTAAAATAGAGACGAAAAAAGTGTGGTTGCCTTTAGGAGATTATAATATAGTAAGAAGGAAGCATGTATGTGCAGAGATAATTAGAGGACTGAATAGCATATGATCCGCTCTCTGGGCTCCTGTTTAGGAATTTCTAAACAGGAAGGTGTGGTATGAAGCAGCAGAAAAGAAAAGCTTTGAACTGGGCCTTAAAGAATCTCCAGAACTTAGGCTGCAAAGAGGAGGAGGGAAGAGAGTGTGGTTAATACAACTTCGACATGGAAATTAAAATAAACAAGTTTTAGGGAACAGGGAGCAGTCAGCATGATTGGTACAGGGGTTATGTTAGACAATATGAGAGTATAACTCTATATTGAAATACACTCAAAGTGATTTTATTTTATTCAGGTGCAGTGCTAGTCAATTTAGAATTGATCTGAGAGGCCGAGGGAACCTGAGTCAGTTTCTGAGCAGATGAGAGAGTTGTTCCAACCTCAATTGCTAAGCCCCTTGATTACTTGGCTGGGCTTCTTTCTGCATTTTAGAGCCTGTATGTATTTTGGCTTCAGACACCAGTTATCAAGTGGGGGATTATATTGGGCTCCATCCCCAGCTTCTTAGTAAAGATCTTTAACCCTCTCTTTAGGACACTTGAAAAGTGTCATGAGAGGAAGATCATGACAGGAAGAAAGATCATGAAAGGAAGCAGGTAAGAGGCACTTTCTTGCCTCCATTCTAACCTTTTGCATTAATCATATCAATTCCTCCCAAAACTCACACCAGCACTGAACACAGCTGTGTTGTCCCTGCTTTAAAGAGTTAAAGGCTCAGAAATACTGACAGCCCAGCTCAGAGCTGTTGAATTATCTTTAAAAGAGAGTGACCTAGAATTCATTAGGCTATCGTCTTAACATCTGTAAAAAGGAAGCAGTCTCATCAGATAGGAAATATATGGGAAAAAATGGGCAATATTACCTCAAGTTCAGAAATTTTTACTCTTAGAAGGAAATACAGTTAATATCTTAAGAGCTAAAGAATAATGAAATCCCATCAAATGACATGACAGCCTGGGTGGGGATTGCAGGTTTTCATGAGTAGGCAGAAAAGACAGGCAATTTTAAGTATGACTCCAGCTGGGGAAGGCACCTTCCCTGTGCTGTGCAAGACTGGGAGACAGCCTGTGTGGAGGGTTTGACATAGTGACTATAAGTAACTGCATTCAGCACATGCCATTAGGGTCACTGTCAAGAATCCTGTCCCATTCAATATCTGGGTCCAATATCTCAACAAGCAGACTAGGTGTTCCCTGACATTGTCTGTCATAAACAAATCATTTCCTTAACAGTAAGCCTATTTTAACATGGAAAAACTTGAGCTAGGTACAGAAATGTTTAAGAGCATCAAAATCATAATGTTGATATTTGTGCCTTAAGGAATGATGCATGTGTAGCATTTTAGGTATTTATAATTTTACAAATATTATAATTTCATCTATGCAGATTAGTCTTGTAAGTTCAATTTATAAGTGTGCAATTGACTAACAAATTTACACTTGCGAGTTTCAGTTGAAATCTCACTAAGTTTATACAGTATTGGAATATTTAAGAAAACTTAAGTTTCACCACATTTATAAGTTTAAGAAATTAGATTTGTAATAATAACAACTTGAGAAGATTTGTTGGTTAACTGAAGTACTTAAGAATATAAAAAATATTTAATTCATAAATATAGTGAAGAAGTTTAAAGGGAAATCTAATTATCTAAGTTTAAAGCTGTGCCCCAAACATTAAAGTACCCTTAAAATTGAGTGTTAAAATTTGCTAGACTTAAAAATAGAATAATATTCATCACATGAACTTAAAGGTATTAAGAATGGCTTATATTTTTTCATTTTTACCAGTTTGGTCCAGAAACCCAATCACTCTATTCACTGCACATCTCTTGAAGCACCTCTCCAAGCTTAAAGCAAAAATCTCCCTTCACTGCCATTTATTTAGGGGAAATTCTTTTCTATTATTTCATGCATGTCCTCCATTCTCTCAATCTTCCCATCTGGAATTCACATTAGAAAGAATATAGAATTTCTGGATCTATTCTCCATGTATACAGACTTTTCTTTCATGCTTTTTAATCTATTGACTCCATGTACTGGGAAGAACTTGTCACTTCTCAGCTTTTATTTTCACTGTTCCTGTAGCCTCGGTGACTCCTAAACCACATTATTAATCCACATCCAACATACAATCAATACAACCTTGATTAATGAGACCTAAAGTGACAAGATGATGAGGAGGACACCAAGACGGTCATAACCTGACCTCCCACTTCAACAATGAGCTGGTAGTGCCATCAGAGGCTGCAGTTTCCCAAGCAAAGGCAGTTAGAGATCACAGAAATCATTGAAGAGGTATTATCACATTAACAGCCATGGTTATATTGCGTTGAGTCTTTTTAAAGAGTCTCTTCGGGCTTCCCTGGTGGCGCAGTGGTTGAGAGTCCACCTGCCAATGCAGGGGACGCGGGTTCGTGCCCCGGTCCAGGAAGATCCCACATGCCGCAGAGCCGCTGGGCCCGTGAGCCATGGCCGCTGAGCCTGCGCGTCCGGAGCCTATGCTCCGCAGCGGGAGAGGCCACAGCAGTGAGAGGCCCGCGTACCGCAAAAAAAAAAAAAAAAAAAAAGAGTCTCTTTACCTTGGTTATGGCAAATCAAGCATGGGATACCCATGAAGGGGTTTGGCAAAAACTCAGGAATTGAGACCCCAGGTTTTTGGAAGAGTTGAGATAAAATACAAGCAAAAGTAAGGGAGGGCACCCTTCCTCCATCCCTTCCTTGGTGAAGGCTTCCATAAAATTATAATAATCGTGCTCAATTTATTGCTCATTTCAGGGACTAGAAGATAGCCCCAAACTATGGACTTGGACCTGAACCAGAAGTTCCTCCTCTGAGAACTCACTGGGTTGCATCTCACTTGTGTTCTCTGTGTGCAGAGACTGCAGGAATGGACATTTCTGCTCTCTCATAAAGACTGCTAGTATATTTACACTTACAGTTTTCAAAATTCCAGTCTTAATCTGGTTCATGCTAATTATTCCTAGAGTTCCTGCTCAGGCCTAGATACCAGCAATGCCGTTTTCATGTAACCTGCGGTTGACAGCTCACTCTTCTGAAATACAAACTTGTCAAAATCATAGAAAGTTGCTGGGCTAAGGAAAAGAACCCTGAAATACAGGACACACATGGCGCAGAATGCCATGATCACCTGGGGACCACAGCATGTGGGCATTTCATATGCCAGAAATGTATTAAGGTCTATTGTATTGTTCAAGATAAACATGTAGGCACCCACATCTGCTCTTTTCAACCCTTACATTAAAAAAAAGAAATGTATCCAATTCATTGGCCTAAAGAATCCACTCACCTCCCTCTTCAGTGTCATGTGATAAGACCAGACTGGGGCAGCTTCCTGGATTTGTCAGTGCTTCTGGAAAGCCAGGGAGCTTCAGGTTTTAATTGCCCATGTGACACCTCCAGCTACCCACTACACTGCCTCTTTTCCTTCATATTCAAGTCCACCATCACAGACTCCTGCAGTACTCCTTTTCTTTCCTGTCACAGCAGAGACTGGCCTTTCTGACTAATATGGTACTAAATTAACTTCGATTTTGTCTCAGAGGCCCTAGATTCATAAAATGTGACAGCTGGAAATTGATTCATCCAATTCAATTCCCTAACGTCAGAGAGAAGGACATGGTAAATGTTAAAACCCTAGAGGCTGGTGAATAGTAAAGCCAGAATGAGAAAAGATTTCCTGACTCTCCATTGGAGGTTACTTAGTCCACCAATGAGAGAAGGGCTCTGACTTTTTACCTAGGTATTCCATTAAAGGATTTTCCTTGTTTTAACCCTTCAATTATTTTAGCAGAGCAGAGGACATGGTGGCCATACTATGCTGTGATGATTTTTTTACTCTTTGGATAACATCACGACTCTCCTTTCCCAAATTTTCATGGCTTTACCAACCATGTGCCCTTCTGTAACCGTGGATCAGCCCTTTTATCTTCTCTGAGAGAGTACATCATAGGATGACTTCCGGCTTGCTTTTCCCAGGGGAGAACGCAGGTGCTACAGAAAGAGATTTCTCACAAAAAGGAATTTCAGTGTCACACAGCGTCTTCTTCATGACATAAAGGTAGGGTGCAGTTGAATAACAAAAACAAAGATCTGAGGTGTTTGAACGAAGGTCCATGCATTCATTTATTTCTCATTGCAGCAACAAGATAAACAAGTGAAATTCCATCTAGAATGAGTTACAAATGGTAGTAAGCCCAGGAACCCTGAGCATATATATCTATAAGGCAAATAAAACAATATTTTTCAGTGTGGGCATCACACTTTAGATGACCTGGGGAGAGCCATTCCAAGCCCCAAATACCATGACACCAAGAATCATTCTCAACCAGTTGTTCTCCAAACAAAAGGTGAAAAGGCAAAACTGTGATTAAAAATAATAAAATTTAAAAAGAGAGAAATTTCAACTAGAAAGACTGGATGACCAAAGTCACATCTCTTCTTCTGATTCTTGTTCTCGTTCAGCATTTTTCAGGAGTCCAACTTCTGAGGGGCAGAACCTCTTAAATCGAGATTTAACCAACCTGAGGAGAATGAAAGTCATCTCGTATTATGCTGTTTAAAATTAAAACCCAAAACTATATGTATCTATAATACAGCAAACTCCACATTATCTGTGCAGATGGAAGAGGCACCCCTAGAAAGAAAATCACTTTTATTTGGCTTTGGAGCCACCTGCAAATATTGTGTAGATTAAAGCAGCATATAAGCAAACAGATACGATAAAGCTCTTAAATGTGTAATATGATTGTCTGCATCATATTCAAAATTTATAACTTTAATCATTTCTAAAACAAGCAAGAGAATCTCTGGGCTGTAGTAATCCCAGATGAAACCAAGCTCAGCTGTGTGGTCCAAAAAGGAGCCCTCTCCTAGGAAGGAAGTGCATGAAGGCATCTCCTGCCCCATGTCGAGCCCCACGTCAAGTCTGGGCTGTACTGCAGCCTCTATTCATGTCTTCAGAGGAGTGCTTTTGTGCTGGCCACAGGGTGCTCAACCGCATGTGATGCTCCATGATGAATTAAGAAGTTGAAAGAAGTGACCTCCATTCTTGTAACTGTTTTCATAGATTAAGAGAATCTGTAGGTCAGAAGGAATTACAATTTTTGACATTGGAAGATGTGAAGCTTCTTAGTGGCAGGAACTCAGCAGGCTCTCCACTTTCTCTGATGTAATAAGAACTAGGCAAAGCTTTTCCTGTGCATGATATTTGTGAAGACATTGTGCCGCGACCATGTCAATAAAACATAGTTAACTTCCAGAAATACACAGGGATATGCAAACAAACTGATAAACCAAATCATCAAAATCATTCCCGTTTTATGAAAAACGTCACCAGCCTATCTGTAGCTTTACACTTGTTTTCTGCCTTTCTTCTTCCAATGAAGGTCTGGCCCACCCCTCTCAATATACAGTGCTTTTACTTGTGCTCTGGATCCCACTAGAGTATGAACTTCCTAGGAGCAGAGACTTCATCTTATTTACTGCCCTAACTCTGCCAGAGTCTAGAACAATGTCTGGTACACAATAGTGGCTCATGACATATTTGATGATTCAGTGGGCTGTGGAGCAATCTGCCAGGAGTTCATATCACTCACCTCCTCAGAGGTAATTCTTCAGTCACTTCCAACTCAGCATTAATTCCTCCAACATACAACAACTGAGCAGTATCAGTAACAACTATTGACTTGGCAAGAGTCAAGAAAAAGTATTCAAAATCATTTGCCTCGATAATTAGTTGACCATTGACATTGTTCCCAATGTCCTCAACTCTTCAAGGCACTGTTCTCAGGAAAGGCTAATAGTTTTAAGTAAGTTGATGACTGGGACAGTGTGTCATTTTTTAAAATTATTTATTTATTTATTTGGCTGCACTGGGTCTTAGTTGCGGCACGTGGGGTCTTCATTGCAGCATGCGGGATCTTTACTTGCAGCACGTGGGATCTTTAGTTGCAGCATGCAGGATCTAGTTCCCTGACCTGAGATCCAGCCCGGGCCCCCTGAATTGGAAGCATGGAGTCTTAGCCACTGGACCACCAGGGAAGTCCCAATGTGTCATTTTTTAAAGCCACACAGTTATCTCCACATTGCACAACCTGAATATGTGCTAACTGAAAGGGATTAATTAGTTAATTCATTCATTAGGTTCATTCCTGATGACTCTTGTAGAAAATAAAGCAAAGAACTGGCTACTGATTACAAATTAACTGTTAACACAGACCCTAGTGACTCCTGCACTTCCCCACTCCTCCTCTCTGGGTTTCATCTGCTGTTGTTACAAACCACCAAGCTAAGGCAAATTCAGGCTCTATCTGCACCCTGAAGCCCTTGGTATTGGCACATGCAGAAATGGCTACTGGGGACAGATTGAGGGATGGAGTAATAAAGAGGAAGTGCAAATAACTGCTAGTTCCTGGAATGATGCAAGTCCAGAGAACTAAAGTCAGGGTGTGTCTGGGCTTTTGCTCTCATATGTTCTCTTCAGTTAATACAAGAGCAGAGCTGAGACTTTGGGTATACTTCCAGAGTCAATCTGGAAATCAAACATCCAGAAAGCAAACTACCATATGCCTGGAATTTGGTCATTTCTATTTTGTTCTTCAAAATGGCTCACAAGAATCATTTGCTTGGAAAAGCAACCTGAAAATGGATAATATTTCTCTGTCCATTCAGAGGGGCTTTTGAAATAGTTCTGTACCACAGTGGTGTTTAAATATGAAATACAGTAAAACACATAATAAGATTTCCCAACAGATAGGTCTCTCCTATGAGCTGTCATGATGAGAACTGCAGGCATGGGACCAGATGAAGCAATCTTTAAACCGTGATTCTGGAGAGTTGGGAAGTACAGCTTCATTTTTCAGAGATTTTGGGGGCAGTAGTTCCATAACCCAGTTTTGGTTCCTTGGTGATCTTTGTGCTTTGTCAAATAAATGCAGATAGAATGTCCTCAAAACCCATCACCTGTGACTGAATTACAATCCACTACAATCCACTTGAATTATCCTGCATATGACCTCACTGAAAGTCAGTATTCAATCTTCGTGATATTCTTTAAGCTACTGCTTAAGTTTATATCAAAATATATCAGAACACAAGTTCTTGTTTTTATATTTCAAAAGCAGTATGAGAGCAAAACTTAAAAGCATATAAAACATGATTTCCAAACAATTGAACCGTATTTCTGAAACAGATCTGTTAAAACAGCAAATAAGTGTCTTGAGTACCTACTATATGTTTGACAGTATGCCAAGAGCTGTGAGAAATATGAAAAAGGTCTTTTCTTCCAGGTGACACAATCAAGTTAGCAGGTAAGACTAACATGAGCTAATAGTAAATATCACAAGATAGATCACAATTGTTAAGATGTGTGGTAGAGACTAAAGTACTGTAAACACTCATGAAGGGAGATAAGCAAAGGCTAGAACAATCACAGAAGTTTTCAGAGAAGAGATGAGCATTTAATTTGGATATGCCAGGTAGAGGCAACTACATGGTCAAAAAGTGAAAGGTGCTGGGGAAGGAGAGGCAGTTGAAAAAGTAAACATGGAGTTTCTGGTTTCTAGAAAACTATAGGTGGATAAGAGATTCATTAGGGGTCTGAAGGTTTTTGAAACAGGAAGAGACAATAGCCTTCTTTTGGCTCTGGAAGGGAACTGACATGGGGTAGAGTGTCTCCTTGAATGCCGGCATTATTCTTGGAAGCTGCCCAGCCCCTAAGAAGATGAGGCCCAGAAGTCAGCCTAAAACAGCGGAGGAAGAAGCCAAGTTTCACTCAATGGCTGAGCGAGCCTAAACTACCAGCCCATGCACGTGCTTTGAGGGAAATGAATAGGACTAATAGAAATCAGTCAATGAGAAAGTAGAATTTCCCAGCACCCATAGCACTTAGACCCCTAGAAGGAGTAACTACAGATCAAAGTGGGCTGACGCAAAGCCTACCAGAGACATTTTGGAGCTAGACAAGGAAATAGTTTCCTTATGCAGAGACACAGCGCCAAAGCTCCTATAGCAGTGAAGCTCAAAGAAGCACAGAGCAGGAGAGGTAACCTGGGCAAATGTCTACAGAGAGGACTAGAAAGCTAGCTGGGGCAGAAGCTGAGACCCCACTGGGCCTAGAGCCAGCTACTGTAATTTAGGGATCTAGAGCACCTGCTAGATGTGTACAATCCAATATGGTAGTCACTATGCATATATGGATATTTAAATTAATTAAACTTAGTGTGGCACTAGGCCCATGTCAAGTGCTCAAGAACCACACATAGCTCATGGCTATATAACGAAGGCTGCAGATATACAACATTTCAATCAGTGCTAAAGTCTGAAGGATTGGAGTCTGCATGATTAGTAGTTGGGATCAGCCAGGCCAACTCTGGTTTGGCATTAGCTATCATGCTAATGGAAATAATAAGGAAACATGTTCACTCCTTTCTACTCCTACTCATCCTTCAAGCTGCAGCTTAATTCTCAATTGTGAGGAGGCCTCCTCTGGGCTCCAATAGTGCTTTGTTCTTACACTGTTTCCATTTATTGTACTGTATTTAAATTGTCTCTCTCTCCCCATAGGGTCTACACATTATACATTTTTTGATACAGAAGAAGGAGGAGAACAAGAACGAGAAGAATAATAAAAAGAACAAGGGTGGGTGGGGGAGGTGGTTCAAGAGAGCAGCCTAGGAAGGTCCTGAATTCACCTCCTCCCATGCAAATCTACAGCTATTTAAGGAACAATTCCCTATATAAAAAAAAATACCTGAAAACTAGCCAAACAGCTCCTCCACAGCAAAGGACAAGAGGTCCACACTGAGATGGGTAAAAGAGGCAGAGACACAGTCTCACCGAAAACCCCACCCCTGGTGTGGAGACCCACAATCGGAAGGGATCTCAAAGATACAGAGCTTTTCCCTGAGGAGCAAGGATTTGTGCCCTACATCAGTCACCCCAACACTTGGGACTCGCACTGGTGAGATGAGCCCCCAAAACATCTGGCTTTGAAAACCAACAGAGCTGACGTCCAGAAAAACCAAAGGGCTGTAAGGAATGGAGATTCCACTCTTAAAGGACCTGCATGCAGACTCACCCACCTGGCAATCCAGCACAAAAGCCACAGTTTGAAAAGTGCCTAGACCATATGTGAATGTGATACATGTGTTAATTTTAAAGCATCTGCCAGCAAGGGAGAAATCTGTTAGGACTCTCTCCAGGAATGGAAGCACTGGCAGGTACCATTTTTGCTTTCTGCCCCATCTATTTTGTTAGCACCAGCACTAGCAGTCAACATTTTTGCAGTCGCTTTCTAACCTGCTAGCACCAGTGTTAGAAATTAAAGGAGAAATTTAAAAATACCTGGAGAGGGCTTCCCTGGTGGCGCAGTGGTTGAGAGTCCACCTGTCGATGCAGGGGACATGGGTTCAAGCCCTGGTCCAGAAGGGTCTCACATGCCGTGGAGCGGCTGGGCCCGTGAGCCATGGCCGCTGAGCCTGCGCGTCCGGAGCCTGTGCTCCGCAACGGGAGAGGCTGCAACAGTGAGCGGCCCGCATACCACAAAAATAAATAAATAATAAATAAATAAATAAATAAAAATACCTGGAGACAAGTGAAAATGGAAATACAACATACGAAAATCTATGCAATGCAACAAAAGCAGTTCTAAGATGGAAGTTTATAGCAATACAGGCCTACCTCAAGAAATAAGAAAAATCTCAAACAACCTAAATTTTACACCTAAGGGAACTAAAAAAAGAAGAGTAAACAAAGCCCAAAGTTACTAAAAGGAAGGAAATAATAAAGAACAGAGCAGAAATGAAATAGAGACGAAAAGACAAACAGAAAAGATTGATGAAACAAGGAGATGGTTCTTTGAAAAGATAAACAAAATAGACAAAACTTTAGCTAGATTCACTAAGAGAAACAGAGAGAAGGCTCAAATAAATAAAATCAGAAATAAAAGAGGAGAAATTACAATTATACCAAAAGAGACTACTATGAACTATTATACACCAACAAATTGAATAACCTGGAAGTAATGGATAAATTCCTAGAAACATACAATCTTCTAAGACTGAATCATCAAGAAATAGAAAATCTGAATAGACTAATTACTAGTGAGGAGATTAAAACAGTAATCAAAAAACTCCCAACAAAGAAAAGTCCAGGACCAGATGGCTTCACTGGTAAATTGTACCAAATATTCAAAAAAGATTTAATACCTATCCTTCTCAAACTCTTCCAAAAAACTGAAGAGGAGGGAATGCTCCCAAACTCACTTCACAAGGCCAACATTACCCTGATACCAAAATCACACAAAGACATCACACACAAAAAAGAAAATTACAGACCAATATCACTGATGAACATAGGTACAAAAATCTTCAACAAAATATTAGCAAACTGAACTCAAGAATACGTTAAAAGGATCATACACCCTGATCAAGTGGGATTTATTCCAGGGACGCAAGGATGGTTCAACAACCACAAATCAATCAATGTGATATGTCACATTAACAAAAAGGATTAAAATCATATGATTATCTCAATAGATGCATAAAAAGCATTTGACAAAATTCAACATCATTTGTGATAAAAACTCTCAACAAGTGGATATAAAAAGAATGTACCTTAACATAATAAAGGCCATATATTACATGCTTACAGGTAACATCATACTCAGTGATGAAATCATGAAAGTTTTTTCCTAAAATCAGGACCAAAACAATGATGTTCACTCTCACCACTTTTAGTCAAAATAATATTATAAGTCCTAGCCAGAGCATTTAGGCAAGAAAAAAAAAAGAGGCATCCAAATTGAAAAGGAAGAAGTAAAACCGTCACTATTTGCAGATGACATGATACTATGTATAGAAAACCCTAAAGACACCAACAAAAAACTGTTAGAACTAATAAATAAATTTAGTAAATTTGCAGGGTACAAAATCAATATGCAAACATGTTGCACTTTTATACACTAACAATGAACTATCAGAAAGAGAAAGAAAAAAATCCCATTAACAATTGCATCAAAAAGAATAAAATATCTATGAACAAATTTAACCAAGGAGATGGAAGACCTATACACTGAAAACTGTAAGACACTGATGAAAGTAACTGAAGAAGACAAAAATAAATGGAAAGATATTCCATGCTTATGAATTGGAAGAATTAATACTGTTAAAATGTCCATATTACCCAAAACAATCTGCAGATTCAATGCAATCCCTACCAAATTCCAAAGGCATTTCTCACAGAAATAGAACAAACAATCCTAAAATTTGTATGGAATCACAAAAGATCCTGAATAGCCAAAGCACTCTTGAAAAAGAAGAAAAAAGCTGAAAGCATCATACACTCTGTTTTCAGACTATACTACAGAGCTGTAAAATCAAAACAGTATGATATTGGCATAAAAACAGACCCATAGCTCAATGGCACAGAGTAAAGAGCCTAAAAATAACACACATATATGGTCCATTAATTTGTGATAAAGGAAGCAAGAACACAAAATGGGGAAAGACCAGTCTCTTCAAAAATGGTGCTGGGAAAACTGGACATCCACACACAAAAGAATGAAACTGGACCACTATCTTACACCATACACAAAAATTAACTCAAAATGGATTAAAGTCTTGACTGTAAGATTAAAAATAAAATAAAATAGGAATAAAAATAAAAATCTGAGAAGAAAACATGGGTGGTAAGCTCCTTGACATCACTCTTGGTGAAATTTTGGGGATCTGACTCCAAAGGCAGTAGAAGCAAACCTAAACAAATAGGATTACACCAACTAGAAAGCTTCTGCACAGTGAAGGAAAACATCAACAAAATAAAAAGGAAACTTTCTGATGGGAGAAGATATTCCTAACTCATACCTGATAAAAGGTTAATATCCAAAATATATAAAGAACTCAGACAACCCAATAACCACCACAAAAAAAAATCCAATTTAAAAATAGGCAAATAGCATCTTTGGGATCCTCTATGTATAGTATCATGTCAACTGCAAACAATGACAGCTTTACTTCTTCTTTTCCGATTTGGATTTCTTTTATTTCCTTTTCTTCTCTGATTGCTGTGGCTAAAACTTCCAAAACTATGTTGAATAAGAGTGGTGAGAATGGGCAACCTTGTCTTGTTCCTGACCTTAGTGGAAATGCTTTCAGTTTTTCACCATTGAGGACAATGTTGGCTGTGGGTTTGTCATATATGGCCTTTATTATGTTGAGGAAAGTTCCCTCTATGCCTACTTTCTGCAGGGCTTTCCCAAAGATGCTACCAGAAAACTACTAGAGCTAATCAATGAATTTGGTAAAGTAGCAGGATACAAAATTAATGCACAGAATTCTCTAGCATTCCTATACACTAATGATGAAAAATCTGAAAGTGAAATCAAGAAAACACTCCCATTTACCACTGCAACAAAAAGAATAAAAATCTAGGAATAAACCTACCTAAGGAGACAAAAGACCTGTATGCAGAAAATTATAAGACACTGATGAAAGAGATTAAAGATGATACAAATAGATGGAGAGATATACCATGTTCTTGGATTGTAAGAATCAACATTGTGAAATGACTCTACTACCCAAAGCAATCTACAGATTCAATGCAATCCCTATCAAACTACCACTGGCATTTTTCACAGAACCAGAACAAAAAAATTCACAATTTGTATGGAAACACAAAAGACCCCAAATAGCCAAAGCAATCTTGAGAACGAAAAATGGAGCTGGAGGAATCAGGCTCTCTGACTTCAGACTATACTACAAAGCTAGCTACAGTAATCAAGACAGTATGGTACTGGCACAAAAACAGAAAGATAGATCAATGGGACGGGATAGAAAGCCCAGAGATAAACCCACGCACATATGGTCACCTTATCTTTGATAAAGGAGGCAAGAATATACAGTGGAGAAAAGACAGCTTCTTCAATAAGTGATCCTGGGAAAAATGGACAGGTACATGTAAAACTATGAGAGTAGAACACTCCCTAACACCATACACAAAAATAAGCTCAAAATGGATTAAAGATCTAAATGTAAGGTCAGAAACTATCAAACTCTTAGAGGAAAACATAGGCAGGACACTCTATGACATAAATCACAGCAAGATCCTTTTTGACCCACCTCCTAGAGAAATGGAAATAAAAACAAAAATAAACAAATGGGACCTAATGAAACTTCAAAGCTTTTGCACAGCAAAGGAAACCATGAACAAGACGAAAAGACAACCCTCAGAATGGGAGAAAATATTTGCAAATGAAGCAACTGACAAAGGATTAATCTCCAAAATGTACAAGCAGCTCATGCAGCTCAATAACAAAAAAACAAACAACCCAATCCAAAAATGGGCAGAAGACCTAAATAGACATTTCTCCAAAGAAGATATACAGATTGCCAACAAACACGTGAAAGAATGCTCAACATCATTAATCATTAGAGAAATGCAAATCAAAACTACAATGAGATAGCATCTCACACCAGTCAGAATGGCCATCATCAAAAAATCTAGAAACAATAAATGCTGGAGAGGGTGTGGAGAAAAGGGAACACTCTTGAACTGTTGGGGGGAATGTAAATTGATACAGCCACTATGGAGAACAGTATGGAGGTTCCTTAAAAAACTACAAATAGAACTACCATACGACCCAGAAATCCCACTACTGGGCATATACCCTGAGAAAACCATAATTCAAAAAGAGTCATGTACCAAAATGTTCATTGCAGCTCTATTTACAATAGCCAGGACATGGAAGCAACCTAAGTGTCCATCATCAGATGAATGGATAAAGAAGATGTGGCACATATATACAATGGAATATTACTCAGCCATAAAAAGAAACGAAATTGAGTTATTTTTAGTGAGGTGGATGGACCTAGAGTCTGTCATACAGAGTGAAGTAAGTCAGAAAGAGAAAAACAAAAACCGTATGCTAACACATATATATGGCATCTAAGAAAAAAAAAAAGGGTCATGAAGAACCTAGGGGTAAGACGGGAATAAAGACACAGACCTACTAGAGAATGGACTTGAGGATATGGGGAGGGGGAAGGATAAGCTGTGACAAAGTGAGAGAGTGGCATGGACATATATACACTACCAAACGTAAAATAGATAGCTAGTAGGAAGCAGCCGCTTGGCACAGGGAGATCAGCTCAGTGCTTTGTGACCACCTAGAGGGGTGGGATAGGAAGGGTGGGGGAGGGAGGGAGACGCAAGAGGGAAGAGATATGGGAACATATGTATATATATATAACTGATTCATTTTGTTATAAAGCAGACACTAACACACCACTGTAAAGTAATTATACTCCAATAAAGATGTTAAAAATAAATAAAACAAAATAAAAATAGGCAGAGAATTTGAATAGACATTTTTCCAAAGAAGACATACAGATAACTAAAAGGCACACATGAAACAATGTTCAATATCACTAATCATTAGGGAAGTTCAAATCAAAACACCAGTGAGATATCACCTCATACCTGCAGAATGGCTATTATCAAAAGGATAAGAAATAGCAAGTGTTGGCCAGGATATGAAGAAAAGAGAACCCTCATGCACTGTTGGTGGAAATGTAAATTGGTACAGCCACTGTGGAAAACAGCATGGAGCTTCCTCAAAAAATTAAAAATAGGGCATCCCTGGTGGCGCAGTGGTTGGGAGTCTGCCTGCCAATGCAGGGGACATGGGTTTGTGCCCCAGTCCAGGAAGATCCCACGTGCCACGGAGAGGCTAGGGCCATGAGCCATGGCCACTGAGCCTGCGCGTCCAGAGCCTGTGCTCTGCAACGGGAGAGGCCACAACAGTGAGAGGCCCACATACCGCAAAAAAAAAAAAAAGAAAAAATTAAAAATAGAACTACCATATAAGCCAGCAATTCCACTTCTGGGTATTTATCTGAAGAAAATGAAAACACTAATTCAAAAAGATAAAGGCACCCCTAGGTTCACTGCAGCATATTTATAATAACCAGGATACGGAAACAACTTAAGGGTCTATCAATGGATGAATGGATAAAGGAGATGTTTTTATATATATATGTTTATATATATATATATAATATAAATATTTTATATTTATATGTACATAATGGAATACTATTCAGCCATAAAAAAGAATGAAATGGACATTGAGGGTATTACATTAAGTGAAATAAGGCAGATAGAGAAAGACAAATACCATATGATTTCACTTACCTGTGAGATCTAACAAACAAATGAACAAACAAAACAAAACACATAGATACAGGGACCAGATTGATGGTTGCCAGAATGGGGGGAGGTGGGCAAAAATGGGTGAAGGGGATAAAGAGGTACAAACCTCCAGTTATAAAATAAATAAGTCTTATAGTTTTCAGAGCACAGGTCTTTTGTCTCCTTAGGTGTGGTTATTCCTAGGAGTTTTATTCTTTTTGATGTGATGGTAAATGGGGTTGTTTCTTGAATTTCTCTTTCTGATGTTTTGTTGTTAGTGTATAGAAATGCAACAGATTTCTGTGTATTAATTTTGTAACCTGCAACTTTACCAAATTCGTTGATGAGCTCTAGTAGTTTTCTGGTAGCATCTTTAGGATTTTCTATGTATAGTAACATGTCATCTGCAAACAGTGACAGTTTAACTTCTTTTCCCATTTGGATTCCTTTTATTTCTTTTTATTCTCTGATTGCTATAGCTAGGACTTCCAAAACTATGTTGAATAAAAGTGACAAGAGTGAACATCCTTGTCTTGTTCCTGATCTTAGAGGAAATGTTTTTAGCTTTTCACCATTGAGTATGATGTTAGCTGTAGGTTTGTCATATATGGCCTTTATTATGTTGAGGTATGTTCCCTCTATGCCCACTTTCTGGACAGTTTTTATCATAAATGGGTGTTGAATTTTGTCAAAAGCTTTTTCTGCAAATATTGAGATGATCATATCACCTCACACCAGTCAGAATGGCTATCATCAAAAAATCCACAAACAGTAAATGCTGGAGAGTGTGTGGAGAGAAGGGAACCCTCCTATACTGTTGGTGGGAATGTAAACTGGTGCAGCCACTATGGAGAACAGTATAGAGGTTCCTTAAAAAACTAAAAATAGAGCTACCATATGATTCTGCAATCCCACTCCTGGGCATACACCCAGAGAAAAACATGGTTTGAAAGAATACATGCACCCCAATGTTCATTGCAGCACTGTTTACAATAGCCAAGACATGGAAGCAACCTAAATGTCCATCGACAAAAGAATGGATAAAGAAGATGTGGACATATATACAATGGAATATTACTCAGCCATTAAAAAGAATGAAATAATGCCATTTGCAGTAACATGGGTGGACTTATAGATTGTCATATTGAGTGAAGTAAGTCAGATAGAGAAAGAGAAATATATGACTGCTTCTCTGCAGAATCTAAAAAATGATACAAATGAACTTATATACAAATCAGAAGCAGACTCACAGACTTAGAGAATGAACTTATGGTTACCAGAGGGGAAGGGTAGGAGGGAGAGATATTTAGGGAGCTTGGGATTGACATGTACACACTACTATATTTAAAATGGATAACCAACAAGGACCTACTGTATAGCAGAGGGAACTCTGCTCAATATCCTGTAACAAACTAAATGCAAAAAGAATTTGAAAAAGAATAGACACATGTATATGTATAACTGAATCACTTTGTTGTACACCTGAAACTAATACAACATTGTTAATCAACTGTACTCCAATATAAAATTAAAAGTTTCTTTAAAAAATGAGAAAAATAAATAAAATTTAAAAGTCATGGGGATATTATATACAGCATGGTGACTATAATCAGTAATATTGTATTGCAGATTTGAAAGTTGCTAATAAAGTAAATCTTGAAAGTTCTCATCACATAAAAAAATTTTTGTAACTTTGTATGGTAACAGATGGTATAACTAGACTTATTGTGGCGGTCATTTTGCAATGTATACAAAAGTTGAATCATTATGTTGTACACCTAAAACTAGTATAATGTTGTATGTCAATTGCACTTCAATTTAAAAAGAAATCTATCACAGGAAACTGAAAAAAAAAACCCAACAAACAAACACAAGAAGAATCTTCCTTGAGCTCCTATTATGTTGTAGGCAGTTTAAATACATGATCTCATTTAGGTACTATTATTATCTCCATTTTGTAAATGACAAAACTGATATTTAATGTGGTTAAATAGTTTACCCAAAGTCATACAGCTGACAAGCAGCAGAGCTAGGAACATGGATTCTTAGCAATATGTTATATCGCTCCTCACCCATCATGAAACATTGTATCAAAGTCCTTGTAAAAACATGTACAGTTCAACTGAATCTTACTGTTAGAAATATTACAGGAAATGTCAAAGTAACCAGATACTCAAATTTAATGGGAGACATACATGTTGGTCAAAAATGACACCAAGCTTGGGAAGTGCTATAACTGATGTAAACATGGGCAAATGGAGGGCTCACTGCAGGTGTGGGGAGGACCATTTGGATAAGAAAACAGCATATGCAAAGACATGGAGGCACAGAAGAGTGTGCTGAAGGGTAATGCATAGGTTAGGAGCACAGCAGAGACACTTTTTAGCTATTCCAACTTTAAACCAGCATTTATTCTTTTTTTTTTAAGTTTTCTCATTTGTTCTATTTTTTATTTTCTTTTTTTAACATCTTCATTCGAGTATAATTGCTTTACAATGTTGTATTAGTTTCTGCTGTATAACAAAGTGAATCAGCTATACATATACAGATATCCCCATATCCCCTCCCTCTTGCATCTTCCTCCCACACTCCCTACCCCACCCCTCTAGATGGTCACAAAGCACTGAGCTGATCTCCCCGTGCTATGCAGCTGCTTCCCACTAGCTATCTGCTTTACATTTGGTAGTGTGTATATGTCACTGTTACTCCCTCACTTTGCCCCAGCTTACCCTTCCCCCTCCCCATGTCCTCAAGTCCATTCTCTATGTCTGCGCCTTTATTCCTGTCCTGCCCCTAAAACCAGCATTTATTCTTTTTATTGGAAATGTTTGTGTTTGCAGATAATTTTCTGCTATATTACCCTGTTTTGTGGAATGCTAAGGAATGAAATACCTCTTTGAACTTAAAGTTTGGTAATATCAAGTCTTGATGATCATATACCAAAAAATAGAACTTCCATGAACAAAAATCACTAACTTACCAGGTGACAAAGGCATAAATTGCTCCAATGATGATAATGGCTATTGCATAATGCCAACAAAAGCATATGGTGAGAAACATAACGTTGTCATGATCCAGTGAATCCCATGCAGGACCTCCACTGGGGGGATAAAGGACAAACCCAATCTGTAATTTAAAACAAAGAACACACATTAAAAAATACCAGCCATATTCCCAAAGATGGTACATTTCAAAATGTTTCATTTCAAGATTAATGGTAACAGATAACTCCCATTACCTGAGATGCTACAGATAAGATATCTGCTGCCTGTTTTAGTAATATAGACAGTATCTACTCGATCATATTTTTGGAAAAAATGTTAAGGATATTTACAGATCAATTTTCAAAATATGAATAGTAATCATCTCTGGGGATTGGTGAACTTCCAGATGATGTGTTAGGTTTCTAAGCTGTGCAGTTTAACTCAGTTATTTCAAAATCAGAGTTTAAAAAAAAAAGGTTTTAAAATAAAGCCCACGGGTAACATTATATTCAATGATAAAGACTGAAAGCTTGTCTCGTAAGATCAGGAACAAGACAAGGGTGTCTTGTTTTACAAATTCCATTCAACGTTGTACTAGAAATTCAAGCCAGAGCAATTAGCTAAGAAAAACAGACAAAGAGCATCCAGATTGCAAAGGAAGAAGTAAAACTATATTCACAAATGACATGATCTTATATATACAGAAAATTCTGAAGAATCCACAAAAAAACTATTAGAGCTAATAAATTAATTTAGCATACTTGCAGGATACAAAATCAACACATAAAACATGCAATGAACAATCAAAAAAATTAAGGTAGGAAAACAATTCCACTTACAATAGCATTGAAAAGAATGAAATACTTAGGAATAAATTTAATCAAGGAGGTTCAAGACTTGTACCTTGCAAACTACAAAACATTGTTGAAAGTGATCGAACAAGATCTAAATAACTGGAAGTATATCTCATGTTCATGAACTGGAGCAGTTAATATTGTTAAGATGGCAATAAAAAAACAGAACATGAATCTGATCAAACCTCTAGATCTAACAAGATCGGGCATGTTGAAAAGTGTTAAATGTGATGGTTAATTTCACATGTCAACTTGACTGGGTCATAGGATGTACAGATACTTGGTTAAACATGATTTTGGGGTGTGTTTGTGAGGGTATTTCCAGATGAGATTAGCACTTGAATCTGTAAAAATCTAAGTAAAGCAGATCCTCCTCCACAGTGCGTGTGGGCATCATACAATCCATTGAAGGCTGAAGAGAGCAAAAAGCAGAGGGAGGGAGAATTGGCTCTGCCTCACCACTGAGCTGCAACTTTGGCCTTCTCCTGCCTCAAACTAGAACTTGTACCATCAGCTCTCCGCTTTCAGGACTGGACCTACAGCACCAGCTTTCCTGGGTCTGTAGAATGCAGGTGGCAGATCATGGGACTTCTCAGCCTCCACAATTATGGGAACCAATTCCTAAAAAACAATCTCTCTCTCTTCCTCTCTCTATAGATATAGATATATTATAGATATAGATACAATTATATATTATATATAAAATATATATAGTATATATTTGGTTCTGTTTCTCTGGAGAACCCTGACCAATACACTGGATGATAAATTGATAAATACCACTACTTTTGTATATATTTAAGATTTACCATAATAAAAGTTTTTAAAAATTCCTTTTTCATAGGAACGTTAAAAAAAAGAGAGAGAGAGAGAGATGGCAATAACACCCAAAGCAATCTACAGATTCAGTATGATCCTTATCAAAATCCCAGTAGTCTTTTTTGCAGAAATAGAAAGCTGATACTAAAAATTATATGGAATTACAAGGGACCCAGAATAGCCAAAACAACCTTGAAAAAGAAAAGCAAAGTTGTAAGACTTACACTTACTGATTTCAAAACTTACTACAAAAACTACAGCAATCAAAACATTGTGGTACTAACATAATGGTAGACATACAGATCAATTAAATAGAATTGAGAGTCCAGAAATAAGCCCATACACCTGTAGTAAATTGGTTTTTGAAAAGAGTGCCAAGGCCATTCAATGGGGAAACGAAAGTCTCTTCAACAAATGGTACTGGGGAAACTGGATATACACATGCAAAAAAAAAAAAAAAAAAAGAATTTGGACTCTTACATTACACCACATTCAAAAATTAATTCAAAATGGATCAAAAACCTAAACATGAGAACTAAAATCCTAACTCTTAGAAGAAAACTAAGGAAAAACCTTCATGACCTGGGATTTAGTGCTGATTTCGTATACATGACACCAAAAACACATCAAAATTAAAAGTTTTGGTGGGGGCTTCCCTGGTGGCACAGTGGTTAAGAATCCGCCTGCCAATGCAGGGAACACGGGTTCGAGCCCTGGTCCAGTAAGATCGCACATGCCACGAAGGAACTAAGCCCGTGTGCCATAACTACTGAGCCTGCGCTGTAGAGCCTGCATGTGACAACTACTGAGCCCATATGGCATAACTACTGAAGCCCCTGTGCCTAGAGCCCGTGCTCCACAACAAGAGAAGCCACCGCAATGAGAAGTCCACACACCACAACGAAGAGTAGCCCCTGCTCACCGCAACTACAGAAAGCCCGTGCGCAGCAATGAAGACCTGACACAGCCAAAAATAAAGAAAGAAAGAAAAACAAAGCTCAGAGGTTTCCAGGAAGATGGCGGAAGAGTAAGGCGTGGAGATCACCTTTCTCCCCACAGATACTCCAGAAATACATCTACACGTGGAACAACTCCTACAGAACACCCACTGAACGCTGGCAGAAGACCTCAGACCTCCCAAAAGACAAGAAATCCCCCACGTACCTGGGTAGGGCAAAAGAAAAAAGAATAAACAGAGACATAAGAATAGGGACGGGACCTGCACCAGAGGGAGGGAGCTGTGAAGGAGTAACGGTTTCCACACACTAGGAAGCCCCTTCGCGGGCGGAGACAGCGGGTGGCGGAGGGGAAAGCTTCAGAGCCGCGGAGGAGAGCACAGCAACAGGGGTGCGGGGGGCAAAGCACAGAGGATCAGGGCCGAACGGCACTCACCAGCCCGAGAGGCTTGTCTGCTCACCCGCCAGGGCGGGCGGGGCTGGGAGCTGAGGCCTGGGCTTCGGTTGGAGCGCTGGGAAAGGACTGAGGTTGGCAGTGGGAACACAGACTGAAGGGGGTTAGTGCGCCACGGCTGGTCGGGAGGGAGTCCGGGGAAAAGTCTGGACCTGCCGAAGAGGCAAAAGACTTTTTCTTCCCTCTTTGTTTCCTGGTGCGCGAGGAGAGGGGATTAAGAGCGCTGCTTAAAGGAGCTCCAGAGACGGGCGCAAGCCGCGGCTAAAAGCACGGACCCCAGAGACGCTAAGGCTGCTGCTGCTGCCGCCACCAAGAAGCCTGTGTGCGAGCACAGGTCACTATCCACACCCCCCTTCCGGGGAGCCTGTGCAGCCCACCACTGCCAGGGCCCCAGGATCCAGGGACAACTTCCCCAGGATAACCCACGGCGTGACTCAGGCTGGTGCAACGTCACGCTGGCCTCTACCGCCGCAGGCTTGCCCCGCATTCCGTGCCCCTCCCTCCCACCTGGCCTGAGTGAGCCACAGTCCCGGAAGCAGCGGCTCCTTTAACCCCGTCCTGTCTGAGCAAAAAACAGACGCCCTCCAGCTACGTACACGCAGAGGCGAGGCCAAATCCAAAGCTGAGGGCCTGGGAGCTGTGAGAACACAGAAGAGAAAGGGAAATCTCTCCCAGCGGCTCAGAAACAGCGGATTAAATCTCCACAATCAACTTGATATACCCTGCATCTGTGGAATACCTGAATAGACAACGAATCATCCCAAATTGAGGAGGGGACTTTGAGAGCAAGATTTATTATTTTTTCCCCTTTTCCTCTTTTTGTGAGTGTGTATGTGGATGCTTCTGTGTGAGATTTCTGTCTGTATAGCTTTGCTTCCACCATTTGTCCTAGGGTTCTATCAGTCCGTATTTTTTTTAATCTTTTTTTCTTAATAATTATTTTTTTATTTTAATAACGTTATTATATTTTAACATACTATATTTTATTTTACTTTACCTTCTTTCTTTCTTTTTTTTCCTTCCTTCCCTTCCTCCCTCCCTCCCTCCCTCATTTTTCTTTCTTTCTACTTCTACTAATTCTTTCTTTCTAATTTTTCTCCATTTTATTCTGAGCTGTGTGATGAAAGGCTCTTGGTGCTGCAGCCAGGAGTCAGTGCTGTGCCTCTGAGGTGGGAGAGACAACTTCAGGACACTGGTCCACAGGAGACCTCCCAGCTCCACATAATATCAAACGGTGAAAATCTCCCAGAGATCTCCATCTCAACACCAGCACCCAGCTTCACTCAACGACCAGCAAGCTACAATGCTGAACACCCTATGCCAAACAACTAGCAAGCCAGGAAAACAACCCACCCATTAGCAGAGAGGCTGCTTAAAATCATAATAAGTCCACAGACACCCCAAAACACACGACCAGGCGTGAACCTGCCCATCAGAAAGACAAGATCCAGCCTCACCCACCAGAACACAGGCACTAGTCCCCTCCACCAGGAAGCCTACACAACCAACTGAACCACCTTAGCCACTGGGGACAGACAGCAAAAACAATGGGAACTATGAAACTGCAGCCTGCAAAAAGGAGATCCCAGACACAGTAAGGTAAGCAAGAGAGAAGACAGAAAAACACACAGCAGATTAAGGAGCAAGATAAAAACCCACCAGACCTAACAAATGAAGAGGAAATAGGCAGTCTACCTGAAAAAGAATTAAGAATAATGATAGTAAAGATGATCCAAAATCTTGGAAATAGAATAGACAAAATGCAAGAAACATTTAACAAGGACCTAGAAGAACTAAAGATGAAACAAACAATGATGAACAACACAATAAATGAAATTAAAAATACTCTAGATGGGATCAATAGCAGAATAACTGAGACAGAAGAACGGATAAGTGACGTGGAAGATAAAATAGTGGAAATAACTACTGCAGAGCAGAATAAAGAAAAAAGAATGAAAGAACTGAGGACAGTCTCAGAGACCTCTGGGACAACAATAAACACACCAACATTCGAATTATAGGGGTTTCAGAAGAAGAAGAGAAAAAGAAAGGGACTGAGAAAATATTTGAAGAGATTATGGTTGAAAACTTCCCTAATATGGGAAAGGAAATAGTTAATGAAGTCCAGGAAGCACAGAGAGTCCCATACAGGAAAAATCCAAGGAGAAATACCCCAAGACACATATTAATCAAACTCTCAAAAATTAAATACAAAGAAAACATATTAAAAGCAGCAAGGGAAAAACAACAAATAACACATAAGGGAATCCCCATAAGGTTAACAGCTGATCTTTCAGCAGAAACTCTGCAAGCCAGAAGGGACTGGCAGGACATATTTAAAGTGATGAAGGAGAAAAACCTGCAACAAATATTACTCTACAGAGCAAGGATCTCATTCAGATTTGATGGAGAAATTAAAACCTTTACAGACAAGAAAAGCTGAGAGAGTTCAGCACTACCAAAACAGCTTTACAACAACTGCTAAAGGAACTTCTCTAGGCAAGCAACACAAGAGAAGGAAAAGACCTACAATAACGAACCCAAAACAATTAAGAAAATGGGAATAGGAACATACATATCGATAATTACCTGAAAGGTAAATGGACTAAATGCTCCCACCAAAAGACACAGATTGGCTGAATGGATACAAAAACAAGACCCATATATATGCTGCCTACAAGAGACCCACTTCAGACCTAGAGACAAATACAGACTGAAAGTAAGGGGATGGAAAAAGATATTTCATGCAAATGTAAACCAAAAGAAAGCTGGAGTAACAATTCTCATATCAGACAAAATAGACTTTAAAATAAAGACTACTAGAAGAGACAAAGAAGGACACTACATAAAGATCAAGAGATCAATCCAAGAAGAAGATATAAAAATTGTAAATATTTATGCATCACATAGGAACACCTCAGTGCATAAGGCAAATACTAACAGCCATAAAAGGGGAAATCGACAGTAACCCATTCATAGTAGGGGACGCTAACACCCCACTTTCACCAATGGACAGATCATCCAAAATGAAAATAAATAAGGAAACACAAGCTTTAAATGATGCATTACACAAGATGGACTTAATTGATATTATAGGACATTCCATCCAAATACAACAGAATACACATTTTCTCAAGTGCTCATGGAACATTCTCCAGGATAGATCATATCTGGGGTCACAAATCAAGCCTTGGTAAATTTAAGAAAATTGAAATTGTATCAAGTATCTTTTCTGACCACAACGCTATGAGACTAGATATCAATTACAGTAAAAGACCTGTAAAAAAATACAAACACATGGAGGCTAAACAATACACTACTTAATAATGAAGTGATCACTGAAGAAATCTAAAAGGAAATTAAAAAATACCTAGAAACAAATGACAATGGAGACACAACAACCCAAAATCTATGGGATGCAGCAAAGCAGTTCTAAGAGGGAAGTTTATAGCAATACAATCCTACCTTAAGAAATAGGAAACACCTCGAATAAACAACCTAACCTTGCACCTAAAGCAATTAGAGAAAGAAGAACAAAAAAACCCCAAAGTTAGCAGAGGAAAGAAATCATAAAAATCAGATCAGAAATACATGAAAGAGAAATGAAGGAAACGATAGCAAAGATCAATAAAACTAAAAGCTGGTTCTTTGAGAAGATAAGCAAAATTGATAAACCACTAGCCAGACTCATCAAGAAAAAAAGGGAGAAGACTCAAATCAATAGAATTAGAAATGAAAAAGGAGAAGTAACAACTGACACTGCAGAAATAAAAAAGATCATGAGAAATTACTACAAGCAACTCTATGCCAATAAAATGGACAACCTGGAAGAAATGGACAAATTCTTAGAAATGCACCACCTGCCAAGACTGAATCAGGAAGAAATAGAAAATTTGAACAGACCAATCACAAGCACCGAAATTGAAACTGTGATTAAAAATCTTTCAACAAACAAAAGCCCAGGACCAGATGGCTTCACAGGCAAATTCTATCAAACATTTAGAGAAGAGCTAACACCTATCCTTCTCAAACTCTTCCAAAATATAGCAGAGGGAGGAACACTCCCAAACTCATTCTACGAGGCCACCATCACCCTGATACCAAAACCAGACAAGGATGTCACAAAGAAAGAAAACTACAGACCAATATCACTGATGAACATAGATGCAAAAATCCTCAACAAAGTACTAGTAAACAGAATCCAACAGCACATTAAAAGGATCATACACCATGATCAAGTGGGGTTTATTCCAGGAATGCAAGGATTCTTCGATATATGCAAACCAAAAATGTGATACATCATATTAAAACACTGAAGGAGAAAAACCATATGATCATCTCAATAGATGCAGAGAAAGCTTTTGACAAAACTCAACACCCATTTATGATAAAAAACCCTGCAGAAAGTAGGCACAGAGGGAACTTTCCTCAACATAATAAAGGCCATATATGACAAACCCACAGCCAACATCGTCCTCAATGGTGAAAAACTGAAAGCATTTCCACTAAGATCAGGAACAAGACAAGGTTGCCCATTCTCACCACTCTTATTCAACATAGTTTTGGAAGTTTTAGCCACAGCAATCAGAGAAGAAAAGGAAATAAAAGGAATCCAAATCGGAAAAGAAGAAGTAAAGCTGTCACTGTTTGCAGATGATGTGATACTATACATAGAGAATCCTAAAGATGCTACCAGAAAACTACTAGAGCTAATCAATGAATTTGGTAAAGTAGCAGGATATAAAATTAATGCACAGAAATATCTGGCATTCCTATACACCAATGATGACAAATCTGAAAGTGAAATCAAGAAAACACTCCCATTTACCATTGCAACAAAAAGAATAAAATATCTAGGAATAAACCTACCTAAGGAGACAAAAGACCTGTATGCAGAAAATTATAAGACACTGATGAAAGAAATTAAAGATGATACAAATAGATGGAGAGATATACCATGTTCTTGGCTTGGAAGAATCCACATTGTGAAATGGCTCTACTACCCAAAGCATCTACAGATTCAATGCAATCCTTATCAAACTACCACCGGTATTTTGTATAGAACTAGAACAAGAACTTTCACAATTTGTATGGAAACACAAAAGACCCCAAATAGCCAAAGCAATCTTGAGAACGAAAAAAGGAGCTGGAGGAATCAGGCTCCCTGACTTCAGACTATACTACAAAGCTACAGTATTCAAGACAGTATGGTACTGGCACAAAAACAGAAAGATAGATCAATGGAATAGGATAGAAAGCCCAGAGATAAACCCACACACATATAGTCACCTTATTTTTGATAAAGGAGGCAGGAATGTACAGTGGAGAAAGGACAGCCTCTTCAATAAGTGGTGCTGGGAAAACTGGACAGGTATATGTGAAAGCATGAGATTAGATCACTCCCTAACACCATACACAAAAATAAGCTCAAAATGGATTAAAGACCTAAATGTAAGGCCAGAAACTATCAAACTCTTAGAGGAAAACATAGGCAGAACACTCTATGACATAAATCACAGCAAGATCCTTTTTGACCCACCTCCTAGAGAAATGGAAATAAAAACAAAAATTAAAAAATAGGACCTAATGAAACTTCAAAACTTTTGCACAGCAAAAGAAACCATAAAAAAGACCAAAAGACAACCCTCAGAATGGGAGAAAATATTTGCAAATGAAGCAACTGACAAAGGATTAATCTCCAAAATTTATAAGCAGCTCATGCAGCTCAATAACAAAAAAACATACAACCCAATCCAAAAATGGGCAGAAGACCTAAATGGACATTTCTCCAAAGATATACAGACTGCCAACAAATACATGAAGGAATGCTCAACATCATTAATCATTAGAGAAATGCAAATCAAAACTACAATGAGATATCATCTCACACCAGTCAGAATGGCCATCATCAAAAAATCTAGAAACAATAAATGCTGGAGAGGGTGTGGAGAAAAGGGAACACTCTTGAACTGTTGGGGGGAATGTAAATTGATACAGCCACTGTGGAGAACAGTATGGAGGTTCCTTAAAAAACTACAAATAGAACTACCATATGACCCAGCAATCCCACTACTGGGCATATACCCTGAGAAAACCATAATTCAAAAAGAGTCATGCACCAAAATATTCATTGCAGCTATCTTTACAATAGCCCGGAGATGGAAACAACCTAAGTGTCCATCATCGGATGAATGGATAAAGAAGATGTGGCACATATATACAATGGAATATTACTCAGGCATAAAAAGAAACAAAATTGAGCTATTTGTAATGATGTGGATAGACCTAGAGTCTGTCATACAGAGTGAATTAAGTCAGAAAGAGAAAGACAAATACCGTATGCTAACACATATATATGGAATTTAAGAAAAAAATGTCATGAAGAACCTAGGGGTAAGACAGGAATAAAGACACAGACCTACTAGAGAATGGACTTGAGGATATGGGGAGGGGGAAAGGTAAGCTGTGACAAAGCGAGAGAGAGGCATGGACATATATACACTACCAAACGTAAGGTAGATAGCTAGTGGGAAGCAGCCGCCTAGCATAGGGAGATCAGCTCGGTGCTTTGTGACCACCTGGAGGGGCGGGATAGGGAGGGTGGGAAGGAGGGGGATGCAAGAGGAAAGAGATATGGGAACATATGTATATGTATAACTGATTCACTTTGTTATAAAGCAGAAACTAACACACCATTGTAAAGCAATTATACTCCAATAAAGATGTAAAAAAATAATAAGAATAAGAAAAAAAAAGCTCAGCTATTAAAAAAAAAGCTTTTGTGCATCAAAGGACACGATCAGGAAAATGAAAAGACAATCACAGCATAGGAGAAAATCCTTGCAAATCATATATCTGGTAAGGAACTAATATCAAGAATATATAAAGAACTAAATCTCAACAAAAAGCTAAAAAAATTTTAATGGGCAAAGGAATAGAAGACTCATTTTCCAAAAGAAAGTGTACAAATGGTCGATAAGCTCAAGAAAAAATTATGAACATCATTAGTTATTAGAGAAATGCAAATCAAAACCACTATGAGATACCACTTCACACCTCCTAGGATGGTAATAATAATAATAAGTAACAAGTGTTGGTAAGGATATGGTGAAATTGGAATCGTAATACATTGCTGGTGAGAATGTAAAATGGTACAGCTATGTGGAAAACAATTTGACAGTGTCTCAAAAAGTTAAATATAGAATTATCACATGACTTGGCAATTTCATTCTAGGTACTATACATACCCAAAATAATTGAAAGCAAACAAAAACTTCTACACAAATGTTCATAGCAGCATTATTCACAAGAGCCAAAAGTTAAAAACAATCCAAATGTCCATCAGCTGATGATGAATTAGCACCATGTGGTATTATGGCAGTATATTATTCAGCCATAAAAAGTGACATATTAATATATAATACAACATGGATGAACCTTGAAAACATGTCAGAGAAAGAAACTAGACACAAAAGGTAACATATTGCATGATTCTGTTTACATGAAATAGCCAGAATAGGTAAATCCATAGCAACAGAAAGCAGAGTGGTAACCAGGGACTGGGAGGAGAGGAAAAGGAAATGACTGGTTAATGGATCCGTGGTTTCCTTTTGGGGTGATGAAAATGTTTTAGAACTAAATAGAGGTGATAGTTGCACAACACTGTGAATGTACTAAATGCTGCTGAATTATACACTTTAAAATGCATAAAATGTTGCCAGAGAGGAGAGAGGTGGGGGGGGATGAGAGAAATCAGTGAGGGAGATTAAGAGGTACAAGCTTCCAGTCACAAAATAAAAGAGTCACAGGTATGAAATGTACAGTGTTGGGAATAGTCAATAATTATGTAATAGCTTTGTATGGTGACAGATGGCAACTAGAGTATTGTGGTGATCATTTTGAAATGTATAGAAATATCAAATCACTATGTTGTGCATGAGGGACTAACAAATAAAATTTTTATTTTTCAATTATACTTCAAAAACAAACAAACAAATTCTTAGAAAAAGAGATCAGATTTGTGGTTACCAGAAGTGGAAGGTGGGAGGAAGAGATATTGGATAAAGGCACTCAAAAGGTACAAACTTCCAGTTATACAATAAATAAGTAATATAATGTACAATATGATCAATAGAATTATCACTGCTGTATGTTATATATGAAAGTTAGAGTAAATTCTAAGATTTCTTATCACAGGAAAAAGAATTTTTTTTCTTTGTCTTTAATTTTGTTTCCACATGAGATGATGGATGTTCACTAAACTTATTTTGGTAATCATTTCATTAGGTAAGTGAAATCATTATGCTGTACACTGTAAATTTATACTGGGCTGTACATCAATTATTCCTTAATAAAACTGGAAAAGGAAGGGAGGGAGGGAGGCAGGAGGGAAGGAAGGAAGGAAGGAAGGAAGGTTAATTCTATGTTATATGAATTTTACTCCAATAAAAATTTAAGATACATAGATGATAGGTAGATAGATAGAGGAACAGGTGTCAGGTTTCAAGATCCAAACGAAATAGAAAACCAAGATAATTACTTGGATAATTGTACAAATGTCTATCATATTAGCTAACTATGTGTCAGTTACAGTGCTTAGGAGGTTTCCTTACTATGGCCCTTCAATAATGTGGTCTTTTTTTTTTTTTTTTTTTTTAAGGCTGCGTTGGGTCTTCATTGCTGCGTGCAGGCTTTCTCTAGTTGCGGTAAATGGGGGCTACTCTTCATTGAGGTGTGCCGGCTTCTCACTGCGGTGCCTTCTATCGTTGTGGAGCACGGGCTCTAGGCGCGCAGGTTTCAGTAGTTGTGGCTCGTGGGCTCTAGCGCGCAGGCTCAGTAGTTGTGGCGCAGGGGCTTAGTTGCTCCGTGGCATGTAGGATCATCCCGGACCAGGGCTCCAACCCGTGTCCCCTGCATTGGCAGGTGGATTCTTAACCACTGTGCCACCAGGGAAGTCCCCAATAATGTGCTATTATCCCAAGTTAATGTATTGTTATCCTCTTTAACCAGATGAGAAAATTAGGTGGTTTAGTGATTTGCTCCTGATCATACATCTAATAAATGAAATCTTACAGGGGAAAAAAAAAGGATTTAGTTTATAATATTGAGTGAAACCATTTCTGTTTGAAATTTCAAGTAATGTGAATAAATCGGGGAAAGCTAAGATTTGTGCCTTAATCACGTGTTCCTGTTTCCCATTTTAAAGGATTCCCTTTAGTTGGAAGGAGAACTGCCATTTGTACCACTTGGTAGATGTACTGCCATGTGTCAGGCACTTTAACCACACTCATACACATAAACTTCACAGTAATTCTCATTCTCACAACAACCCCAGGAAGAAGGTATCATTATCCCCATATTACAGAGGGTAAAACTGGAACTCAGAGACTTCAGTAACTTCCCCAACATTTCAAAATGGCCAAATGACTAAGACAGGGTTCCAAACCATGACCGTCTGGCTGCAAAACTCTGTGTGTTCTTTCTTCTACCCCACACTCTCTTTCATCATTTAGCCTTTCGTGGAGCAGTATGAAGGACAGTGGCCTGGACAACAGGGTCCATGTGAGTCATCTCAGTAGTTCTGATACGGTTTGAACAATCAGTACTGAGATGGTAGTTGGTCCCATGAAGACATGGTACTGTCTTACCCTTAAAACACAGATTAGAGACTGGCAGACCCTGGTCCACATCTGCATCACAGACATTCTTTGCCTGGCCTGCACACTTTTTAAAATAATTTGAATTAGTTTTCAACATTTAAAAAATTAGGGAACTTCACACAAAAGTCTGCAGTCTCAGCTTATTTCTAAAAATAGAAATATTTCTATTTTTTTTTCCAAAGCATGAGCCACAACATGTGCTCTCCATCGATTTATCATTCAGGTTGGTAGTTGCCTGACCAAGAGGAGCAATCCAGAGGTCTTTATTTTTACTCTGGTGCTATGCATTTTATTTATTAACCAATGTCACATTCATAAAGTTTTCCAAAATATCATGAGTTGAAATTAGCAAGGTACTGTGTAATAACTCCTTCCTGCCCTCCTCTACATCCCAGGAGACAGAATCCCTTTGTTGTCTCTATTTTAGAGATAAGAAAACTAAGTAACGCACGAGCCTGCCCTTCCATCTCCAAACAGTTACAAAAGTATTTGCGTCATTGCTGCTGTGTCTCACCCGCCAAGGGCTGGGGATTCTGCATTAGGACATGGTAACGTTCTAAAGGAATGAGGAGTTAACACCACTGGCAAAAGATAGATCAGTCATCAGATTAGAGATCTGAACCTACAGCATCCAGAAACTCCAGGAGAAAAATGCCACCCAGCTAGTTTGCCTGCTGTTTGGACATATCCGTGTTTTGCAATACCCCTTTATATACTGTTAGGAAAGCTCACTGTGGAGACCACAGTGACCAGAGCCCAGGTCTCTGAAGGCCCTGTAAGAAAGCGAGACTTGCTGGCTCCTCTGTGCTCACTGTTTGGAAATGACAAGAAGGAAACTGACAAGTTTCCTACAAGAAGTCATGTAGTCAATTCTCAGTTCAGGGGGCCCAGCCATTTTAGCTAGGGTGCCAGGACCATGAGAATCTGCCTCTCATGTCCTCCTCTCTCATCAATTCAGGGAGAATGACAGAGAAATTCTGGGTCAAGAAAGGGCCTTTTAGGAAGGTTGAGTTTAATGCACAATGGACTAGCTCTCCAGTTCCCACCTATCAGTGTCACCTATCTTCCTTCAATGCCGTCCACACCACCCATCTACCCCTGATTGGGGAGTGATTTGCTCCAGCTCCAAGAGGGAAGACTTAGCAGTTGTTGTGGGCTAAATGGTGCCCTCTAAAAGGGCATGTTGAAACCCTAACCCCAGATACCTGTGAATGTGACCTCATTTGGAAATAAGTTATTTGTAGATGTCATCCAGATGAGATGAGGTCATATTGGATCAGAACTGGCCCTGCATCTAATGATGGGTGTCCTTACAAGAAGTCCATATGAAGACACAGGCGCACAGAAACACACAGGTGTGACTATGCAGGCAGAGATTGGAGTCATGCTGCCAAGTCAAGGATTGCTGGCAACTGACTAGGAGGGTAGCATGGGACAAATTCTCCCTTTGGGCCCCCAAGACAGAATCAACCTGCTGCCACCTTGATTCTTAGTTCCATCTCCCAGAACAGTGAAGCATAAATTTCCATTGTTTTAAGTCTTCCTGCTTGTGGGAATTTGTGACTGCCGCCCTAGGACACTAATACAGGAAGGAGCTAAGCCTGAAATAAGCAGAAGAGTATCAACTGTCCTAAAGCTCAAGCCTGGACACACTGGTGACTCTCAACCATCTTTCAAACCCCAACTCAAGTTTACCTTCTTCTGGAAGCTTTCTCAACGCTCTTCCTATGGAATTAACAATATCTCCTCAAGGCATGAGGTATTTTCAGGTTGGAATATTTCATTCAAGCAACAGTCTCATGAGACATCATTTCTATTTTTTATTTGAGGAATCTTAAGCTCACAGAATAGCTAGTCTATGGTCATGTGATTAATATGGTAGATCCAGAATTCAGACCCAGGTCTGCTTGGCCTGGAAGCTCACAGACTTCTCCCTCCATGCCATAGTCACAACCCTTTTTTGGAGCTTCCAAAATGAAATCTCTCAGTCATCATCAATTTTACCAAAGCATTTACTGTTTTACACCAGGAAAAGAGAAACTTTGAGCACCCTCTACTGCTAATCTCACTGGGATCCTCATAGACTAATATACTGAACGCTAAATATTTGACTGAAGGCCACTGTGAAGCCTGTGAACAGAGTTAACAGATGTGATTATACTGAAAGCCATAGAAACGTTTGGAAAGTCACTTCAGGCTAAACCCAAGTAAATTAGGAAAGTTGTGGCCAGATAATGCCACAACCCATTAAATCTTCCTTTAAATGTAAAAGTTAGTCACTATTCTTTCATCTGCTGTCCTAATTTCCTTCCTAATATAAAATTCCAAGAAAAAAAAGGTCTGAAAAAGAATTTTTTTCTTGCTGTATCTTGTATGTCACTCCTGAACATCTGTTTTAGACTAGTTTAAGCTTCATTAGTATCACATTTAAAATGTAAATAATTATCTTCTCTAATAGGCATCCAGCCAGGGCCCATTACCTATATGTTACTTCGACTTTCCTAGTGTTTTCTTTCTTATTTTCCAGTCACTTATTTCAACACCATAAGCCTAAGCAAGTGCTTGATCTACCATATCAGACCTCAGACCACTGCTGCTTAGTTGGGTCTTTTTGTCATTTTCAAATGAACTTTTATCATTCTTAAAGGTAAGACAAGGCTGGGTTTTAGTTTGGGCTTAGAGATCTGGGGATCATGGGAGTTGCTGGTGCAATTAGTGGAGCTGGGAGGTACAGCTGAAGCAATTGTCCAACATCTTGAGAAGCAAAGGCAGCAGGTGTGTCTTCCTCATTTCCTGATTCTCTCTGAGCCATGGCTCTGACCATGAAGGGTGGGAATTTGAGAATGACAAAGCGAGCTTTCTAAAGTGAGCTTTAGAAATATTGTCCCACACACAGACTCAGAAAACACGATTCATGGAATAAATGGACCCAAGGGATTTTTTTTTCTTTTTTAAATTGCATCATGGTTAGGTTTTTGAGAAAATATATTTGGCTGTAATGTGGTTTAGGAAAGAGACTATTTTTAATAGGTTGGGAGGAGAATTCCCTCCAGGTTTGTCTACTACCTAATTATTTATAGATGAGTTATTTTAAAAATGGCCACTGTGAGCATTTGCCTCATTCAGTTCACCATACTTACGGTTCCAAGAATCTAGGTGTACCTTTTCTCTTATCTGTCTATATATTGTTTAAGTGCTAGTATTGTGCTTAATATTAACCATGTATGGAGAAGTAGTGAGAGAAAAAAATATGGTGAAAAGGAAATCACAATGTAATAGTATTAGCTTGAGATAGAGTTTGGGGCATAAACATTCATAGCAACAAAACATGGAAGCATAATAAATTCACCTAAGTCCCTGAAACATTTTTGTTTCAGAGGAATCTAACAGGGAGGGGGCGGGGGAGGAGATGTACTATGGCTAAAGCTTCATTTCCTGCCAGTGTGTGTGTTTGCATTGCTACGAAATGTTCATTTTCCTTTAAGTCCCAAACGTTACTTAGTCTGGCTGCCAGGTAAAGAAAGATACTAGTCTAGACATAATGATGGCTGGAAAATTTTTTAAATAATCTCAGATTTATGCCCCAAGACTTTAACCTCATATCTCTTCCTTAGAAAAGCTCCTGGGGAAATGCGAAAAGATTATTTATCTGCCAAAAGGGACAAAATTAAGCCAACCTATTCTCAGTTGTGACACCCCACAGCTACCTCCCTAAGATATTTAATTAATCATTAATTAATCAAATTAGTTTCATTAACTCTGCTCTTACCTTTATTATTCCTTTCTTCAACTCTCTTTGGGTTTCCCCTTTTTACTTTTTTTTTTATATAAGTTTATTTTTTAGTTATTCTTGGCTGCATTGGGTCTTTGTTGCTGCGCGTGGCTTTCTCTAGTTGTGGCACGCGGGCTTCTCATTGCAGTGGCTTCTCTTATTGCAGAGCTCGGGCTCTAGGTGTGTGGGCTTCAGTAGATGTGGCTCATGGGCTCTAGAGCGCAGGCTCAGTAGTTGTGGCGCACGGGCTTAGTTGTTCCGTGGCATGTGGGATCTTCCCGGATCAGGGTTCAAATCCGTGTCCCCTATATTGGCAGGCAGCTTCTTAACCACTGCACCACCGGGGAAGCCCTCCCCTTTTTTCTTACTTTCTAACTTCTTTATTTGAATATTTAGCTCTTTAAGAAACTTAATTTAGTAAATATATGTAGAATCTTCAACACAGCAAAGACAGAATATACTTTCTTTTCAGATACATGGAACATTTACTACCACTGACATTGGGCTATGTCCCAAAGGAAGTCCCAACACATTTCAAAGAGAACACATACAAAGCAACTGAATTGAAAATAAATAATAAAAAGAAAAAATATTTTTGGAAACTGAAAAGTGTACTCCTAAATTACTCATAAATTAAAAAGGAAAGCACATAGAAAATGCAACATTCAAAATTGCCCAAGAGAATAAAGACACAGACCTACTAGAGAATGGACTTGAGGATATTGGGAGGGGGAAGGGTAAGCTGTGACAAATGAGAGAGTGGCATGAACACATATACACTACCAAACGTAAAATAGATAGCTAGTGGGAAGCAGCCGCATAGCACAGGGAGATCAGCTCTGTGGTTTGTGACCACCTAGAGGGGTGGGATAGGGAGGGTGGGAGAGAGGGAGACGCAATAGGGAAGAGATATGGGAACATATGTATATGTATAACTGATTCACTTTGTTATAAAGCAGAAACTAACACACCATTGTAAAGCAATTATACTCCAATAAAGATGTTAAAAAAAAAACAAGTTGCCCAAGAGTGAAAGCTACCACACACCAAATCTCACAGGAGGTAGCTACAGTAGTGTATAGAAGAAATTCTATAGCCTTAGGTGTATTTATTTAAAAACAAGAAAAACTGAAAATAAGTGAACATTCAACTCAAAAAACTAGAAGGGGAGAAGCAGAATACAGCCTCATGACATTAAAGAAAAAATTGAAAATAAGGAGAAATTAACAAATCCATAACTATAAGATAAAATTTTAACAGACCTCTATCAGAAAGTGAAAGATCAAATGGATGAAAAGCAATTAGGAGTAGAGAATATGTAAACATATAACTAAAAGGAGTTCCAAGAACCTGGTTTTATCCCCACATCAAGAGGAACCCTTCAATTTCCTTTTAGCGCCCCTGGAGCCAAAGAACCAACTGCCATGTCTACCCTAGACCTGGAGCCCTCAGGCCTGCAGCCCAGCTCTACTCTGGCTCTGCATTTCTATTCTTTGTCTGGACCACAGGTGGCTTGCCCTATTTTTGTTTGTGTTGTTTAATTACAACTACGTATTTTTTAGTCTCTTACTTTCATTTACTTTTCTCTTCTTTTGATTTCTTTTTTATTTTATAGGTATTTTTGATAGTTTATGTGTCACTGTTATATGTTTGAAGCAGAGGAGATACACTGAAGCATAAACTCACTGTGTCATCTTGACCGGAAGTTATCACTTTTAAATTTTTTTAATTTATTTTTAGTTTTGAATTGGCAATACATGTACATAGCAAAACATTCCAATCAAGAGATATAGAATACATAATCATGTTTTACATGCCATTCTATTTCGCTTCCCAGCAGATGATAAATAATCTCACAGAACAACTTCTGTATACCAACTGGTTAAATTCACCGATTATCAATTTTATCACATGATAAGGTATTTATTTTTTCTATACCATTTTTCCTTCAAAATAAGCCCTGGGCTTCCCTGGTGGCGCAGTGGTTGAGAATCTGCCTGCCAATACAGGGGATACGGGTTCGAGCCCTGGTCTGGGAAGATCCCACATGCTGCAGAGCAATTAGGCCCGTGAGCCACAACTACTGAGCCTGCGTGTCTGGAGCCTGTGCTCCGCAACAAGAGAGGCCGTGACAGTGAGAGGCCCGTGCACTGCGATGAAGAGTGGCCCCCGCTAGCCACAACTAGAAAAAGCCCTCGCACAGAAACGAAGACCCAACACAGCCAAAAATAAATTAATTAATTAAATTAAATAAAAATAAGCCCTGAATCTAGTCCTCTCTTTACTAGCCTCTGTTCCAACAGCCTTTCTAGTCCCCCATAAGCTTAAATATCACATCTTTCCTAGCCATGATGCTTTGACCATGATGTTTCTCTTCCTCTTGCCTACCAGTGCTTTCTTACCACTCCTCGCTGAAATGCAAATCCTTGGAATAACCTCCTCATCCCAAATCGCTGCACTTTAGTGACTAAAAATCTCTAACAAATCTTCCCTGATTAAACCACATTCACCTTTCATCCCAGACTTTCTTTACATCTATATATGTATGTTGGATTATGATTTATCAGTCTCTATAAAGTATATGTTCACTGATTGGAATACATGTTTTCAACACTCCAACGTCAGGGAGTCAACAGTAAAATGGAAAGTGCCTGGGATTTGGAGTCAGACAGACCCACATTTAGGTGCTAGCTCCATTACTGTGTGATCCTGGGAAAGTAACTTGGTCTCTCTGAGTCTTCTTTGTCAGTAAATTGGGGATGATAATACCTAACGTCCAAGTCATCATGAGGACAAAATGAAACAATGTGCATGTAAAAGTCCCATACAGTGGCCGGCACATAATTGTTTCTCAGTACATAATAATTTCCTCCCTTTCCTGCCTTCCATATGTTTCTTGAGCTTATTACCCATTAGGCTTTAAGCTGCTTTAGCATCAGAAACTGCTTCCAGCTAAAATCACTGGCTCAGAGTTCCTACAAAATGGATACTCAGGTGTGTGATGAAAATGTACACACCCAACCTCCTTCCCTGCTGCTCTATCACCGCTCCCACCAGGGCCACCAGGCCACTCAAAGAAACATCACCTCTCAAAGGTCCACATTCTCACTACCAGCAGCACATCAGAAGGAAGTCTCTGGGTTCTAGAGCAAAACACCCACCAATCAAAGACAGAAGGTTATCAGTGGAGATACCAGGTACATTAATTGGAGGCCCAACTCACCTGCCAGAACCAGCTTCCCTGAAGTAGGAAAAAGCTTATCCGCAGAAGTTCCACAGTTATATTGGTCAGTATGAACAGCTCCAAGAAGGCAATCAGGCCTGTCAAAAAGATGACCAAGACCAGAAGCTTGTGCACAAACATGTCCAGCATCTCCCGACCATGAGTGTGATTGTAGAAGACAAAACCTGATACAGGGAGAAAAAATAGTTTGTCTTTTTCAATGAAATTACCTACTGTTTCTCTCTCTCTCTCTCTCTCTCTCTCTCTCTCTCTCTCTCTCTCTCTCGACACAAAACTTTACAAACACACACATTTCTCTGTCCGAAATATCAGGTGCCCACTGCTTCCCACAATAATGGAAACCTCTACCATTTTTGGAGTCACCGCTACCTCTTTAGGATGGAATCTTTGAAATCTCCTTTTCCCTTCCCCAACCTTTATTCTCTCCTCCAATATGTTATGACATTTTCAACCAACTATATTTCAAAGTACCTCTTATGCAAAAGGATGAATAATAAGCATGATATGGGTAGGGCAGCAGGAGTTAGGGTGAATAGGCAGAGGAATGAGACAAAGCCTCGCCTTAAGGAATTCAGTCCACTGGAGGCAGCAGATATACACACAAATCATAAAAGTGCACTTTGATGGGTATGACAAGATTCTCTGGAAGCTTCCAAGAAGTAGTAGCTAGCTACATTTTTTAATCCCATGGACAGATTCCAGCTTCAGCTTCATTCTTTTCATTTGGATGAGGAGGAAAGGATGTTCATTCAAAATATGGTAACATCCTGAGATAATGAGAATCATGCTTAGTTGTTGGTGCCCAACTTTTATCTAGCTCTTGTTTTCAAAGAGCGTTTGGCAAAAGCTCTTACCTTTAGACGTGGGAGGCAAGGTGGACGTTAGGAAATGACTGCCTCCTGATAACTGGGGGCTTTTTCAGTTCTATGATCAATCTATCCTTTACATATGAAATAAATGAAAACAAATCATTAAATACTTGTTTTCAGTGTTTCCTTATACAGTAACAGGGAGGCCAACTGAACAAAAAAATGTTAGGACCTCATTTTTCTGTGACTGAATTTTTTGGACCCTGCTTATCATGTAATGGTGGAGTTTTACTATATCAATATTAAAAAGGCTAGTTTGTAGGTATGGAAGCTACTCTGCTGTGAGTGGTCTCTTCGTTTGAGGATATATATGCTTCACTACTCTGAGCTCAGTTTCACATGTTAAAGATGGAAATAATGATAATCTCCAGGATAAACCAGAGATAAATAACCATGGTAGGTGGTTCTTTAAGACAGATGTGAAATATGAATAAAACACATTGAATGATTGCGCTTGTCCAGCTATACTAAATGAGTCAGTAGGGAAGGAAAAACTTGGGCATACTGTCTAGGACATCTCAATAGCTCACCATGGCCCAAACAGATGGCCCTGTGGGTCAAGGCTGCACCAGGACACTAAAGGAGTATTATTGTAAAGGGCTAGACAAATGTCCAATAATAGTGAAAGGTATATGAAAATACTCATACTTACCCTCCACAAATAAGGCATTTGCTAACATTAACTTGGTAAAGGAGGCAGGAAGCGACCTGATGGTGGAACATAAGATGTTTGTCACACCCAGCAGCCCAAAGAAGAAGTACATGGTAAAATGATGCCAGCCCAGGAGTTGGACCCACTGGCCCTCTTTGTAGTCATATAAGGTCAGGTGCGGTCCTCCAGGAATAAACTGTTCTCCAAGCATGCCTACGGAGGGACATAGCACACTTTAAGCAATCTTTCCATAACTTTATTGAGAAAGCAGGAAGATGCAGAAGGATCAGCCTACTGCTTAGTCCAATATAGTGTCCTTTTATGACATTGATTCATGTTTTGGGGCTGTTCCCTAACAGCTGAGCACTGGTTCTTTAGGCTGGTTTTAGAGCTTCAAATACTGGTTTGGATAATCACTTTTAGTCAAAGATGGCCAATTTAGTCAAACAGCTATTTCAGATCTTCAAAGCTAATGATCTTAGTTCCACAGAGTTCCCCGATCAGTTCCACTGATGGTCTTAGTTCCTATTTTAATTTAATGACTGGATAAATCCTGAGTAATTTTGGATTTAGATTTGTGAGATTAGTTCTATGGCATCTGATTACTTCCTTCTTATACACTATGTCTTTGGGTAGGGAGCTGTGCTTGGTTCAGGATTAAAATGCTAGAGTTCAGCTTCTCCCCAATTAAGGATAACCGAGAAAGCACAGACAGATACAGCATAGAGTCTAGTCAGTTACACATTTAAGCTTTCTTGAAGATGCTGCTTTATTTATTAATCTATAGAATTTGGCAACGAAATCCCTCTCTTTAAAACTTTAAAAACACAGAACATTTTTACAGAATCATGGAGCCAATGGAAAGGCCTTACAATCATCTGGCCCAACCTCCCTCTCTAATTTAGTAATCACACAAAGAGGATGAGCGCAGGAGATAAGTTTTCTTCAGCCTGACCGTCTGGACAGCCTATCGGCAATGATTTATTATTGAAGCCTTCCCATAATCATTTGATTATTTTGGTGTCATTTTGAAAAATGGTTTCTGATAGAGTTTACTCTTTCAGGCATCAGAATAATTGATACAAAATTATTTTAAAGGCTCCAACTAATTCTATAAAGGAAATTCACCTTGAATGGGCAGGCAAGTTAACAGCTATGACTAACTCATTAAGGAATAGCCCTTTGTATAAACATGAAGTATCATCTTCTAGTAAATTATATCAGATAGAAATTACAATTAGAATATGTATTTCGGTATTTTTGAATAAAAATTTTATTTTAGCAATTTCTTGTTTTGATATTGAATCTTCTCTTTGCATGTGAAAATACCCCAAAAAGCAGACAGAACACAGAAAAGGGTCACTCACCAGTTAAAGCCATTCCAGCTATTATGATTCCCTCCAAAATTTCTACTCGATGGAATAATACTTTGGAATCAAGGTAGGAAGTCCGCTTGTGCTTTTTGAAGGCATATTTCAGAATGCACTTTGTTGTCCACCAAATCCCCAAGATAAAGAAGAAGGTTCCAGGGAGAGCATGGCCTTTGAAATCCCCCATGACTATCAAAATAAGAACATATAGAAGATGAAGACATTTCATTTCCAGAATTTGGCCAAAACATCGCTTATTCCTGTAAAGTACACTATCTTCTGATGATGATGGATACACCTCTGAGTCAGAGGATCCAGTATTACTGTCAACAGTGGTAGATCCATTAAATATCAACAATACCAAAAAGAGGAAAAATCCACATTTGTTGAACACTTACCTTGTTCTAGGCACTGTGTCAAGTGTTTTACATGTGATCTCTAATCTAATTTTCACAGCATACCCATGAATGAGGGGCTAAGTCACATTTTCAATTGGGATTCAGGTTTAGAGAAGTGAAATGACTTACCTAAATCTCACAACTATTTTTGAAAAGTTTCATTGTTTTTAACAGGGAGCTCAAAAGATCTATTAAAAATGATAGTGTGTACTCAACCAACACTTACACTTTAAGCATATTTGAAAGAAAGTAACAGGAAAGTTTTACCTTTATGCTTAAAACTTGAAATGATATGAAATTGCCTACAAAAAATTTTAAGCAGGTAATTTCAAAGTATCAAGCATCAAGTGTGTGGAAGAGACCATTAGGGCTCATCAAGTATCTGTGTACTCTTCCACGCACTTTTCCCAGCCCCTTCTCCATTTGAGTCAGAACCACGTTTCGAGTTCTGGCCAATGGACTGTGGCATTTGTCACTTCCAGGCTGAGTCAGTTAAGAGACTATATGGCTCCTTTAACTCTCTTTTCCCATGCTTTGGCAACCCTGGCATGGCATATCGGCAACATAGGAGACAGTCAACCAGCCTGCATCAGATTTTTGCAAGAAGCAACCCTTTATTGTGTTAAGTCATTAAAATGTTGAGGTTTAACAGCTTAACCCAGCCTATCCAGAGGGATACCAAGCCAAATCAATTTGTAAATTCTGTTTACACTATTGCTACATGATCGAGCAATAAAAAACAGAAATATCCTCCTTCTTTTTTGGTCAGTGCTATAGAAAACCAGTTTTGAATTATATGAGTTTTGAATTATGTGAGCAGCCCTTTCTTCAAACATATTGTACCATCTACAGAATAACGAAAAGAGAGTTCAGAATCATCCCTGTGGATCAGAGTAGGCCAGCTGCAGGAGAACTCATGAAAGGGGATTTCAGGGTTCCCCCTGGCCCAGAAGAGTTCTTTATCTCCTTGGGTGGGTACTGGACCTCTCAGTTCGGGGCAGATCCCTCTGAGTTACTTCCACATCCCTCTGACACAACTGTGAAGTTTCAAGGGGGAACTATGAAGCTGACTCCAACACTAAAAGTCTGTTAAATCTCCAATTGAGACCCCAGATGGACACTTCAGCACACCCCTGAATCATGCATACCATCAAGAGACTCTGATTCAATGTGTCACACAGTGCTAAGAGCAGCTTCTTATCCTAACTCTGACTCTGTTAGACGTATGGTTTGGACTATGTCCCTTAAGCTCTCTGAGCCTTGGCTCTTAATTAATAAAGAAAGAGGTGGCCTAGATGACACCTGGAGTTCCTTCCTGCTCTAACAGATTCTGTGATTCATTATCCTAACCACCATCTTTATCACAGTGTTACTGAGTCCTCTTATTTGTCTTGGCTTAGACAACCATGTGAAACTGAAAAATGCTTCTACATGGGATTGAAAAGTACATCTCGACTGTAAATTTTTTGAACTTTTCTGGAAAAGAATTTGATATGTTCTAAGGAACCTTAAAAATTTTGCATTCCTTGGTACAGGAAATCCACTTCCAGGACTTTATCCTAAAGGTCTAACCAGAAATACAGGCACCAAATTAGAAACAATATATATGTCTAAAATTAGGAGATAGGGGATATATTTAGTAAAAATCAAAAATAAAAAGAATAGGATTTTTTAAAAACTGAGGAGAGGGGACTTTGGATTCAGGTTGACTAGATCTGAATCCCAACTTTACCATTTACCAGCTACATGACTTTGGGAAAGTTATTTAACCTCTCATGCCTTAGTTTCCTCTTCTGTAAAATGAGACAAATTTAAAATTAAAATGAGTTATTCCAAAGCAAATAACCCACAGTATTATTAAACAAGCTCATGCTATCCTCAACCCATCTCAAACTATGAAAGTAAAACAAGGGTAAAACCAGATGAGCAATTCTACTTGGATACCAATTGCAGAAAAGCAAGAAGCACCTATACAATTCACTTAGCAATCATTTGTGTACTGCCTATAACATTTCTCCTGCTGTTGTCTTAGAGTGTTACTAGAATCTTCAGGGGTTATTTAACTCCTTGACTGCAATTAAAGAATAAGCTCCTTGGGCTTCCCTGGTGGCACAGTGGTTGAGACTCTGCCTGCCGATGCAGGGGACACGGGTTCGTGCCCCGGTCCAGGAGGATCCCACGTGCCGCGGAGCGGCTGGGCCCATGAGCTATGGCCACTGAGCCCTGCGCGTCCGGAGCCTGTGCTCCACAATGGGAGAGGCCACAACAGTGAGAGCCCGCATACCGCAAAAAAAAAAAAAAAAAAAGAATAAGCTCCTTGAAAGCAGGAACCATAAATCTATTCTTCTATTTCCCCACTGGACCTATATAGTGCCTTATACACTGTGAAGTTCTAACTTAACAAGAGTAACTAAGCCCTTCTTATAATACAAGATCACATATTTATACAACACCTCCATTGAACTAATCATCTACCCATCCATTACCAGAAAATAATTTTTCCTCCAGTTACCACCATTCACTCACTTGCCCAAACCCAAAATGTGAAAGTCATCCTAAAGTCCACCTATGTCCCTGAAAACTAATTGGTTATTGATACTTACTGCCTCTGCTTCCTTATGTCAACCCTCTCCTGCCCCAAACTTGGCTGACTTCCCCTAGCCTCTTCAGTTTTATCTGCGTGGGGAAATCCTCCCTGATGGCCCAGATAGGAGAGGACCGCTCTTACACCTTCTCAAAGCACCCAGTTCTTACTTCAATGAATTCTTTGTGTGATTAGTTACTGGAAGTCTGCCTTCTCCATTAGCCTGTGAAATTTCACTATATTGTGAAAGCCTGTGAAGCAGGTACTTGAGGTTTCTCAGAGGTTAGGAGCCTGGTCCTGTTTATATTGTTGTTGTTTGTTTGTTTTTTAAGGCTTCTGGTATATGAAAAAAAGGAAGAAAATTCCAAAACAGAGTTACCAAAACTGTGGTTGCTTTTAAATGTTTACTTTTACCTAATAAATACTTTGAACACACACGTGAAACATACTACCTATCTTGGAGATAACATGAAAATTTCTGAATTGTGCAGCTCTAGGCCAAATCCACCTCTATGACCAGTTAACAGGTTCCTGCTGCCCCAAAGGCTGAATGGACCAATATATCTCAGCACAGCCCATTGGGATGTGATACGGAGGCAATGGGGAATAGTTGAAAGATTTTGAGATGAGCAGAGTGGGATAAGAAATGACTCCTTGGGCTTCCCTGGTGGCGCAGTGGTTACGAATCCGCCTGCCAGTGCAGGGGACACGGGTTTGAGTCCTGGTCTGGGAGGATGCCACATGCCACGGAGCAGCTAAGCCCATGCACCACAACTGCTGAGCCTGCGCTCTAGAGCCCGTGCTCTGCAACAAGAGAAGCCACTGCAATGAGAGGCCCATGCACTGCAACAAATAAAAGTAAATAAATTTTTTAAAAAAAGAAATGACTCCTTGTTCTTATATCAGTTATAGAACTTCTGTATCTTTAGCCTTTTAATCTGAAACACTCTGATGCTTCCAATCTTTCTCTGTTTAAAAGACCCAAACAAAATGAAGTCAAAGCAGCTTGTTGTATTTGCCTGGCTAAGGGACCAAGCAGACCCAGTTGCTCCTGGCAACAAAATGGCATTCACTTGATTTCACTTCCACTGTGGAGAGAAAAAAAATCACTCAAATCCTCAAACAACACTTCACTCAACTTCTAGAAAACCACTCTCTGTATATCTGTCTTTTGTTACCTGTTTTTCTATTGCCTACGGGTACAACTCACTGCTTATGAAAACATAGTAGTCCAGAGTTTAATTAGATCTCAATCAAAAAAGCAGACACATTGCCCTTGGAAGGAGAACACAGGGCTTTCCTCTTCCACAAAGCAGAACATACCTGCCAGAAAGCTAGCAGAAACCCCAGGGAAAATCACCAGGATAGCAAACCAAAAGGTCCTTCCTCAACATCCTCCCTGCTTAATTGCACCATTTGTAATCTCATGGGGAAAGAGGTTCAGGCAGGCCTAAAATGGTGGGCTTCAAGAGTCAATCACTGGCTTCCACACCACAGCTGCCATTCATCCTAAAAATGTTTATTCCTCCCCATCTAAAAAAACCCTCTGCTCCTAATGACACCAACCATCACCCTCTGGGCTAAGACAAGAAGCAACTCCTAAAACCCTCATTGGCTCCTTTTTTCTGACCACTGCCATACACACACACTCACTCACCACCCGAAAATATTTTTAAACTCTAGCACTTGGGGATAATATTGGGCAAAGCTCAAGATCTAAATCAGGTGTTAGGTGTTAATTTCCATTAACCAAAGTCACTTAAACCAAAAACCAGACCTGTGTACATAAAGAGGAGAGAACTCAAAATAGCCCAGAGAAAGAAATCCTACAATTTACTTGTTGGAATCTCAACCAAATATCTAACTTCAATATAAAATGAATACCATGGAGAAAAACTTAAACTAAAAATTCATCTTGAGCCAGCACCAAAATAAAGTATCCCTAAATCTTAATTAGTGACTCATATTTCAAGACATTTATATATTCCAATACACTAAACCAATTAGAGCCATTTCTTGAGCTCACTTTACCGTTTGCCTTAATTCTCAAAGCAAAGTGTATACAAGCATATATAGCTTTAAATTTTTGATTCTCCATCATTCCATACCAGTTCTTTCTCTCCAAAATTTCAACTGTTTTGAAAGACTATTCTTAGTTAAATTATCCTTACCGTCACACTTTCCTCAGTGTCAAGTCAAATGCAATTCTCTTCTCCCAGAAGAGAATTTACAATCGTTCCAGTCTCAAGAAGGAAAAGTAGATACCGACTGGTCTAAATCTAAAACTGCCCACTCTTCCTCCTTGGAGACTTAACCTATGTGCTCATATCTTTCCAGCTTGAACTTGAGCAAATAAGTCTTCAGAATGTCACAATGCCTGCATAAATGTGAATCTAAGGACCACCCCCTTTTGAACATCCTAACTTCCAGTCCAAACGTTGTGCCGTAGAGTACTTCCCGACTCACCTTGACATCTCACCCACATGACCACAGTCATGTCCCACCTGCTGTGAAAACCAAAGCCAATGGAGCATGTCTGATCTTTGCTACCTCTCTTCCAGGCCATCAAGATGGATAGACGACAAAGGTAATGGTTACGGCAGCAGTAACATAATAAAGCATCATTGATAAGATAAACCATTTTGTAACATACAGTGCCTCAAGCAAGGTGCTAAGGTTGGAGTCATTGCTAAGGTACTAAGGTTGAAGTCATTGCCAAAATCAAAGTTATAGGAATAGGAAAAGATGATTGAAAAAAATGCTTTAGGTCAACAGTGAAGCTCACTTGCCCTCAAGGAATACACAATCTGATAGAGAGAAAAGTGAATAAATAAGTTAGAAAAAATTATTCTAAACCAATGTGAGGCTTGCACAAAGTGAAATGTGAGCAAGAAAGAAAGAACAGTCTAACTCTAACCTGGAGAGCAAGCAGCTGTTTCCCTATCTGCATTCAAGTCTTATTTCCCCCCTCAATGTAAACTCTTGGTGAACAAGGGCCATAACCCCTATATTTCACACCTAGTAAGCACTCAATAAATAGCTAATGAATGATGAGCTCCTGCCTGGGACCCCACCTCCCTGAAACCCTGGCCTCGGTGGCAACCAGGATCAGAAATAGCTGGAGAGGGCTTCCCTGGTGGCGCAGTGGTTGAGAATCTGCCTGCCAATGCAGGCGACACGGGTTCGAGCCCTGGTCTGGGAAGATCCCACATGCCGCAGAGCAATTAGGCCCATGAGCCACAACTACTAAGCCTGCGCGTCTGGAGCTTGTGCTCCACAACAAGAGAGGCTGCGACAGTGAGAGGCCCGCGCACTGCGATGAAGAGTGGCCCCCGCTCGCCACAACTAGAGAAAGCCCTCACACAGAAACGAAGACCCAACACAGCCAAAAAGAAAGAAAGAAAGAAAGAAAGAAGCTTTCATTTAAAAAAAAAAGAAAGAAAAGAAATAGCTGGAGAGGCTAATTAAATGCAGATTCCTGGGCTCATTCATCTCTACTAAATCAATCAGCAGGGGGAGGCCCAGTATTTATTTTTATTATTTACTATTTTATTTTTGGCTGTGTTGGGTCTTTGTTGCTGCGTGCAGGCTTTCTCTAGTTTCGGCAAGCAGGGGCTACTCTTCGCTGAGGTGCGCGGGCTTCTAATTGCGGTGGCTTCTCTTGTGGAGCACGGGCTCCAGGCGCACGGGTTTCAGTAGTGGTGGCACACGGGCTGTAGAGCACAGGCTCAGTAGTTGTGGCGCACGGGCTTAGTTGCTCCACGGCATGTGGGATCTTCCCGGACCAGGGCTCGAACCCGTGTCCCCTCCATTGGCAGGCAGATTCATAATCACTGCGCCACCAGGGAAGCCCCAGAAGTCTGCATTTTTAACAAGCACTCACAAGTTATTTTTTATGTATTCTTGAGTTTTGAGAACCAAAGGCTTAGAGTATGTGGAGACAAGCAAAGGGGCACTAAAACGCTCAGGTTTAAATGTGGCCTCCTCATAGATAAGGGCAGAGACTAGAAAAGGTTTCTGAATAGTCCCATCAAATAGTCTTCATCAAGTACATTTGAGGAGGTTAAACACTACAGGGAAAGGGCTCCTCCTTCTGTGACTGTCTATCATTGAGTTCTTAGCACATGTAAAGGAGGTGAAACTTTGCCCGTAGCAAGACTATTTATTTACTACTACTGTAGTCAAAGTCAGAATGCACAGGGCTGACAATTAAGAAGAAAGCTGGCCTGAGTAGCCTGCAATGACTTCATCTGACAAAGGTCTAGTCATCTGTCAAAAATTAAAACTTTTATATGCAACTGGCAAAGAAGCACAGGAAAAGATGTTCAATATCATTATTCATTTGGGAAATGCTAATTAAAATAACAAATACCAATACATATCCACTAGAACAGCCAAAGTTTAAAAGACAATATCACAGGTTGGCAAGAATGTGGACAAATGGACCTCATACACTGCAGGTGGGAACACAAAATGGTATAGCCCCATTGGAAAGCAGTTTGTAACTTTTTTTTTACATCTTTATTGGAGTATAATTGCTTTATAATGGTGTGTTAGTTTCTGCTTCTAACAAAGTGAATCAGTTATACATATACATATGTTCCCATATCTCTTCCCTCTTGCGTCTCCCTCCCTCCCACACTCCCTATCCCACCCCTCTAGGTGGTCACAAAGCACCGAGCTGATCTCCCTGTGCTATGCAGCTGCTTCCCACTAGCTATCTACCTTATGTTTGGTAGTGTATATATGTCCATGCCTCTCTCTCGCTTTGTCACAGCTTACCCTTCACCCTCCCCATATCCTCAAGTCCATTCTCTAGTAGATCTGTGTCTTTATTCCCATCTTACCACTAGGTTCTTCATGACATTTTTTTTTCTTACATTCCATATATATGTGTTAGCATACGGTATTTGTCTTTCTCTTTCTGACTTACTTCACTCTGTAGGACAGACTCTAGGTCTATCCACCTCATTACAAATAGCTCAATTTCGTTTCTTTTTATGGCTGAGTAATATTCCATTGTATATATGTGCCACATCTTCTTTATCCATTCATCCAATGATGACACTTAGGTTGTTTCCATCTCTGGGCTATTGTAAACAGAGCTGCAATGGATATTTTGGTACATGACTCTTTTTGAATTATGGTTTTCTCAGGGTATATGCCCAGTAGTGGGATTGCTGGGTCATATGGTAGTTCTATTTGTAGTTTTTTAAGGAACCTCCATACTGTTCTCCATAGTGGCTGTGCCAATTCACATTCCCACCAGCAGTGCAAGAGTATACCCTTATCTCCACACCCTCTCCAGCATTTACTGTTTCTAGAGTTTTTGATGATGGCCATTCTGACTGGTGTGAGATGATATCTCATTGTAGTTTTGATTTGCATTTCTCTAATGATTAATGATGTTGAGCATTCTTTCATGTGTTTGTTGGCAATCTGTATATCTTCTTTGGAGAAATGTCTATTTAGGAATTCTGCCCATTTTTGGATTGGGTTGTTTGTTTTATTGTTATTGAGCTGCATGAGCTGCTTATAAATTTTGGAGATTAATCCTTTTTTAGTTACTTCATTTGCAAATATTTTCCCCCATTCTGAGGGCTGTCTTTTGGTCTTGTTTATGGTTTCCTTTGCTGTGCAAAAGCTTTGAAGTTTCATTAGGTCCTATTTTTTAATTTTTGTTTTTATTTCCATTTCTCTAGGAGGTGGGTCAAAAAGGATCTTGCTGTGATTTATGTCATAGAGTGTTCTGCCTATGTTTTCCTCTAAGAGTTTCATAGTTTCTGGTCTTACATTTAGGTCTTTAATCCATTTTGAGCTTATTTTTGTGTATGGTGTTAGGGAGTGTTCTACTCTCATACTTTTACATGTACCTGTCCAGTTTTCCCAGCACCACTTATTGAAGAGGCTGTCCTTTCTCCACTGTACATTCCTGTCTCCTTTATCAAAGATAAGGTGACCATATGTGTGTGGGTTTATCTCTGGGCTTTCTATCCTGTTCCATTGATCTATCTTTTTGTTTTTCTGCCACTACCATACTGTCTTGATTACTGTAGCTTTGTAGTATAGTATGAAGTCAAGGAGCCTGATTCCTCCAGCTCCATTTTTCGTTCTCAAGATTGCTTTGGCTATTCGGGGTCTTTTGTGTTTCCATACAAATTGTGAAATTTTTTGTTCTAGTTCTGTGAAAAATGCCAGTGGTAGTTTGATAAGGATTGCATTGAATCTGTAGATTGCTTTGGGTAGTAGAGTCATTTTCACAATGTTGATTCTTCCAAGCCAAGAACATGGTATATCTCTCCATCTGTTTGTATCACCTTTAATTTCTTTCATCAGTGTCTTATAATTTTCTGCATACAGGTCTTTTGTCTCCTTAGGTACGTTTATTCCTAGATATTTTATTCGTTTTGTTGCAATGGTAAATGGGAGTGTTTTCTTGATTTCACCTTCAGATTTTTCATCATTAGTGTATAGGAATGCCAAAGATTTCTGTGTATTAATTTTGTATCCTGCTACTTTACCAAATTCATTGATTAGTTCTAGTAGTTTTCTGGTAGCATCTTTAGGATTCTCTATGTATAGTATCATGTCATCTGCAAACAGTGACAGTTTTACTTCTTCTTTTCCAATTTGGATTCATTTCTTTTTCTTCCCTGACTGCTGTGGCTAAAACTTCCAAAACTATGTTGAATAAGAGTGGTGAGAGTGGGTAACCTTGTCTTGTTCCTGATCTTAGTGGAAATGCTTTCAGTTTTTCACCATTGAGGACGATGTTGGATGTGGGTTTGCCATATATGGCCTTTATTATGTTGAGGAAAGTTCCCTCTGTGCCTACTTTCTGCAGAGTTTTTCTCATAAATGGGTGTTGAATTTTGTCAAAAGCTTTCTCTGCATCTATTGAGATGATCATACGGTTTTTCTCCTTCAGGTTGTTAAAATGGTGTATCACGTTGATTGATTTGCGTATATTGAAGAATCCTTTCATTCCTGGAATAAACCCCACTTGATCATGGTGTATGATCCTTTTAATGTGCTGTTGGATTCTGTTTGCTAGTATTTTGTTGAGGAATTTTGCATCTATGTTCATCAGTGATATTGGCATGTAGTTTTCTTTCCTTGTGACATCCTTGTCTGTTTTTGGTATCAGAGTGATGGTGGCCTCGTAGAATGAGTTTGGGACTGTTCCTCCCTCTGCTATATTTTGGAAGAGTTTGAGAAGGATAGGTGTTAGCTCTTCTCTAAATGTTTGATAGAATTCGCCTGTGAAGCCATCTGGTCCTGGGCTTTTGTTTGTTGGAAGATTTTTAATCACAGTTTCAATTTCAGTGCATGTGATTGGTCCGTTCATATTTTCTATTTCTTCCTGATTCAGTCTTGGCAGGTGGTGCATTTCTAAGAATGTGTCCATTTCTTCCAGGTTGTCCATTTTATTGGCATAGAGTTGCTTGTAGTAATCTCTCATGATCTTTTGTATTTCTGCAGTGTCAGTTGTTACTTCTCCTTTTTCATTTCTTATTCTATTGATTTGAGTCTTCTCCCTTTTTTTCTTGATGAGTCTGGCTAATGGTTTATCAATTTTGTTTATCTTCTCAAAGAACCAGCTTTTAGTTTTATTGATCTTTGCTATCATTTCCTTCATTTCTTTTTCATTTATTTCTGCTCTGATCTTTATGATTTCTTTCCTTCTACTAACTTTGGGTTTTGTTTGTTCTTTTTTCTCTAGTTGCTTTAGGTGCAAGGTTAGGTTGTTTATTCGAGGTGTTTCCTGTTTCTTAAGGTAGGATTGTATTGCTATAAACTTCCCTCTTAGAACTGCTTTTGCTGCATCCCATAGGTTTTGGGTCGTTGTGTCTCCATTGTCACTTGTTTCTAGGTATTTTTTATTTCCTCTTTGATATATTCAGTGATCACTTCGCTATTAAGTAGTATATTGTTTAGCCTCCATGTGTTTGCATTTTTTACAGATCTTTTCCTGTAATTTATATCTAGTCTCATAGCGTTGTGGTCGGAAAAGATACTTGATACAATTTCAATTTTCTTAAATTTACCAAGGCTTGATTTGTGACCCAAGATATGATCTATCCTGGAGAATGTTCCATGAGCACTAGAGAAAAATGTGTACTCTATTGTTTTTGGATGGAATGTCCTATAAATATCAATTAAGTCCATCTTGTGTAATGCATCATTTAAAGCTTGTGTTTCCTTATTTATTTTCATTTTGGATGATCTGTCCATTGGTGAAAGTGGGGTGTTAAAGTCCCCTACTATGAATGTGTTACTGTCGATTTCCCCTTTTATGGCTGTTAGTATTTGCCTTATGTATTGAGGTGCTCCTATGTTGGGTGCATAAATATTTACAATTGTTATATCTTCTTCTTGGATCGATCCCTTGATCATTATGTAGTGTCCTTCTTTGTCTCTTCTAATAGTCTTTATTTTAAAATCTGTTTTGTCTGATATGAGAATTGCTACTCCAGCTTTCTTCTGGTTTCCATTTGCATGGAATATCTTTTTCCATCCCCTTACTTTCAGTCTGTATGTGTCTCTAGGTCTGAAGTGGGTCTCTTGTAGACAGCATATATATGGGTCTTGTTTTTGTATGCATTCAGCCAATCTGTTTCTTTTGGTGGGAGCATTTAGTCCATTTACATTTAAGGTAATTATCGATATGTATGTTCCTATTCCCATTTTTTTAATTGTTTTGGGTTCGTTATTGTAGGTCTTTTCCTTCTCTTGTGTTGCTTGCCTAGAGAAGTTCCTTTAGCAGTTGTTGTAAAGCTGGTTTGGTGGTGCTGAACTCTCTCAGCTTTTGCTTGTCTGTAAAGGTTTTAATTTCTCCATCAAATCTGAATGTGATCCTTGCTGGGTAGAGTAATGTTGGTTGCAGGTTTTTCTCCTTCATCACTTTAAATATGTCCTGCCAGTCCCTTCTGGTTGGCAGAGTTTCCTCTGAAAGATCAGCCATTAACCTTATGGGGATTCCCTTGTGTGTTATTTGCTGTTTTTCCCTTGCTGCTTTTAATATGTTTTCTTTGTATTTAATTTTTGAGAGTTTGATTAATATGTGTCTTGGCATAACTTGATTAACTATTTACTTTCCCATATTAGGGAAGTTTTCAACTATAATGTCTTCAAATATTGTCTCAGTCCCTTTCTTTTTCTCTTCTTCTTCTGGAACCCCTACAATTCAAATGTTAGTGCATTTAATGTTGTCCCAGAGGTCTCTGAGACTGTCCTCAATTCTTTTCATTCTTTTTTCTTTATTCTGCTCTGCAGTAGTTATTTACACTATTTTATCTTCCAGGTCACTTATCCGTCCTTCTGCCTCAGTTATTCTGCTATTGATCCCATCTAGAGTATTTTTAATTTCATTTATTGTGTTGTTCATCATTGCTTGTTTCATCTTTAGGTCTTCTAGGTCGGTTCTTGTTAAATGTTTCTTGCATTTTGTCTATTCTATTTCCAAGATTTTGGATCATCTTTACTATCATTATTCTTAATTCTTTTTCAGGTAGACTGCCTATTTCCTCTTCATTTGTTAGGTCTGGTGGGTTTTTATCTTGCTCCTTCATCTGCCTTTTTTCTGTCTTCTAATTTTGCTTATCTTACTGTGTTTGGGGTCTCCTTTTTGCAGGCTGCAGTTTTGTAGTTCCCGTTGTTTTTGGTGTCTGTCCCCAGTGGCTAAAGCTTTTTAAGTGGGTTATGTAGGCTTCCTGGTGGAGGGGACTAGTGCCTGTGTTCTGGTGGATGAGGCTGGATCTTGTTTTTCTGGTGGGCAGTTCGACATCTGGTGGTGTGTTTTGGGGTGTCTCTGGACTTATTATGATTTTAGGCAGCCTCTCTGCTAATGGGTGGGGTTGTGTTCCTGTCTTGCTAGTTGTTTGGCATAGGGTGTCCAGCACTGTAGCTTGCTGGTCGTTGAGTGAAGCTGGGTGCTGGTTGAAATGGAGATCTCTGGGAGATTTTCGCCATTTGATATTATGTGGAGCTGGGAGGTCTCTTGTGGACCAGTGTCCTGAAGTTGGCTCTCCCACCTCAGAGGCACAGCACTGACTCCTGGCTGCAGCACCAAGAGCCTTTCATCCACACAGGTCAGAATAAAAGGGAGAAAAAGTAGAAAGAAAGAGAAAGAAAGGAGGGAGGGAGGGAGGAATAAAGGAAAGAAAGAAAGAGAGAAAGAAGATAAAATAAAGATAAAATAAAATAAAGTTATTAAAATAAAAAATATTAAGAAAAAAATTTTTTTCAAAGAAAGAAAAATAAATGGACGGATAGAACCCTAGGACAAATGGTGGAAGCAAAGCTATAGAGACAAAATCTCACACAGAAACATACACACTCACAAAAAGAGGAAAATGGGAAAAATTAATAAATCTTGCTCTCAAAGTCCACCTCCTCAATTTGGGATGATTCGTTGTCTATTCATGTATTCCACAGATGCAGGTACATCAGTTGATTGTGGAGCTTTAATCCGCTGCTCCTGAGGCTGCTGGGAGGGATTTCCCTTTCTGTTCTTTGTTCTCACAGCTCCCAGGCGCTCAGCTTTGGATGTGGCCCCACCTCTGCGTGTAGGTCGCCGGAGGGCGTCTGTTCTTCGCTCAGACACGACGGGGTTAAAGAAACCGCTGATTCGGGGGCTCTGGCTCACTCAGGCCGGCGGGAGGGAGAGGTGCGGAGGTGGGGCGAGCCTGCGGCGGCAGAGGCCGGTGTGACGTTGCACCAGCCTGAGGCGCGCCGTGCGTTCTACCGGGGAAGTTGTCCCTGGATCCCGGGACCCTGGCAGTGGCGGGCTGCACAGGCTCCCCGGAAGGGGTGTGTGGATAGTGACCTGTGCTCACACACAGGCTTTTTGGTGGCGGCAGCAGCAGCCTTAGCGTCTCCTGCCCGTCTCTGGGGTCCGCACTTTTAGCTGCGGCTCGCGCCCGTCTCTGGAGCTCCTTTAAGCAGCGCTCTTAATCCCCTCTCCTCACGCACCAGGAAACAAAGAAGGAAGAAAAAGTCTCTTGCCTCTTCGGCAGGTCCAGACTTTTCCCCGGACTCCCTCCCTGACCAGCCGTGGCACACTAACCCCCTTCAGGCTGTGTTCACGCCGCCAACCCCCGTCCTCTCCTGGGGCTCCGACTGAAGCCTGAGCCTCAGCTCCCAGCCCCGCCCGCCCTGGCGAGTGAGCAGACAAGCCTCTCGGGCTGGTGAGTACTGGTTAGCACTGATCCTCTGTGCGGGAATCTCCCCACTTTGCCCTCCGCACCCCTGTTACTGTGCTCTCCTCTGCAGCTCCAAAGCTCCCCCCACTCCGCCATCCGCAGTCTCCGCCTGCGAAGGGGCTTCCTAGTGTGTGGTAACCTTTCCTCCTTCACGGCTCCCTCCCACTGGTGCAAGTTCCGTCCCTATCCTTTTGTCTCTGTTTATTCTTTTTTCTTTTGCCCTATCCAGGTCCGTGGGGACTTTCTTGCCTTTTGGGAGGTCTGAGGTCTTCGGCCAGCGTTCAGTAGGTGTTCTGTAGGAGTTGTTCCACGTGTAGATGTATTTCTGGTGTATCTGTGCGGAGGAAGGTGATCTCCGCATCTTACTCTTCTGCCATCTTCCCCTCGTCTCTATCCTGAAGACATAAGAACTGAAAACTTCCATAACCCGGCCCGCCGTCCGCACGACTGTTGTGGCTTCACCACCGGGGCCCCTCCAGAGCCGGCAGCCTCCGTGAGGCTCCCCTCCCCTCGGGCTCCGGGGCAGTTCCGTGACAGCGGAGGGAACAGACCCCAAGCCGGGACTTTCAGCTCTGTGGAAACGCGGGCTCCGTCCTGAACATATTTTCTTAAACTTGTATTTCTTTTTTCTTTGGTACTAAGGTAAAAAGTGTTATGCTTTTAATTTCAAACTCCAGGTGTTTATTGCTGGCATAAAGAAGAACAGTTGACTTCTATATATTAACCTTATATCTTGCAACTATAATCACTTACTAGTTCCAGGAGTTTGTTGTTGTTGTTGATTCTTTGGGATTTTCTACGTAGACAATCATATCATCTGCTAACACAGACAGTTTTTTTTTTCCTTCCCAACCTGTATACTTTGTATTTCTTTTTCTTATATTATTGCATTAGTTAGAACTTCCAGTATAATGTTGAATACTAGTGGTGAAAGGGGACAACCTTGCCTTGTTCCCAGTCTTAATGAGATCGCATCCAGTCTTTCACCATTAAGTATGATGTTAACTGTAGGTTTTGTGTAGATATTCTGAATCAAATTGAGGAAGTTCCCCCTCTATTCCTAGGTTGTTACTTTTGAGATTTTTTTTTTTAACTTTTCTTAAAACTACACAAAACAGGGCTTCCCTGGTGGCGCAGTGGTTGAGAGTCTGCCTGCCAATGCAGGGGACACGGGTTCGTGTCCCAGTCCAGGAAGATCCCACATGCCGCGGAGCAGCTGGGCCCGTGAGCTATGGCCGCTGAGCCTGCGCGTCCGGAGCCTGTGCTCTGCAACGGGAGAGGCCACAACAGTGAGAGGCCCGCATACCGCAAAAAAAAAAAAAAAAAAAACTACACAAAACAAACAAAAAAACTAAGAGGGTCTTTAAAGCCAGATAATAGAGAACCTTAAATGCCAGGTTAATACATTTAAACTTTATTCCATGGACAATAAGAAGCAACTGAATGGTTTGAGAAAAAAAAAAGAAAGGATATAACAGAGATATGCATCAGACCCCTTAAACCCTTCCACAATATAAGACTCTAATTTCTATTTAAAGATGTCCAGCAAAGGGGACTCCTCCAGCTCCTTCAATACCTTATTCTGGTGACATTCAAATCTCACTCTCCGTTAGCCTTGCCTCATAGCCAACTTGAATCTCTTGGATGTCCCAGGGAAGATCCAGAACATTCACCAGTCTTGACAAACTGCTTCCACAAAAATGTGACTTCCAAACTCGGTATTCTACTACCCACTCCCTGCCCAGAAGAGAAAGCTATGTCACTCTGCTTCAGGGCAGAGGTGCAGGCACCCCACGGCCTAGATTCACTTACTAAGCAATGTAGAGCCAAAATGCAGTGACCACACCTGAATCAATAGTGTTGACACATTCATTTGCATCACACCTTCTAAAGAAGGAGTTGCTGTTATCAAGAGCTCTATCCATAATGATATCTGGATGCCTATCTACAGAGAACACTCTGTAGCCCAGTTCTGTCCTTTGGGGACATGAGGTCAAATCAGAATCATTTTAGCCAGATCCCCATGTGATTTATATGCACATTAAAAACTAGAAACACTAGTCTAGGGCAAAATTTCTCTACAGCGGCACTATTAACATTTCACGCCCATAATTCTTTGTTGTGTGAGGCTGGACTGTGCTCTCCAAAATGTTTAGCAACATCCTTGGCCTCTACATACTAGATTCTGGCAGCACTCTTCCACCCGTTGTGACAGTCAAAGATATCTACATATATTGATAAATATCCCCTGAGGGGCTAAATCAGAGCCCCTTCCCAAATAAGAAGTACTGGTTTACAAGACCCTTAGTCAAAACCCCTTAACATAAAAAGATTTTTTTTTCTTTTCTCTTGGGAAAAAGAGAAATGTAACAAGTTTAGCTGTTAACAACCGTATCAAAACAAGTCCAAACAGATTATGTGCACCTATTCAAAATGGATTAAAGACCTAAATGCAAGGCCAGACACTATAAACTCTTAGAGGAAAACAGAGGCAGAACACTCTATGACATAAATCACAGCAAGATCCTTTCTGACCCACCTCCTAGAGAAATGGAAATAAAAACAAAAATAAACAAATGGGACCTAATGAAACTTAAAAGCTTTTGCAGCAAAGGAAACCATAAACAAGACAAAAAGATAACCCTCAGAATGGGAGAAAATATTTGCAAACAAAGCAACTGACAAAGGATTAATCTCCAAAATATACAAGCAGCTTATGCAGCTCAATATCAAAAAAACAAACAACCCAATCCAGAAATGGGCAGAAGATCTAAATAGACACTTCTCCAAAGAAGATATACAGATTGCCAACAAACACATGAAAGGATGCTCAACATCACTAATCATTAGAGAAATGCAAATCAAAACTACAATGAGGTATCACCTCACACAGGTCAGAATGGCCATCATCAAAAAATCTACAAACAATAAATGCTGGAGAGGGTGTGGAGAAAAGGGAACCCTCTTGCACTGTTGGTGGGAATGTAAGTTAATACAGCCACTACAGAGAACAGTATGGAGGTTCCTTAAAAAACTAAAAGTAGAACTACCATATGACCCAGCAACCCCACTACTGGGCATATACCCTGAGAAAACCGTAATTCAAAAAGAGTCATGCACCAAAATATTCATTGCAGCTCTATTTACAATAGCCAGGACATGGAAGCAATCTAAGTGTCCATCAACAGATGAATGGATAAAGAAGATGTGGCACATATATATAATGGAATATTACTCAGCCATAAAAAAAAACAAAATTGAGATATTTGTAGTGAGGTGGATGGACCTAGAGTCTGTCATACAGAGTGAAGTAAGTCAGAAAGAGAAAAATAAATACCATATGCTAACACATATATATGGAATCTAAAAAAAAAGGTTCTGAAGAACCTAGGGGCAAGACAGGAAGAAAGACGCAGACATAGAGAATGGACTTGAGGACACAGGGAGGGGGCAGGGTAAGCTGGGACGAAGTTAGAGAATGGCGTGGACATATATATACAGTACCAAATGTAAAATAGATAGCGAGTGGGAAGCAGCCGCATAGCACAGGGAGATCAGCTCAGTGCTTTGTGATCACCTAGAGGGGTGGGATAGGGAGGGTGGGAGTGAGGGAGATGCAAGAGGGAAGAGATATGGGGACATATGTATATGTATAGCTGGTTCACTTTGTTATAAAGCAGAAACTAACACACCATTGTAAAGCAATTATACTCCAATAAAGATGTTAAAAAATATATATTTTCTGTGCTTCATGTTGTCTTTATCAGATGTTCGATTACTGAAGAAAAACTGAGTCAATATTAAGAGAGCTAAGGTTTTTTTATAACATGTAACTTTGTGTATTTGCCTTTGAAATCTTTTTATTGTCACTGTGGTTAAATGGGTAACTATTATTTCACAGTGACCTCCGATCCTATTAAATCAAGTGTTCTAAACATCTTGACATTTTTTACAAACTTCTCAAAACCAAACTCTAAATGAAGTCTTTTTGATTTGGACCTAACTTTGGGATTTTCCAGAGGCCCCCTGTAAAATCTGGAAGGATTTGTTCTCTCAAAAGGAAGTGTTAAACTAATTAGGCTTATTTGATATGTTAAATTACATGGAAATAAGAAGTGATACGAAACCTTCTTTAGATTATATTGTATATTATACAATATATACCTATAATATATTATATGGGTGTATGTTACTATTATAAGTAGTCCAGAAATCATATAAAATCTGACATTCCTAGTATGTTATCAGTCGTAATTCCAGCTATCATCTTAAAATGTTGTCTGTCTCACAAATAACCGAATTTCCTTGTCAATTAAATTATAATGAATTCTCATCAGAACTTTAACCATGGCCATGTTTAAGTCTTCTGGCATTCACAGAAAATTACTGTATTATTCTGATGCTTTCCTGAAAGCTTTAACACGCAGCTATGATCCAAAATTGCTGTGTCTTTAAAGAGATTTATGGAAAAGACCTTGACAAGTACTCTAGAATACAGGTTTCTGATAACTCTAAGATCATACCATTGAACTACCTAAGAATTTCCAGAATTGTTATGGAGAAACTGATTGATTCATAAAACTGCTAACCCAAGGTCAAGCAGAACAATTACATAGAACTGAATGAACTGATGAGAATTATAATTTTCTGACTTTTTTCTTTGAAACATTGCCAGTTCATTAATGTTTTGTTTTTCCAGATTTAAGAAAAACTTTTCCTCTTTTCTATCAAACTATTTATAACTTAACAGCAACTTGGTAAATTATATCTATGTAAACAGAATTTTCTCCCTACCTGATCCCCCAAGAATTCAGAAGTTCTTATTGAGTATTCTTATTTTCATGGCAATATACTTATTTGCATAGACTCAGTAAGAATCTGTTTTCCTTAGAACAGAACACAGTGGGAAATATTGGTTATATTACCAAGACTTTGACTGGAATGTTACATTTGAGAATGATGTTCATAGACTCGGACATAACCAGACGGTTTTAACAAACTAAGGTTGACTTTATGGAGCCAATAAAACCTCCCTTCAGAAAACTACCTGGTAAATCTTGTTTATAGGGTTCCCAGCCTAACCAATGAGTATGGAAAGTCATTTCCTAGCAGATCCAGAACCTCATGACATCTTAGACCTCAGGAAGAGAGGAATTTACCTAAACCTATAGGCATTGCAAGTGAGTCCTTGGCTTGGCTTCCAGAATAATCTCATATTCTTTATCAAAAATTCTAGCAAAACAGACTGAAAAAAGCTTACATGATCAATCTCTATTCTTGCTGCATTTATGTAACTAATCAGACCAAGTTTAATGAAATTAGACTTATTTGGCAAACCAATTAGTCTTATTATGACTATCTTTGGTAAAAATGGGGGTGATGATTGTAGAGAGAAAAACGGTGTTTCATCCTTTTCTGCTTGTTCCTATCTATGTTTTTCTCCCCCTTTGCTGATCTCTTATCTCACAACTTCTAACCAAACTCAGCTTCTAATATGTGACACTTTCTAAAAATAAAATTTCAAATTGGGAACTAAAAGAAACCAGAATACGTCACCCCAAAATATGCCTCTTTGACACAAAAATAATTTTGAGCTGAAGGCAATTAAGAAGCAGCAAATGTAGGAAAAGCTCTCTGCCCTCCTCATTACTTCCTAGAGGCAGGATATACATTCTTCTTTCACTGGAGACATATTCTTATCAGCCCAGAGGTGGCAAGAGGAAGCTGTCAAACAAATCTTTGTCATTAGTTCCCAGATGTTTATCTTCCCACAGTTTGCCGCCCTTGGAAATCTAAACTGCTTTCCTTTGTCCTATCATTTCTCTACAAATTTATTGTTCTTTATTGGCGATGCTCTATAAGCCAGAATTCTAAGCTGCTGCTTTGAGTTATTTTTCATTGAGGTTGGTCCCACATGATGGGTGTTGTATGTGCTTAAAAAAAAGAAAAAAAAGACTGTTAGTTTTTCCTCCTGTTAATCTGTCTTTTTGTTTAAAAATCCCAGCTGAAAACCTAAAATGTGTAGAAGTCTAGTTCTGCCTTCCCTACACATGTAGGGCAACACATTCTCAGTTCCCGGAGATTAGAACCTGGACATCTTTGGGGGGGGGGCATTATTCAGCCTGCCGTACCCCCTTAAGAATGCCAGTCGGAAGGAGGGCCTCTAACAGTCATAAAAATAAAAACTTTAAAAATAACCAACAGGGGCTTCCCTGGTGGCGCAGTGGTTGGGAGCCCGCCTGCCGATGCAGGGGACACGGGTTCGTGCCCCGGTCCGGGAAGATCCCACATGCCGCGGAGCGGCTGGGCCCGTGAGCCATGGCCGCTGAGCCTGCGCGTCTGGAGCGTGTGCTCCGCAGCGGGAGAGGCCACAACGGTGAGAGGCCCGCGTACCGCAAAAAAAAAAAAAAAATCACGAACAGACGGTGGGGGGAGAAGGAAACAGGAGCAGAAGAAGCCTCTTTAGACTCTCAGGTTCCGTCACTGAGGGAGACTCAAGGGCTTAGTGTCGTCTACTTCTCACTCCTGGCTGCACCAGAGAACCCCTGAAGAGCTCATAAAAGAGCTCACTCATTAACAAGACAAATTACACTAAAGGTGGGATTAGCTAATAGCCCTAGGAAAGCCAGAATGGGATAAAGCACTTTCTCAAACTGTCTGTAAGGTACAGACATTTTAAAAGGAAAATAATTCTTTTAGAGCCAGTATGTTGACAAATTGCTTTTATTATGAACTTTCTTAAATAGTAAAAATATGTACTTGGACAACCTCAAAAATAAAACCAATTTACAAATTAAATAGAAACAAAACCAACACAAATCAAATAAATTAATGCAAATCAAATAGACAATTATTTCTTTTAAAATAAGTGGCCTTTCACACGAAACTCTGAAACTGACAGCTACAGCACATACACTTTTTGGTCCAGAAGATGTATACTACTGTGTCCCCCTCATAAACTGACTCAGCTCTCTATTCAAACTAAAATCCACCAGAACGTTGTCTAACATATTAAGACCGTCTTCTTTATTCATCAACCCTTGATAATTAAATCAGTGCTACATGCCCCATCATGATCTTAAGTATTGTACAAAAATGTAAGCTTCAGCACTGAGATGTTTGGCTGAATTCTGATGCAAGATGCTCACCCAGGTGATGTAGAATAGGCTTATAATATTTCTCAGTAATTGCTGGATGAAAATGCAGTTAGATGATTATAATAGAAAGCTTGCAGACCTCCTTCCCCACCCCTCAAGAACATGTCAGCAGACTCCTAGAAGTATATTAACTCCACCTGGGGAAACACTGGGAAAAAGAATTAGGAAGAACTGTACCCAAATAGTTCATGAGGGGAAATTCCTCTTTATATAAATATTTTAGCTAATAAATACAGAAGAAATGATAGAGTTTAGAATTTTACAAGCCCTGATGAACTAATAAATGCAGGCAATGATGAACAAAGATGACTGATAACAAAGAAAGACGACGCGACAAGATGCACCTGAAGTATTCTTGCAAAAACAAGTGAACCTCGGTGTGATCCAACCTCTCTATGTAATTCTTAATTTACAGCAAACGTAGGGGCAGAGGAGCATGTTAAATGACATCATAGGGATGCAACCAGTAAAACCAAATGATACAAAATTCTACAGGACAAACTGGCTTCTCAACAAATAAACTGTAAGAAAAACAAATAGAGAACTTGTGTATTAACAAAGACTCCTGAATCCTATTTATAATTGCAATGTATGAGCTTTATTTAGATCCTAATTCACACAAAAATAGTTCAAGACTTTTAATTTTATAGGGGTGAAAATCGTATTGTATTTAAGGCTTTTTTCTTAATCTATATTTTTTAAAGATATACACTAAAATATTATGGACCAAATAATATGATGACTTGGATTAGTTTCCAAATTGTGATGGTCAATTTTGTGTGTCAAATTGGCTAAGCTCATGCTACTCAGTTTTTGGTCAAACACCAGTCTAGATGTTGCTGTGAAGGTATTTTTTAGATGTGATCAACATTTAAATTAGTTGACATGGAGAAAAGCAGATTACCCTCCACAGGCCAGTGGGAGGGGGGGCAGTGGGGGGAGCATGGGGCAGGGAGGTGGTGTGCTCAGTCAGTTGAGGGCCTCAAGAGGAAAGACTGAGTTTCTCCAAGGAAGAAGTAATTCTGCTTCTAGATTTTCTTCCCAATACAAACTGCAGCACCATCTCTTCCCTCAGTCTTTAGCCTGCTGGCCTGCCCTACAGATTTCAGACTTGCCAGCCCCCATAATCTCAGGAATCAACTCCTTAAACTAAATCAGTCTCTCTCTCGTTTTCCATATATTCATACACACACACACATCCTTTCGGTTCTTTTTCTCTGGAGAATTCTAATACCAAAATTATCTGGGAGAGAGGAGAAATGAGTAAGGAAACAGATAAAACAAAATCGGCCATGAGTTAGTAACTGTTGAAACTGGCTAATGGGTATATGATACTATTTTGTGTCTTGACATTTTCTACTTAAAAGTTGGGAAAGATAAAGAGAAATGGAAGAGCCAAGCCAAAAGAAATGAAAGAGACCTGTTTTGGGTTTTGTTTTGTTTGTCACAGGTCTTGATGACAGCACAGCATATGGAAAATCAAGGCTATCCTGAGAAATCTGAGGCTGTGACCCACAAGAGAGAAGTTAAAGCTCGAAGGAGTTGGTCTTGGAGGTGACTCTTCCCTTGACCTTGAACTTCCAGTCTGATTTAGACTGCACACTTTCTGGTCCCACTGCACCTGCACATCCCTTTACCACAGCACTTTTCTTATACTTTTACTCTCAATCTCTTCTCAGTAGCCAGGAGCTCCGTACTCATCCAAGCACCAAGCTTGCACTCAGAAATGTTTGATGCATGAATTAAGCAATGCCCAACTTGGTTTTTGTTTTTGTTTTGTTTTTTTGCGGTACGCGGGCCTCTCACTGTTGTGGCCTCTCCCGCTGCGGAGCACAGGCTCTGGACGCGCAGGCCCAGCGGCCATGGCCCACGGGCCCAGCCACTCCGCGGCATGTGGGATCCTCCTGGACCGGGGCACGAACCCGTGTCCCCTGCATCGGCAGGTGGACCCTTAACCACTGTGCCACCAGGGAAGCCCAATGCCCAACTTTTAAGCCAACTCATGTGCTACTGTCTTCTAGTCCTTGGTTTCTTCTGTCAACTGTTAGAGCCTACCACTAACTTCTCTGTTTTTTTTTTTATTTCTTCATACCCTCTGATTCCAAATATTTACCTCCTACCAACCAAACATTTGAGGTCTCACTTTATGGGTAGGGCAGACACTGGCATTCACCATCATAGAACTTTGTAAAATTAACCTTCAAAAGCCCATTTCTGGGCAGAAAACAAAATCTCATCCAACAAGTAGCCTGATTTGCAGAGCTTTCTTTCCAACCTCCTAGAAAAGAAAACCTCTCTGACCCTTAGGGTCTGTTGTGAAAGTCATTCTTTTCACAGGTCTGCCCTTAGGTGACAGGATTTCAATGTGAATAACCATCAAATGAACTGTTTCTTTGGCTTTATCATAGTATTCTGCATGTTTTTGGAATAAATTCACTGATTTTACAATTGGAGTGAAGAAAAACCATAGGATATCCCATTTTATAAATTAAATTAATGAAAAGAAAAATGGTCCAATGCCAGTTTTTCTTTTGCATCTACTTTATAGAGGGAAAGAAAAATGGTGTGAGGGAAAAATGAGACAGAAATAGGCATCTAAACTCCAGCCTCCTGTAAATTCAAGTTCAGACAAGAAAAAGCAGAGTTTTGTAGCTCGCTATGCTCCATGGGAAATGCTGTGACTCTTGTACAGGAAAATGGGGGGGTCTGAGTGGCTGAAGTCGCCTACCCTCCTGCCTCCTCCCCTGTCCCCTGATCTTACACTTAAAGCCATTATTTCAGGAAAAAAAAAATCTCCATCTTTGCTTCTGCCCCCACCTCCCAAAAGGTCAGATATGCAAGTTCATGTCAAAATCTCAAGGTAAACGAGAATGAACAAAGGGAATAAAGAGGAATGAGCAGCCGCTGCCTGGGCTGCCAGTGTCTGAGTTGGGTTGCGTGTCTGTGTAGCACAGTAAGCCTCCCTGAGAAAACCATACACGAGCCTTCTTTTGACAGAAATCTGAAAGGTCCCCAGAAAACATGTCAGTAACCAGTGTTGACAGCTTTGCAAGACTGTCACCCAGGTTTTCAGTTCCTGCCCTTCAGCACTTAGGTAGGTAGGTCTACTTGCCACAGTTATCAACAACAATAAAGTACAGGATACTAGTGAAATTTGAATTCCAGATGAACAATTTTTTTAGCCTAAGTATGTTCCATCTATTGCATCCTTATTTGGAATTCAAATTTCAGTGGGTATCCTGTGTTTTATCCGGCAACACATGAAGGTATTTCCATGGAGTCAAGAATATTGCAACAGTTCAGTGTGGAGATTTCTCAAGGAATGCCCATGAAGCTAATGAAGAAATGGTGAAGCACCACATGAAAATAAGAGGAAAAAACCCAAGAATGAAATTTCTGGGTTTTTGTCTCCCCAAGAATGAAATCCATTAGCATGTTTCTCTAAGTAAGAGATCCCAAGTTGATTCGGTTGTGACTTCTGAATATTTCCAGATCTCTTTTTAAACATCCTATGCTTTTCCGAATTACACCTTTTCTATTTCTTAATCAAAAATGCCCTATGCCTCATTTATACAATGAGAAATTTGGTCTAAAATGTTGGTGGTCCCATCAAGTAAGCTGAGGATCCCTGGGCCAAGGTTCCATTATAAGAGGCCACCTGAATTGGTATGGCTATCTTTTTTTCTCAATCAATAGATTGTAAAAGTATAGCCACAATCAAATTGTGGGATGCAGTTGGGAGGAATGCTAGAAATCCATGATGTTAAAAATGGGTCAGTCTCATATGATAAGTTTGGAACCATTGGTCAAGGAGGATTTCCAGTGCTTCGTCCAACCACTTCATGATTCCCAGCATTCTGACATCAGAGCCACTGAATCACTGTTTCTTCTGCAAATTGGTTCTGAGCAAGTAGAATAAGAGAGGAAAGTCTTGGAACCCAAAGTAAAAACTGTCATAAAAGTGGTCATATGTGATGGGCACTATATTATTCTTGTTGTTCCTTTCAACAGATTTAGCAAATATAGATTAAGGGCCTAATATACAAGATATTTTCTGAATTTCTGTTGGTGTTTTGTTTCTTTTCCTGTAGTCAAATACTACAGTAATTTAGATGGGGTAATTTATAGACATTTTGATCTCCATAAAGGCGTTGTTGAAAACTTACTTCTTTATTAGCTTTCATGTATTCTCACTTTACAAATATTTATGGTGCACTAATTCTGGAATAGATACTATATTCCTTTCTTGTTGACAACCTGCTACCCGCTACATACTACATCTTCCAAAGAGATAAATGAAAAGGAAGGTGAAGTCTCTGTTCAGTGATTCCTTGTGTGGATAATACCCCCAAAAGCATATATATATATATATATATATATATATATATATGCTTTTTGACTAACTCCTCTGGACCTACTTGGACACACTGGGGCACCTCAGAGGTCCCACACTGGATGGTCTCTTGAGGTCCATCCATCTTCTTGACATCACTATTCACTGTCTCCATCCAGTGTTTCCAGCCCACATCACAGCTGCACAGAAGTCGGACCACAGTCCATTACCAGGTGAAAAGAGGCTGCTAACTGGCGCTAGGGATACAGGATGAAAGGAGACATCACTGTTAATCAGCACATCCATGGCTTCAAATGGGGTACAAATTACTATTAGGTTCCTGGTATTAATAGGAGGAAAGTAAGGCTTAGAAAAGATTAATAGCTTATTGAAAGGGTTCTCACAGCAAGTTAAATGGCAGAGCTGGGATTTGAACCTGGTCTGGCTGACTCTGGAACCCATGCTCTTACTAATATGCTCCTGCCCTTATGGAATTATGGAAGATGGCCAGAGGTGAGGCTTCAAAATTTACTCAAGACCATCTGAAGAGGCTGCTCTTCCTGCTGTGGGCCCTGCTTCTCTGGGAACTGTCATTATCCGGGGAAGGAAAGATAAAGGGTGAAAAGTGAGAGAGAGGTGCCGCAGCTCTGGTCACGCTGCTCCTCTGCCAGTATCAGGAAGCTAGTAAAAGCTTTGAAGCAAGGAAGTTGCATAGTAAATAGTATTTCAGGAAGATTAATTTGGCACCAATGCACAGAAGATATTAAAGATATTAAATCAAGAGGCTGGGGGCTTCCCTGGTGGCACAGTGGTTGAGAATCTGCCTGCTAATGCAGGGGACACGGGTTCAAGCCCTGGTCTGGGAGGATCCCACATGCCGCGGAGCACTAGGCCCGTGAGCCACAACTACTGAGCCTGTGCGTCTGGAGCCTGTGCTCTGCAACAGGAGAGGCCGCGATAGTGAGAGGCCCGCGCACTGCAATGAAGAGTGGCCCCTGCTTGCCACAACTAGAGAAAGCCCTCGCACAGAAACAAAGACCCAACACAGCAAAAATAAATAAATAAATAAACTCCTACCCCCAACATCTTCTTAAAAAAAAAAAAGAGTCTGGAGGCAAGGAAACTGGTTAAGAGGTTATTGCAGACATCATTTCTGAGATGAGTCTGAGTCAGGACAGGGCAGTGGGAATAGGGAAAAAGAGCCGAATGTGAGTGTTCCCCACCAAGAAGGAAGAACTGACCGGCCCTACGGACCTGCATAGCCAAGACTGTGGTCCACGATGGTCTGAGGCTGGGAGAGAGAGGAGGAAAGACACTACCAGAGATGGTAGTTGTCCCAGCCCTGTATACTGAGGTACCTGCCTCTTCTGTCTCCTTTCCAGGCCACAAGCTCAAAGGAGTCACGGGGTCACCCTGTGTCTGGCAGCCCCGCAGTTTTTCCCCATTGCCGACCACATGCTGGGGGGTTGGTAGACTCGGTAAATACTGACTGGCAGTCTGTTTCCTCTGGCTGGAATGCCGTGTTCCCACCTTTGCCTGGAAATGCCATGTAGGAAGGCCTCCCTGGAGGCCCAGCACAAACATCTCTCCCTCAGAGAGGCCTCCGTGACCAGTCAATCTAAGTTCGGTCCTTCAGTTTTCCTTGCATAGAAACTTTTCTTCACCGTATTTATTACAATGTGAAATTTTTTATTTGTTGTTTTTCCATTTAGTTTTTATTTCCTTTTACTGTTTTTGTTGTCGGTGGTGGTTTTCTACTTTCCCCCACTAGACTACAAGTACTGCAAAGTCAGTTTTTCTTTTCACCATTGAGTCCCCAAAAGCCCACACAGTGCTGTCCCATAGAAATAAAATGTAAGCCACATATGTAATTTTAAGTTTTCTGTAGCCCCATTTTTCAAAGTAAGAAGAAACTGGTGAAATTAATTTTTCATTACATTTTTATGTAACCACATATATCCAAAATGCTATCATTTAAACATATGATCTATAGAAGAAATTATTAATGAGATAGCTTACATTCCCTTTTTTGTACTAAGTCCTCAGCTTCTGTATTTCACATTCACAGCACATCTCAGTTGGGACCAGCCACATGCCAAGTGTTCTGTAACCACGTGTGACTAGTGGCTGCTGTAGTGGACAATATAGATCCTTGCAGGATGCTTGACATGTACTCCTTACTTAATAAAAAGTTAATTCATGAAAAAGGGAGTGTGGGAAGGGCAGAAAGATGGAGAAAAAGGAGAGAGGAAAAGAAAGGGAAGAGAAACGAACCTTTTCGGGTATTTACTATGTTAAGTTCTTTCATGTATCAATAAATTACATAATTTAATTCTCATATCTACCCTGGTGAGGTAGGTATTATGAGAACAGTCTTTATAAATGAGGACATTGGTTTGGAGATGTCATAACTGTCCCAACATCATCTTCTCTTTTGAGTGAAAGAAGCAAGATTCAGAACCAATCTCCCTTACCCAACTGTGCTGCCTCATTCACAGAAGCCATACCTAACAAGTCTAGTCATGCCACACTGTTGTCTAACCTCTCTCTCCTCCAGGTGAAACATCCCAGGGTTCCTATGAGATATTATTTTGAATCTCATAGACACTCTCATTTCTAAAGTATAGTCTGACCATTGCAGGCTAACATGGGAGTGTCCACTTCCTCCTCCAGATGTATTTTAGCGGGATTCTTATCCCATTGTTGCCTTGCATTAAACTCTATGACCAAGCAAAATGGTCGCATTTAAAGTTCCCCAGATATGTCAAGCTCTCTAACATGCCTCCTTAGCTCTGTACAGTTCTTCTGCTGCCTGGAACCCTTTTTTCCTTCAACCAATAACACACATCCTGCATGAGTCAATTCAAGAAAAGAGGAGGAAGAAAGAGATAGAAAAAAACTCAACTTAGCCATCATCTCACCTTGGCCAAGGAAACTCCCTGACCCACTTTCCAAGTGTGAGGGTCCCCCTTTTCTGTGTTCCCAAGGCACTGTCACGGAGTTTTTCGTGTATACCATCATTACACATCTAGGGTCTCCCTCACTGGACTGTGAGCTTCTGGAAAGCAAGAACTATGTCTCTTATCTTTACATCCTCATTGCCCAGCATTTGCTGAATGGCTTGTTAAATAAGTAAATAAATGAATGGATGGATCGATGAGCATGCTTATAGCCCTCTCTGAGTGTAAGAAGAAATACCTGGTACCACATAGTCCAAAGAACTAAAAGAGAACTAGTGTGCTCTTGCAATATCCACATCCCATCAGACCAGTTGTCAGGATATGGGTCACAGTGACAGGAGCAGACAGCATCAGCAGAGCACCCTGGGATGCCTTCAACCATTTCATAAGAAACAATGTTCTAAGCTGTGCAGAAGATGTAGCAAACCTGGGACTAGCCTCCATGTTAGCTCCCAGGGGGGCAGGAATACATGGAAATTGTAAAATACTTAAGAATGTAGTGTAGGAAGAAGCATGCTAAGCATCAGAATGTGGCCACAGAGCCAAGGAGCCCAGGCTCGCTGACCTGGAAGGGACAGGGGACAGGCAATGTTGGTCTCCATCCATCTCCCGGAAGGGCAGATGGTGGCAAACTGCACTGAGCAAAGGGCAGGACCACAGGAACTTAGTTCTCCCTAATTCACGATACCCTGGGCAAGAATGTTCACCCTCTGAGGATACCTTGAAAGATGCTTATAGATGTTGACTGCACTGAGACTGTGGTCTATACTAGGTCTTGGGCCAGAGCCTCTAACCTTTGATGCAGCATGCTGGTGTGCCCCTGGTGGGAACAGTTGTGCCAGAGGAAAATATAAATGTACTCAGGCCCAGGAGCAGCCAGGTGAGTGTAAGAGGGACCAAAGCCTATGGAAGCCAGACCTCCTCCGGCCTGTTGCCTAGGAATGAGCACTTTCACCTACATGGTGTCATGTTCTAGGTGTTCTGTGCCATGATAAATGTTGAGAAGCGTTGAGTTAGACTATGTGAGATGAATGAGTAACACTGGAGACTTAAGATGTTTAAAAACTATTTCATTTTGACAGGGCCAAGTGGGTAGAGGGTTGAAGACACGACAGTAGCTAGGACAAGAATTTCAAGCTCTCAAACGTACAGACCAAGATCATCCTATTTCTGTGAGTGTTTCTGTGAGTTCAGATGGAAGACGGAACACTAGGGTATTGTACCATTAAAAATAACTAAATAACAATAACCCGTAAGAGTAAGGCCCAGGTTCTCAGCAAAGGCACACTCCTGAAAAACAAACAAATCAAGGCAAGTGACACTTTATCCCCCAAATAGCCCATATTTCCTAATCCTGAGAGGCAGGCCAGGGGCCAGAGTCAGCCCTACAACCACTGCCTGGCACCCACCCACTCTCCTCTTAGCACGGTATGGCCCAGGGAGAAATTAGTTCTTAGGAATCAAAAATCTCATGGAATTTCTCCTGCATACCATTATTATAGCCTCACGGACAAGCTGGAAAGTGAGGGGGAAGAGGGAATGATGGTCAGGGAGCTGGGCGCAATATCTCCATGCCCAACGTGTACTCACCTGCCACTGTTTGCCTTTTTTTTTTTTTTTTGGCTGCACCGCACAGCCTGCAGGATCTCAGTTCCCCCACCAGGGGTTGAACCCGGGCCACAGCAGTGAAAGCCCGGAATCCTAACCACTAGGCCACCAGGGAACTCCCTGCCTTTGTCTTTTCAAGGGTAGATCTGAACAAGGTTGAACATTGCTGGGCAGGTATATAACCAGAGAACCACAACGCTACCTGAGAGAGGACTAGAGGTGTTAGGAAAGCATGGCTTCTATTGAACTCCTACTCAACCAGAAACAATAAACAATCAACAACAAACACCTCTCCCCACATTACTAAGCTGGTCAGAAATACTCTTCATAGTCATGGTAAATGGGCTTAGGGGTATCCTGGAGCCAGGGTACAGGGGCAAGGCAGGAGCTAAATGTGGCAAGGAGGTTCTGGTCACTCCGAACAGGTGCCACACCAGTCCCGCCTATCAGAGTGGCTCTGGCTGGCAGCACCTTGCTGTGGCCTGAGTGGGCAGAAGGTGGCCAGACCCAGCTGGCAAAAAGTGATATGGAGTCAATAGCCCCAAGGGTGTGTGTGTACGTGCTGAAGTGAGTGTGGTATTCTAACAGCTCTAGCCAAGAGGCAGCTAACGCCCGAAAAAATAAATAAATAAATAAATAAAATAGCGCGCCATTGAGAAGAAGAAGCAGCAGCTAACATCTGAGATCCAAATAAATCATGCCAGGGTGGGGCTGATACCAAAAAGAGGAAACTAACGCTAATCCCTCCCACACCCAACCTCAGCCAGAGATGCAGATTTCACCCGTACTCCACCTGCATAATATTGCCAGTAGAGCACTAAGCACATGCCAGAGAAATTTAAGCTCTTCTAAATCCCAAGTTAAAACACATCCGAGCCCTTCACAGAGCTCCACTCTCTAAACTTTGCCCCCAGCTTCTAAAGGTATTCTTCAACATTTGGAAATGACTGGAAAACAAATATCTTCCATCCTGAAAGCTAATAAAATGTTCACCCACTCATCACCCACCATGGGCCAAAGAAGAATCAGGAAATCTCCTTGATGTGAATCCCACCCTGATACTGCAAAAGTTGCTTCACGTCCCAGCCTGGCAGTGCCACCATGAAGACCTTAATTTTTTCACTTCCACTTATCCCTCCACCTCTTAGAACAAGACAGGAAAAGTGAGAGATTTTTCTTAGTGATGATATACTCTGCTCCCACTCTCTTAGAGACAGGGAATGATGAAGACAGAAGCTGCAGTTATCCAAAAGGATGAAGCCAGGTTGGCAGCCTGTGTCTGCTTGCTTCTCCAATGGATGCAGGGAAAAAACTAGAACCAGAGGCCCCGCAACAGCTCACATCAAGCTGCACAGAGTTGGAGGTTCCTTTGGAGTGTGTGTGCCACGGGGGCGAAGTGGGGGGAGGAATACAGGTGGTTATGTAAAAAGGCATTACAGGTAAAACCACAAAAGGAAGAGAAAGAAAGAAAGACAAAAATAGGAACAGAGAACAAGGGCAATGAATGGAAAACAGTAACAAATACGGTGGATATTAATCTGACTATATCAATAATCACTTTAAATGTCAATGATCAAAATGCATCAATTAAAAGATAAAATTGTCAGAGTAGATCAGAAATTTTAAAAAGATGCAACTATATGTTGTCTACAAGAAACTCACTTTAAATATAAAGGTACATACAGAGTAAAAGTAAAAGGATGGAGAAAGTCATATTATGTTAACACTGATCAAAAGAGACCAGGAGAGTTTGATCCTTGGTCAGGGAGCTACGATCCCCCAAGCCACGTGGTGTGGCCAAAAAGAGAGAGAGAGAGAAGGAGTACTTATATTAATTTCAGACATAGCAGACTTCAGAGCAAGGAAAATTATCAGGAATAAGGAGGGGCATTGCATAATGATAAAGGGGTCAATTCTCCAAGAAGACATAAAAACGTTTAATGAGGGATTCCCTGGTGGGGCAGTGGTTGGGAGTCCGCCTGCCAATGCAGGGGACACGGGTTCGTGCCCCGGTCCGGGAGGATCCCACATGCCGCGGAGCGGCTGGGCCCGTGAGCCATGGCCACTGGGCCTGCGCGTCTGGAGCCTGTGCTCTGCAATGGGAGAGGCCACAGCAGTGAGAGGCCCGCGTACCACAAAAAAAAAAAAATGTTTAATGAATATGCGCCTAAAAACAGAGCATCAAAATACACGAGCAAAAACTAATAGAACTGCAAAAAGAAATAGATGAATCCATCTGAAGAATTTAACACCCTCTACCAGAAATGGACAGATCCAGCAGGCAAAATATCAGTAAGGACATAGTTGAACTCAACAGCACCATCAACCAACTGAGTATAACTGACATCAATAAACTACTTCCTTCAACAGCATTCTTCTCAAACTCAAATGAAACAATAATCACATTCTGGGCCATAAAACACACCTTAACAAATTTAAAACAACAGAAATCATGCAATATATCCTCTCAGACTACAATGAAATTTAACTAGAAATCAGTAAGATAAAGATATCTGGAAAACACCCAAATACATGAAGATTAAACAACATTCTTCTAAATAACACGAGGGAAAAAGAAACAAACTCATAAGAATTTTTTAATATTAAATTAAAATGAAATGAAAGTGAAAATACAACTTATGAAAATTTGTAGGATGCAGCAAAAGTAGTGCTTAGTGGGAAATTTAAAACATTAAATGCTTATATTTAAAAAGAAGAAAGATCTAAAATGAATAACCCAAGCTTCCACCTTAGGAAACTAGAAAAAAAAAAGAGCAAATTAAATCCAAAGTAAGCAGAAGAAAAGAAATAATAAGAATTAGGACAGAAATTAATAAAGTTGAAAACAAAACCAATACAGAAAATCAACAAAACCAAAAACCTGTTCTTTGAAAAGATCAATAAAATCGATAAGCCTCTAGCCAGGCTAACTAAGGAGAAAAGAGAGAAGACACAAATTACTAATATCAGGTATGAAAGAGGGGACATTATTACAGATCCCATGAACATTAAAAGGATAATAAAGGAACACTATGAACAACTCTATACCCACAAATTCTAGGATAACCTAGATGAAATGGACCAATTCCTTGAAAGACACAATCTACCAAACTCACATAAGAAGATATAGACAATCTGAATAGCCCAAAATCTATTAAAGAAATTGAATAGAAAATTAGTCATCTTTCAAAACAGAAAGCACCAGGCCCACATGGGTTCACTGATGAATTCTATGAAATATATAAGGAAGAAATCATACCAATTCTCTATAATCTCTGCCAGGAGATAGAAGCAAACGGAATACTCCTAACTTATTTTATGAGGCCAGCAGTATCCTAACATCAAAATGTGACAAAGACATGGCAGGAAAACAAAAATTACAGACCAATATATCTTATAAACATAGATGCAAAACTCCTCAGCAAAAATATTAGCAAATCAAATCCAACAATGTATAAAAAATAATTATATATCACAAGCAAGTGGGATTTATCCCAGGTGTGAAAAGCTGTTTCAGTTTTTGAAAATCAATTAATGTGATCCATCACAACAATAGGCTACAGAAGAAAATTCACATGATCATATCAATGGACACAGAAATAGCATTTGACAAAATCCAACACCGATTCATGTTAAAAAACAAAAAAATCTCTCAGCAAACTAGGAATAGAGGTGACTTCCTCAACTAGACAAAGACTATTTACCAAAATCTATAGCTAACATCATACTTGATGATGAGAAATGAGAAGCTCTCTTGCTAAGATCAGGAAAAGGCAAAGGTACTCCCTCTACTTTTCAACACTGTACTGGAAATCTTAACTAACACAGTAAGATAAGAAAGGGAAATAAAAGAATATACATTGCAAAGGAAGAAACAAAACTGTCTTTGTTCACAGGTGATATGATCATCTATGTAGAAAATCCAAAAAGAATCAACAAAAACTGGAAGTAATAAGCATTTATAGCAAGATTTTAAGATACAAAGTTAATATGCAAAAGTAACTGGAACTATATTAAACTAAAAAACTTCTGTACAGCAAATGAAAACATTAACAGAATAAAAAGGCAACCTATGGAATGGGAGAAAATATATGCAAATCATATATCTGAAAAGGAGTTAACATCAAAAATATATAAAGAACTTACACAATTCAATAACAAAAAAAATAGCAATCCAATTTAAAAATGGGCAGAGGAACTGAAATAGGCGTTTCTCCAAAGAAAACATACAAATGGCCAACAGTTACATGAAAAGGTACTCAACATCATTAGTCACTGGAAAATGCAAATCAAAACTGTAATGAGATAACACCTTACACCTGTTAGAATGGCTATTATCAAAAAGGCAAGAAATAAGAAGCGTTAGCAAGGATGTGAAGTACAGGAATTCTTGTGCACTGTTCTTGGGAATATAAACTGGTACAGCTACTATGGAAAACAGTATGGAGGTTCCTCAAAAATTTAGAAATAAAATTACCATATGATACAGCAATTCCACTTCTGGGCATTTATCCAAAGGAAACAAAATCACTATCTCAAAATAATATATACACATTCACTGCAGTATTATTTACTGTAGCCAAGATGTGGAAACATCCTAAGTGACAACTGACAGACGAATGGGTAAAGAAAATGTGATACACACACACACACACACACACACACACACACACACACACACACATACACATACACACAATGGAATATTATTCAACCATAAAAAAGAAGGAAATCCTGCCATTTGCGACAATATGGATGGACCTTGAGGACATTATACTAAGTGACATAAGTCAGAGAGAGAAAGACAAATATGATTTCAATTACACGTGCAATCTAAAAAACCCCACATTCATAGATACAGAGAACAGATTGGTGGTTGCCACAGGCTGGTGGGAGCGGAGGGATAAAATAAGTAAAGGTGGTCAAAAGGTACAAATTTCCAGTTATAAGATAAATAAGACCTGGAGATGTAATATTCTGCATGGTGACTATAGTTAATAATACTATAGCATGTATTAGAAAGTTGCTAAGAGAGTGGATCTTAAAAGTTCTCATTACACACACACACAAAAATTGTAACAGAGTGTGATGATTCATGTTAACGAAACTTATTGTGGTAATCATTTCTCAATATATACATATATCGATATATATACATAATCATTATCTTGTACAACTTAAACTAATACAATGTTATATGTCAATTTTATCTCAATAAAAAAGAAAGGAAAACAAAACAAACACCAAATTTAAACGTGGGTGGGCGGAAGACCTGAACAGACACCTCATCAAAGAAGATATACAGATGGCAAATAAGCATATGAAAAGAAGCTCAATATTATGTCGTTAGCGAACTGTAAATTAAAACAACAGTGAGGTACCACTACACACCTATTAGAATGGTTAATCTCTGGAACACTGACAATAGCAAATGCTGGTGACAGTGTGGAGCAACAGGAACTCCTATTCATTGCTGATGGGAAAGCACTATAGTACAGATACTTTGGAAGACCATCTGGCAGCTTCTTTAAAAATGAATCATACTCTTGGGACTTCCCTGGTTGTCCAGTGGTTAAGACTCTGTGCTCCCAATGCAGGGGACACGGGTTTGATCCCTAGTCAGGGAACTAAGATCCCGCATGCCACACAACACGGCCAAAAAAGAAAAAAAACCCACAAAAATTAATTATACTCTCACCATATGATCTAGCAATCATGCTCCTTGGTATTTACCCAAAGGAGTTGAAAACATGTTCACACAAAAACCTGCACATGAATGTTTAGAATAGCTTTACTCATAATTGTCAAAACTTGGAAACAACCAAGATGTCCTTCAGTAGATGAATGGATAATTAAGTGTAACACATCCATATAATGGAATATTATTCAGTGATAAAAAGAAATGAGCTGTCAGGCCACAAAAAGACATGGAACAAACTTAAATCCATATTACTAAGTGAAAGAAGCCAATCTGAAGAGGATACTTACTATATGGTTCCAATTATGTGATATTCTAGAAAAGACAAAACCATGGAGACAGTAACAGGATCAGTGGTTGCCGGGGATTAAAAGGTTGAACAGGCAGGTTGAACAGGCAGAGCACCAAGGATTTTTAGGGCAGTGAAACTATTACATATGATACTATAATGGTAGATACATGTCATTATACATTTGCCAAAACCCATAGAATGTACACCACCAAGAGTGAACTGCAACATAAACTAGGAACTCTGAGCAATAATAATGTGTCAATGTAGATGTGTCAAACTGCACCTCTCTGCAGCAGGAAAGCTGTGCATGTATGGAGGGTGGGGGTGTATGGGAACTCACTGGACTTTCTGCTCAATTTTGCTATGAACCTAAAATTCCTCTACCAAAATAAATCTATCTTTAAAAAAGGCACTGCCAGTAGATGCCCAATGTATAAGGTCACATAAACAGCAGAGCAGACAGTATCACTTTCCAGAACCCAGCAGGGGCAGCAAAGAGGGGGCCCCACCAATTTGTCCCGTGTCTGGCATCTACTAGCATCCTAACACAGTCCTAAAGGAAAACCCCAAAATCATATTCTGTGCTCCCAAAGCATTCTTGTTTTCATAAGCCAAAAATGGTGAAGCCTCAGCAAATCAACAGGGGGAAAGTGGTGGAGTCAGCAGACACTCCTGTTTACTGGGAATTGTGTCCAGTACCCTGCAGGAGAGCTCTCCTGGTACCTCAACAAAAGCCAACTATGTCCAAGCCAGCTGAGTCATCCTCTGGCCCTGGCCCGGAAAAGGAGCCTCCCTGAAACACCTGCCAAACTCCACAGTCACTTCTGAAATGTACGCCTACAGGAATCTTCATAGCCCTAAAGGGCGACAGCCACAGCTCAGAAGCTTTCTCATGTATACCGATTTTCTTTCCTCCTTTCACCATCATGTTGCTCACTCTGTTGCTCTCCTCTGAAATCCCTCTAGTTTATCCCAAATTCAAGAGTCCTATTTGCCTTTCTCTGAGCCTGTAACAAGACAGGTGCAAAAACACAGTTACTCCTGGGGCCTCATCAACAGGCAATGAGAGCAAGCTCCAGCGTACCCCCCACGATCACGCCCCGGATGCATCCTCCTAGAAGGGCCTGTGTAAGGCAGTGTGCACAGCTGTGCCTGGGGGCACCCCCTCTCTCAGGACCAGGCAGGTGGCCACACTTCTACCATCAGACGTGAAGGGAAGTAATAACAAGCCCTTACCCCAACAGAGGCGGGAGACAAACCTATTTGGGGGGAGCACGCCATCTTGCTTACTTTCCAGCTCATTCCAAAAGAATTTAAGGTCGCTTATGAAGATTAATAGAGGTGACAAAATAAATAAATAAAGATGAATGAGAAAAATGGGAAGTTGAGGGGTTTGGTTCTTCTGGATTGGGAGTGAGGAAGATTGGCAGCAATTTTATAGTCTCTAACTTCACCTTTCCCCACTTCAATCTGTCCCTTCTTTACTGGTCCTACCTGATTCTAGCTCTTTTGTCAAGGTCACAAAAGACCCCCAATAGCTTATTCTGTCCTCAACTTACTTGAGCCACTAGCAGAAATTCACAGAGCTATCAGTGCCTCCCTGCTGGAAAATATTCTTCCCTTGTTTTTCCTCTTCACTGGTCCCTCCGTCTTTTCTGCTTTCTCCTAATCTCACAGCTCCATAAAATTAGAATGTCCTAGGGCTCAGTTTTTAGAACTCTTGTTTTTTCTATATACCCTCAGTACTGGGGGCTAACATTCTGCTTCATGGTGTTAAATATTATGTCACGTGTCCACCACTCCAAGATTTTTATCTTTAGCCCAGCCTTCCCACCTTCACTCTAGACTCCTATATCCAGCTTCCCACTCAGCATCTTCACTCAGATGTCTAATATACACCTCAAATCCAAAACCTTCCAAAACAGATCTCTTAACATCCCTGAACAGATCTGCTCTAGTATTCCTCACTCAGTGACCACTTCATCTTTCTGGTTACTCACCCTCCAAAATGTAGAGTCATCCTTGATTCCACTCTTTCTCTCACTTCTCACAACTAAACCATTTGAAAACCTGTTGGCTCTACCTCCAAAATATGCCCAGGACCTGTCCACTCCTCACCCCCTCCCCTGTGACCACTCTGGTACAGGTCTGGATTATTACAGTGGTCTAACTGGACTCTGCTTCCACCTTGGCCCTTTAAGATGGTTCTCAACATAGGACCCAGTGTTATTCTATTGAAATGTAGGTTGGGCCCAAGTCTTCACAAGAGCCTTCGTAGCCCTACGTGATTTAACCCCTGTCATTCCTCCAGCCTCCTCTCCTCATCCTCTCCTCATCCTCTCCTCCACCAGCCACACTGGCCTCCCTGCTTCTCCTTGCACACCAGACTTACCTCCACCTTCCAGCCTTTGCAATTGCTGCTTCTCCTGTTTGAAATGCTCTTCCCCCTTATCTCCTCTAAGCCTTTGCTCAAAAACTTTCTCAATGAGGCCTTCCCTGATCACCCTATTGAAAACCCCAAAGTGCCTCAACACCCCATCCTCTTTTCTTGCTTTACTTTCCCCATAATAATTCCCCATCTAAAATACTACAGACTTTACTGACTTATTCTGTTGATTGCATCGCCCCTCAGTAGAATAAAAGCTCCATGAATGCAGGATTTTTTTGTTTTTCTTTACCGTTTAATCTCTGGCTCTTAGAACTGTGCTTGGCATATAGTGGTTTGGTACCTAAGCGTTGGATAGATAAATGAATGAACGGATGGATGGATGGATGGATGGATGGCTAGATGGATGGATAGATAGATGGATGGATGGATGGATGGATGGATGGATGGAAAGAGTGGATACCAGGACCTATGCTTTAGCTGCCAGATTCCTATAGATCCCAAAAGGGGAAAATGTCACAAATCAAGTGAAGTAGAATTCAGCATTTAAGACACATTCCTTCACACTTCTACTCTGCCTATCTAACTACAATGCTAGATCCTAACATAAAATGAAATGAAATGTCCATAGAATCATTAGAATTACACGGTCTTAGCTTTGTCTCAATCAGCCACAACCTACAATAAGCAGGCTGTGGAAACACTATGACTATGGGAGTTGAGAACGGCAGGCCATGACTCCAATGCTAGGGAAGGAGGGTTAGAGGAAGAGTTGATAAACTAAAGGTAACTAACTATTATTGAGTTTCTACCGGGAGACAGATACTGCACTAGGCTCTTTGCTAACATTATTTCATTAAATCCTTACCACTCTAGGAAGCTGGTATTATTAACCCCATTTTACAAACAAGGAAACCAAAGTTCAGAAAGATTAAGTTATTTACACAATATCACACATACACAGTAGAGTCAAACTAGGTCAACATGAATGAAAAGTTCTTGCTCTTTCACACTAAAAGTTACTCTAGAAATGGTGAACTAACCTTTGACTGTTTCAAACCAATTCTCTATTCCTAGTCACTCATCATCTTTGATCTGAGTAGATCGAGCACCTTAGATTTGAGGCAGAAGGGTTAAGAAATAAGAAGCTAAAACAAAGCCTTCATGTCTTAGTTAATGCTGAAAATTTGCTAACAGAATAAAAAAATCAATAGGCTGTAATCTGACACCTTTCAGTCAGTTTTACACACATACACACATCCATGTGCACACCAAAAGCAACTAGTAGGAAAACACAATATTAAAATTTACCACACTTTTACCTTTACCAGCATTCTCCACGGCTCATGAGTATCAGAGACGTGCTGCTCAGTAGCGGACAATACCGGCAGATGCTGCTTTAATGCTCAAGAAAAATAAGCATCTTTCACCAGCATCAGCCTTGCAACAGCCCCAGAGAAGTTACTTTTCTTCCTCCCACTCACATGTTTCTCCCTGGGCATTGTGTACATTGCCAGTGGCCTCCACCTCCACCCAACTTACAGAAACCTGGCCCATAATACCCTGTAATTAATGTCATCAGACATGTAAGGCTGTCAGCCCACTAAGCATGCTCTCTGCTCAGCAGAAGACACTCTTTTGCAATCATGGAGGCACTCCCCAGGCACTGTCTGCAGGTGTTTCTCCAGTACCTGAGAGGAGTCACATCCTTTTATTCCCATTCTCACCAAGTCTGCCTCCTGACTAATCATTTCTATGAAACTGTTCAACCATCTAGCTTAGGTGGCCAGGGTGGAAGCACAGGAGAAGTCGAAGGCTTCCTTGGGGATTAGGTCCACCCATGACGCTGCTTCTCTCTCCTGGGTCAACCTACCAAGCCAACCCACTCACACTCATTCCCACCCAAGGGGAGTAGATAAATGCTGCAGTGTGTGTGTACCCCTTACCTGTGCTTAGCTGCACCTATGAAGATTAAGAAAACTTAGGAATGAATATTTACAACCATTGCTGCTGGGTTCAGTATTTGGGCCCACCAGCCAATAAGAATGTTTCTTAGTTCTTACCTAAAAAAATAAGACATACTGGACTGTATGTAAAAAGCACACATGAAATTGAGGTTGTGCTATTTAAGTACCATAAAACAAAGTAAACCAAGGAGATGTAGAAAATGCTTCTTTTCAAAGGACAAGAGTACCACATGTTGCAAAGATCTGAATCATTCTTTTAACTAGAGGTTCTAAATCAGTATGGAAATGGTTCTGGAAGGGGAAAAGAGACCTCTGACAACTCCTCTTAAAGGAGGTTAAATATGCAATCAATTAAGATCAAAGAATGGGCAGCAGTTTCATTAGGTGCTCGTCTGGATACATAAGCTTGGAGAAAGGTGGTGAAACGGGTCCTTGATTTTATTTTCTCACTTGTGTTACACTTGAGTGACCCTGGAGCATACAGGCAGAACCAGCTACACGATTTGTACGGCCAAGAGCAAAATGAAAATGTGGGGTCCCTTGTTTACAAATTTCTGGGACTTCCACAACAGTGACAGTAGAGCATTAAACCAAGAATGAGGCCCTCCCATCTAAACTGGGCCCTGGAGATTGGTTCAAGATGGCGGAGTAGAAGGACGTGTGCTCACTCCCTCTTGTGAGGGCACCGGAATCACAACTAACTGCTGCACAATCGTTGATAGGAAGACACTGGAACTCACCAAAACAGATACCCCACATCCAAAGACAAAGGAGAAGCCACAATGAGAAGGCAGGAGGGGCGCAATCACAATAAAATCAAATCCCATAACTGCTGGGTGGGTGACTCACAAACTGGAGAACACTTATAACACAGAACCCACTGGAGTGAAGGTTCTGAGCCCCACATCAGGCTTCCCAACCTGGGGTCCGGCAGTGGGAGGAGGAATTCCTAGAGAATCAGACTTTGAAGTCTAGTGGTATTTGACTGCAGGACTTCGACAGGACTGGGGGAAACAGAGATTCCACTCTTGGAGGGCACGCACAAACTACTGTGCACAGGACCCAGGGGGAGGAGCACTGACCCCATAGGAGGCTGAACCAGACCTACCTGCTAGTGTTGGAGGGTCTCCTACAGAGGTGGGGGGTGGCTGTGGCTCACTGTGGGGACAAGGACACTGGCAGCAGAAGTTCTGGGAAGTACTCCTTGGTGTGGGCTCTCCCAGAGTCCACCATTAGCTCCACCAAAGAGCCAGCTAGGATCCAGTGTTGGGTCGCCTCAGGCCAAACAAACAACAGGGAGGGAACCCAGCCCCACCTATAAGCAGATAAGCGGATTAACGTTTTACTGAGCTCTGCTCTCATAGCAACATCCAGCTCTACCCACCACCAGTCCCTCCCATCAGGAAACGTGCACAAACCTGTTAGATACCATCATCCACCCGAGGGCAGACAGCAGAAGCAAGAAGAACTACAATCCTGCAGCCTGTGGAACAAAAGCCACATTCACAGAAAGACAAGATGAAAAGGCAGAGGCCTACTTACCAGATGAAGGAACAAAATAAAACCCCCAAAAGACAACTAACTGAAGTAGTGATAGGCAACCTTCCAGAAAAAGAATTCAGAATAATGATAGTGAAGATGATCCAGGACCTTCGAAAAAGAATGGAGGCAAAGATCGAAAAGATGCAAGAAACGTTTAACAAAGACCTACAAGAATTAAAGAACAAACACCTAGAAGAATTAAAGAACAAACAAACAGAAATGAACAATACAATAGTTGAAATGAAAAATACACTACAAGAAATCAGTAGCAGAATAACTGAGGCAGAAGAACAGATAAGTGACCTGGAAGACAGAAAGGTGGAATTCACTGCTGTGGAACAGAATAAAGAAAAAAGAATGAAAAAAAATGAAGACAGCCTAAGAGACCTCTAGGGCAACATTAAACACAACAACATTTGCATTATAAGGGGCCCAGAGGAGAAGAGAGAGAGAGAAAGGACCTGAGAAAATATTTGAAGAGATTATAGTCGAAAACTTCCCTAACATGGGAAAGGAAATAGCCACCCAAGTCCAGGAAGCACAGAGTCCCAGGCAGGATAAACCCAAGGAGAAACAGGCCGAGACACATAGTAATAAAATTGGCAAAAATTAAAGACAAAGAAAAATTATTGAAAGCAACAAGGGAAAAATGACAAATAACATACAAGGGAACTCCTATAAGGTTAACAGCTGATTTCTCAGCAGAAAGTCTACAAGACAAAAGGGAGTGGCATGATATGTATAAAGTGATGAAAGGGAAGAACCGACAACCAAGATTACTCTACCTGGCAAGGATATCATTCAGATTCAATGGAGAAATCAAAAGCTTTATAGACCAGCAGAAGCTAAGAGAATACAGCACCACCAAACCAGCTCTACAACAAATGCTAAAGGAACTTCTTTAAGTGGGAAACACAAGAGAAGAAAAGGACCTACAAAAACAAACCCAAAACAACTAAGAAAATGGTAATAGGAACATACATATCAATAATTACCTTAAACATGAATGGATTAAATTCTCCAACCAAAAGACATAGGCCCAATGAATGGATAAAAAAACAGGACCCATATATACGCTGTCTACAAGAGACCCACTTCCTACCAAGGGACACTACAGACTGAGAGTGAGGGGATGGAAAAAGATATTCCATGCAAATGGAAATCAAAAGAAGGCTGGAGTAGCAATACTCACATCAGATAAAATAGACTTTAAAATAAAGAATGTTACAAGAGACAAGGAAGGACACTACATAATGATCAAGGGATCAATCCAAGAAGAAGATATAAGAATTATAAATATATGTGCACCCAACATAGGAGCACTTCAATACATAAGGCAACAGCTAACAGCTATAAAAGAAGAAATCAACAGTAACACAAAAATAGTGGGGGACTTTAACGCCGCACTTACACCAATGGACAGATCGTCCGAACAGAAAATTAATAAGGAAACACAAACTTTAAATAACACAATAGACCAGATAGATTTAATTGATATTTATAGGACATTCCATCCAAAAACAGCACATTACTGTTTTCTTCTCAAGTGTACATGGAATATTCTTCTCAAGTGTACACGGAACATTCTCCAGGATACATCACATCTTGGGTCACAAATCAAGCCTCAGTAAATTTAAGATAATTGAAATCATATCAAGCATCTTTTCTGACCACAACGCTATAAGATTAGAAATCAATTACAGGGGAGAAAACGTAAAATACACAAACACATGGAGGCTAAATAATACTTTACTAAATAACCAAGAGATCACTGCAGAAATCAAAGAAGAAATCAAAAAATACATAGAGACAAATTACAATGAAAACACGATGATCCAAAACCTATGGGATGCAGCAAAAGCAGTTCTAAGAGGGAAGTTTATAGCAATACAAGCCTACCTCAAGAAACAAGAAAAATCTCTATTAAACAATCTAACCCTACACCTAAAGCAACTAGAGAAAGAAGAACAAACAAAACCCAAAGTTAGTAGAAGGAAGAAATCATAAAGATCAGAGCAGAAATAAATGAAATAGAAACATAGAAAACAATAGCAAAGATCAATGAAACTAAAAGCTGGTTCTTTGAGAAGATAACCAAAATTGATAAACCATTAGCCAGGCTCATAAAGAAAAAGAGGGAGAGGGCTCAAATCAATAAGATTAGAAATGAAAAGAGAAGTTACAACAGACACTGCTGAAATACAAAGCATCCTAAGAGGTTACTACAAGCAACTCTATGCCAATAAAATGGACAACGTGGAAGAAATGGACAAATTCTTAGAAAAGTATAACCTTCCAAGAATGAACCAGAAAGAAATAGAAAATATGAACAGACCAATCACAAGTAATGAAATTGAAACTGTGATTAAAAATCTTCCAACAAACAAAAGTCTAGGACCAGATGGCTTCACGGGTGAATTCTATCAAACATTTAGAGAAGAGCTAACACCTATCCTTCTCAAACTCTTCCAAAAATTGCAGAGGAAGCAACACTCCCAAACTCATTCTATGAGGTCACCATCACCCTGATACCAAAATCAGACAAAGATACTACACAAAAAGAAAATGACAGACCAATATCACTGATGAATATAGATGCAAAAATCCTCAACAAGATACTAGCAAACAATCTAACAACACATTAAAAGAATCATACATCATGATCAATTGGGGTTATCCCAGGGAGGCAAGGATTCTTCAGTATATACAAATCAATCAATGTGATACACCATATTAACAAATTGAACAATAAAATCCATATGATCATCTCAATAGATGCAGAAAAAGCTTTTGACAAAATTCCACACCATTTATGACAAAAACCCTCCAGAAAGTGAGCATAGAGGGAACCTATCTCAACATAATAAAGGCCATATATGACAAACCCACAGCAAACATCATTCTCAATGGTGAGAAACTGAAGCCATTTCCTCTAAGATCATGAAAAAGAAAAGGATGTCAACTCTCGCCACTATTATTCAACATAGTTTTGTAAGTCCTAGCCACGGCAATCAGGGAAGAAAAAGAAATAAAAGGAATTCAAATTGGAAAAGAAGAAGTAAAACTGTCACTGTTCGCAGATGACGTGATACTATACTTAGAGAATCCTAAAGATGCCACCAGAAAACTACAAGAGCTAATCAATGAATTTGGTAAAGTAGCAGAATACAAAATTAATGCACAGAACTCTCTTGCATTACTATACACTAATGATGAAAAATCTGAAAGAAATTAAGGAAACACTCCCATTTACCACTGCAACAAAAAGAATCAAATACTAGGGAGACAAAAGACATGTATGCAGAAAACTATAAGATACTGATGAAATAAATTAAAGATGATACAAATAGATGGAGAGATATACCACGTTCTTGGATTGGAAGAATCAATATTGTGAAAATGACTCTACTACCCAAAGAAATCTACAGATTCAATGCAATCCCTATCAAATTACCAATGGCATTTTTTACAGAAGTAGAACAAAAACTCTTAAAATTTGTATGGAGACACAAAAGACCTTGAATAGCCAAAGCAGTCTTGAGGGAAAGAAACGGAGCTGGGGGAATCAGACTCCCTGACTTCAGACTGTACTACAAAGCTACAGTAATCAAGACAATATGGTACTGGCACAAAAACAGAAATATAGATCAATGGAACAGGACAGAAAGCCTAGAGATAAACCCACACACCTATGGTCAACTAATCTATAACAAAGGAGGCAAAGATATACAATGGAGAAAAGACAGTCTCTTCAATAAGTTGTGCTGGGAAAACAGGACAGCTACATGTAGAAGAATTAAAGTAGAACACTTCCTAACACCATACACAAAAATAAACTCAAAATGGATTAGAGACCTAAATGTTAAGACTGGACACTATAAAACTCTTAGAGGAAAACATAGGAAGAACACTCTTTGACATAAATCACAGCAAGATCTTTTTTGATCCACCTCCTAGAGTAACGGAAATAAAAACAAAAATAAACAAATGGGATCTAATGTAACTTAAAAGATTTTGCACAGCAAAGGAAAATACAAACAAGACGAAAAGACAACTTTCAGAATGGGGCCAGGGGAGAAAATATTTGCAAATGAATCAACGAACAAAGGATTAATTTCCAAAATATATAAACAGCTCATGCAGCTCAATATGAAAAAACAAACAACCCAATCAAAAAATGGGTAGAAGACCTAAATAGACATTTCTCCAAAGAAGACATACAGATGGCCAAGAAGCACATGAAAAGCTGCTCAACATCACTAATTATTAGAGAAATACAAATCAAAACTACAATGAGGTATCACCTCATATGAGTCAGAATGGGCATCAACAGAAAATCTACAAACAATAAATGCTGGAGAGGGTGCGGAGAATAGGGAACCCTCTTGCACTGTTGGTGGGAATGTAAATTGATACAGCCACTATGGAGAACAGTATGGAGGTTCCTTAAAAACTAAAAATAGAATTACCATATGCCCCAGCAATTCCACTACTGGGCATATACTCAGAGAAAACCATAATTCAAAAAGACGCATGCACCCCAATGTTCATTTCAGCCGGGTCATGGAAGCAACCTAAATGCCCATCGACAGACAAATGGATAAAGAAGACGTGGTACATATATACGATGGAATATTACTCAGCCATAAAGAGGAACGAAATTGGGTCATTTGTAGAGACGTGGATGGATCTAGAGACTGTCATACAGAGTGAAGTAAGTTGGAAAGAGAAATACAAATATCGAATATTAACGCATATGTGTGGAACCTAGAACAATGGTACAGATGAACCAGTTTGCAGGGCAGAAATAGAGACACAGATGTAGAGAACAAACGTATGGACACCAAGGGGGGAAAGTGGCAGGGGGAGGGGTGGTGGTGGGATGAATTGGGAGATTGGGATTGACATATATACACTAATATGTATAAAATGAATAACTAATAAGAACCTGCTGTATAAAAAAATAAATTAAATAAAATTCAAAAATTCAAAAAAATAAAACTGGGCCCTGTGCAATTATACAAGGCACAACCATGACGCTGACCCTGAGATAAAGAATTTGTCTTCTGGTTGTTGAGAGACCTGTAGGGAAGCTATAGTGGAATTAGACGCTCTTGGGCATCATTCATCCTGGGCAGAATGCCCTGGAAAGCTCTATGACTCTAGGAAGGGTCACTTTATTCTAGTATCACTTGGAGAGAAGAGTAATTCCTGCCATCTGATAAAGTCCTGAACTGGACTTCCACAAACGTGTCTGTTCCCCTGGGAGATTAAAAAGCTTTCTGCCCCTGAGACTAAATAGACATTTCTCCAAAGAAGACATTCAGATGGCCAATAGGCACACGAAAAGATGCTCAACATCACTAATTATTAGAGAAATGCAAATCAAAACTACAATGAAGTACCACCTCATACTGGTCAGAATGGCCATCATTAAAAAGTCTACAAATAACTAATGCTGGAGAGGATATGAAGAAAAGGGAACCCTCCTACATTGTTGATGGGAATGTAAATTGGTGCAGCCACTATGGAGAATGGTATGAAGCTTCCGTAAAAAACTAAAAACAGAGTTACCACGTGATCCTGCAATCCCATCCTGAGCATATATCTGGAAAAACCTATAGTTCAACAGGATACATGTACTCCAATGTTCATAGCAGCACTTTTTACAATAGCTAAGTCACAGAAGCAGCCTAAATGTCCATCAACAGACGAATGGATAAAGAAGATGTGGTATATATACACAATGGAATACTACTCAGCCATAAAAAAGAATGAAATAATGCCATTTGCCGCAACATGGGTGGACCTAGAAATTATCATACTAAAAGAAATGTCAGAAAAAGAAAGATAAGTACCATATGGTATTACTTATATGTGGAATCTAAAATATGACACAAACAAACTTATTTACAAAACAGAAACAGACCCACAGACATAGAAAACAAACTTATGGTTACCAAAGGGGAAAGGGAGAGGAGGGATAAATTAGGAATTGGGGATTAGCAGATACCAACTACAAACTACTATATATAAAATAGATAAACAGCAAGGTCCTACTGTATAGGTATACAGAGATAGAGATATACCTGTATAGGTGTGTGTGTGTGTGTGTGTGTGTATATATATATATATATATATATGGAAAATATATATATATATTTTTTATATATATATATAAATAACTGAATCACTTTGCTGTACACCAGAAACTAACACAACATTGTAAATCAACTTTACTTCAATTTAAAAAAAAAGAAAGCTTTCTGCCCCTATAATTGGTATTTACTTATTTAAGATTGACTGGGCCCCAGTTAACCTAACAACTGGATTGAGCTGGAAAAATTGATCTTGCAGGGGTGGACCCAGTAAGAAATCTGAGTGCTTGGTGGCAAAAGATTTTCAGTAATTTTGGTTAAAGAAGAGATCTCTCTACCCTAACAAGTTGGAAGAGAATTCTTTGGTCATCAGCTTGGAAATGGTTGGATTTTATAAGAACTAGTTACAAAAAATATGACTCAACCATATGACTAAGGGCAGTAGTCTTCAAGCAGATTTCCAACAAAGGTTTTTAGAAGATTGGCTCAGTTGCTTCTTTTTTGTCTTTCTGCTTAACTGGCCTTCCCTCTTCATGTTGTTCAGGCCCTCAGTGGAATAATCATCAGGTCCTCCCCTTTCCATCTACCACCACCACCACACCCAATCAAAATCCACTCATCCTGTGAACCAAATGGCCCCTCTAATAAATTAATTTTAGAAATGTGGTTAATGATGAGATGGACTAGAGGTGGAAGTGAGCCCAAAGGAAGGCCAGTGGAGAAGCTCATTTAAACCAGAGTCTTTCTGCCAAGGATGCCACTGCTTTCTCCAATCACTAGTCTAATGGTCCTTTCTATAAGAGTAAGATGCTCAGTGATGTAAGCTAACTTGCTTATCATTTCTCCAATGACTTAGAACACCAGGAAAAAATAATCATTCACCTTTATTCTTGCTTTTTTATTCAACATAGACTCAGAATTGTCCCTGATGGATTGCTTCTCAAATCATACCCACAGGAACAAGACAAAAAGATGGACTTTGGTTTGGAGATGGTGAAGGAGAAGATACTTCTCAATATCATTTGTTAACTAAAACATGGAAAAATAAAGTGATGATGTGCCAAACAATGAAGGAGAGATGATACTCTTGCAGCTTTTCATGAAATTTTACTTTCTCAGGCCTAAGTTCCCTCATTAACAATACTCCATCCCCAAGTCTGGCCATGTGCTTCATGATTCAGCACCATCAGTGACTGATGCTGCACCAAAAGGAAAATCCAGAGGCTTCACTGTGCTCAGTGTAAGAGTCAACACTGTTTTCCATAAAACGTAGGACCACTGTACTGTCTGAGTATAGGAGCGGGTGTGTTTTCATGACAGCCCAAACCTTTCGTTTTCACAAGAACTGGTTTCATGCCAGTGTCAGGATACTTCAAAATCCAAACATCCCTTCAGTTGACCTTTCTCCATTTCTAAGTTTTTAAAAGCTCCTTTCAAGACAGGAAAAAAAATGGGTTGTCTTCATTTCAAAAAATAATCTTGAAGAAGGACCTCTAGAGTGGCACGTAAATTAGATTTCCAATCCAAAAAATAAGATCCACAGAAAAGAGGAGGGAAAATATCCCACCATAGCCTCTTCTGAATCCTGTGCAATTTCTGGGAAAATGAGGTTCAGGAGAAAGTTGCCGACAGAAGGGCCATCGTGGGTTTGGGGGGAAGAGGCATGAGAGGAGAGGGCAGAGACAAAAGTGGGGAGATGGAAGCAGGACTGAGACTGAAGCAAAGTCAGAGGCTCCTGCCCCCTTCAAGGGTTTCTCATTGTCAAGCTGATTCTCTTCTCATGGAAAAATAAACTTCCATCTGAGAACCAATCAGAATGTAACTGCTTTTCAGGGCTCAGTTGTTTCATCCACTCATTCCACCCTCTCTTACTCATTAGCACACAAGCAGAAATAATTAAAAATAATGCCAAAACAAAACTAGCGCCACCTACCACAATTAACAATTGTAAAATTGTATCTAGCTTTTCTGTGCATTTCTCTCCAGAAATCATAAACTTTGTCCTTGACTGCATCTTCCTGGTGGGCTGAAAGTCCCAGATACATGCAGGAATACAGAATGTGGTCCTAAGCTCATCAGGTAAAAGCAGAAAGCCTCAACCATACTCTTTTTTTTTTTTTTTAAGATTTATTTACTTTAATTTTTTTTTTGGCTGCGTCAGGTCTTAGTTGCGGCATGTGGGATCTTCATTGAGGTATGCAGGATCTTTCGCTGTGGCGCGCGGGCTTCTCTCTAGTTGTGGTAGCGGGTTTTGTCTTCTCTAGCTGTGGTGCACAAGCTCCAGGGCTGATGGGCTCTGTAGCTGTGGCACTCGGGTTCCAGAGCTCATGGGCTCTGTAGTCTGCAGTACGCAGGCTCAGCAGTTGTGGGGCGCAGGCTTAGCTGCCCCGCGGCATGTGGGATCTTAGTTCCCCGACCAGAGATCGAACCCGCATCCCCTGCATTGTAAGGCGGATTCTTTACCACTGGACCACCAGGGAAGTCCCATCACCCATGCTCACTTAATCTCTTTCATACCTACCTCTCTCACTGGAAAACACCAGAGAGGAACAGAACCTCCTCCAATCAATACTGATTTGAAGGAAATGAAAGTGACAAACGTATTCCATCTACCATCTAGCACTGCTGCTGTTGTTGTTATTATTATCATTATTGAATACTGCAAGTGAATCGTTTCTGCCACAAGAACTATCATAGTGACCATGAGAATACTGACCAGTATGCATCCCTGCACCCCAGCTGCAGTAACCCAATCCATAGTACAGTCGACATTAGGAATAAAAGTAAAGTTTTTGAAGACCTCTGATCAAAAGCCTCTTTTCTAGGTGAAAACGTGACTTTTAAGACCTCTGCTTTAAAAGACAAACTGGGGGGTTTCCCTGGTGGTGCAGTGGTTGAGAATCTGCCTGCCAATGCGGGGGACACGGGTTCGAGCCCTGGTCTGGGAGGATCCCACATGCCGCGGAGCGGCTGGGCCCGTGAGCCACAACTGCTGAGCCTGCGCATCTGGAGCCTGTGCTCCACAACGGGAGAGGCCGCGACAGTGAGAGGCCCGCGTAAAAAATATATAAATAAATAAAAATTTTAAAAGACAAACTGACTTGGGACTTCCCTGGCGGTCCAGTGGTTGGGACTTCACCTTCCAATGCAGGGGGTGTGGGTTCAATCCTTGGTCGGGGAGCTAAGGTCCCACATGCCTTGCGGCCAAAAAACCCAAACAAAAAACAGGAGCAATACGGTAACAAATTCAATAAAGACTTTAAAAATGGTCACGTCAAAAAAAATCTAAAAAAGACAAACTGACTTCCAATTTTTCCAAAGACTGACCATTTAGTCCCAATCCTTCAAAGAAAGTAACATTTCCATCAAATGAGAGTAATGGTATCTTGTTGTCATCTTCAAGTAGGAGCTTTCCTACAAATTGATCTGAGATACAACATTTTAAGAAACATATACTTTTCCAGCATCCAAGAGATTTATAAGTTGTATGAAGAAAAGCCATATATCAGCACCGGCGGAATGGGAGAGGATTGCAAGGTGCTTAGCACCAGCCAAACTGAAGAAAACTTGTTTTTTCAAGCAGCAAAGCATCTAAGAAGAGTTATCCAGAAGATATGGTGTCAGGCTGAACTTCAGGGCAGTAATGAATCAGAGAAACACACCTGGTGACCAAATTTAAAACTATCTAATTCTGAGAGGAGAATAGACAGCCCAGGTTCAAAGCTTGGAGCTCATTTATGGACCCCCAGAGCATTAAGCTCATGCATGACCCCAGAGTAACCTCTCTGATCCAACCTCAAACTGCTGGTGGTGAAGTAGAGGTCTGGATCTTCAGCCTTGCTCACAGTCCTAACACGACATTGGTGACTTCAATCCCTGTACACTCCTGTTGAATTTCAAAGGCTCTGGTTCTAGACCCTGGCTTAACCCACCCCTCAGACCTGTCAGCAGATCTTGGCCTCCCTGGTTTGGCCCTTACTGCTCTCTAAGGCATTTGATTCCGAGTCATCCATTGGCCTCAGAGAATTAGCCCCACCTCGCCCTCCATTCATTGTCCCCTACTCCCAGCTCCAACCCTTGGGACGGATACATGATGCGCTTGGCTGTTTACCTTACCATAATCCAATGCGGAAGCTGGAGCTATCACACACAGGAAAAGTATTTCAAAAAAACAATAATAGACATCAAAGAGGAACTGCTATCTCAGAAGCCAAGGTAAATATCAACACAGACCATGGTGTGGCAGACTCCGGCTTGTTATGAACAAAATGTTACTCTGAAGGCCTCGACTATTTGACTTTTTAATGGTACAAAAATGTGTATGGAAATACACCTCTAGGACAGTCAAGGACAGTGTATTTACATTTTAAACACAACTGCTTTACTTTTTTTTTTTTTTTTTTTTTTTTTTTTTTGCGGTACGCGGGCCTCTCACTGTTGTGGCCTCTCCCGTTGCGGAGCACAGGCTCCGGACGCGCAGGCTCAGCAGCCATGGCTCACGGTCCCAGCCGTTCCGCGGCATGTGGGACCTTCCCGGACCGGGGCACTAACCCGTGTCCCCTGCATCGGCAGGCGGACTCTCAACCACTGCGCCACCAGGGAAGCCCGGGTATTGCTTTTGTTTTGTTTTGTTTTTTGTTTTTTTGCCGGGTATTGCTTTTTTATGATTTGTTAGGCACGTCTAGAGCAGTGCTCAGTGTAGGATTAATTATTCCCCATTACTGAGGCCAGACCTTCCTGAATGTTCTGCCCAATACTTCGTGAACTATGAGTTTTCCAGTCTGGTTGGAGGGAATAAGCAATATTCCCGGACTTCTGTGAGTGCAGGGCACTGCTCTCCACCCCCTCCCTGTCCCCTCCCCCATCTTTGCACGCCTTCCCCCTTCCCCCTTCCCCCTTCCCTCCAGCCTCCTGCAGTTGCCTCATTTGCCCTGATGAATCCTTGAGGGGCCTTTCTGCAGATCTCCAGTGCCCTCTCTCTGTGCAGCTCTCTTGGTTCTAGAGCTCTGTCCTGAGAACTCCAGCCACCTTGGTTTCCCTGGGCTCTTAGCATCACCTCCTCAACTCAGGGAGTACGAGTTCCACCTGCGGCTCAGCCTGGAACCTCTGTCTGGCAGCCAGCTGGAGCAGTCCAAGCACTCACCTCTTTTTTTTTTTTTTAACATCTTTATTGGAGTATAATTGCTTTACAATGGTGTGTTAGTTTCTGCTGTATAACAAAGTGCATCAGCTATACATATACATATGTCCCCATATCTCTTCCCTCTTGTGTCTCCCTCCCTCCCACATCCCACCCCTCTAGGTGGTCACAAAGCACCGAGCTGATCTCCCTGTGCTATGCTGCTGCTTCCCACTAGCTATCGGTTCATTCTCAAGCCCTCACCTCTTTTGTTTGTGATTTCTTGGGGATCGTTGCCTTCCCACTGCCTGATGGCCAGCGTTTCAAAAACCGTATATTGTTTCATATATTTTATCTGATATTATTTCAGGTTATTTCAGGCAAAAGAATAAATCTGGCCCTGTTACTCTATCTTGGGCAAAAACAGAACTTCTTTAAAATTCAGTCAACTTAGCACTAAATACCAGTATTACACAGAAAAGATACTATCAATACTTTAACCCGTGTTTTTCAAAATAAGGTCCTTGAGCCGCCTGCCTGAGAATCTCCTGGGATGCTTGATAAAATGAACATTCCTACTTCACATCCCCAGATCTACTGAAAATAAATTTCTTGCCGCTAAAATCTGACAGTTGTTTTCATTACCAGGACAATTCATTAACAAAAGACAATAAAATTCCTCTTCTGAAAGTTGGGAAGTCATTAGAATTGGCAATGGGTTAAAAAGGCAAGGAGAATATTGGGAGTTCAGCTTGAAATGATGTTCACACCAGCTTTTATAGCTTTCAGCTACAAAAGCATGCTCTGTATAAACCATGACTCTCCATGGCTACATGAGCAATTTTGGAGCTGCTTCCTACTCATTCATTGCAACAGTAGTGCTCCACTTGGAGACTGGAAAGCAATGGTGAGATGGGGAGAGAATCTTGACTGCCTCCACACAGAGGGCCTCTGGATGGCAAGTGTTCAGGGCCAAAGTCAAACCAACCAAGAAACTGTTTTGCCAGGATGTGTGCTTCCCCTCAGCTCACTGAATAAAGTCATGCTCCCCACCAATGAATTTTCATCAACAGTAACAACAATCACACTATCAATCTTTTATTCTCCAATCTCAAGAGCAATTGGAATGACCCCTGTACCATCCTGACCCGTATCAGTCCCATTTTCTGAGGAAGGAAACAAACAGCCTAACACGCTTGTATAAGGTGTGAACAGAATATGGATATCATGAGGCTGAATCTATCAGAGGAGGAGTAGGTTACATTACTCGAGCAGAGTTCCTCACAAATCTTCTCTGGGACTTGGTATTGGCCATCTCACTCATTTTGAAGCTAGTGGCAAAGTTCTCGCTCCTGGAGGAAGTGAGGGAAGCACCAGTGCAAGCTTGAGCTTGTAGACGAAAGAACAAAACAAAGCGTATCTCACATCTCAAATCATTATGTGTTCTCTACCTGAACCTACTTTTTTATCCAAAGTCTGACTACATTTCATTAGCGTTGGGGGAAGAGTGGGCAAGGCGGAGATGGAGATGGGAGAATGTAGGCAGAGCCAGATTACCTTTCAGCCCATGGTAAATATCTGGACTTTATGTTAAATGCAGTGGGAAGCCATTGTAGGGTTTAAGCAGGGGAATGATGGGATCTTATGTGTATTTTTAAAGAACCATCCTGGTTGCTTTGTGGCACATCCTGGTTGTTTTACAGGGGGCAAGAGTGAAAGCAAGGAGAACCCTAGGACAATGCTAGTGAAGCCATAGTCTGTGGACCAACGCTAGTAAGCAAACTGTTCACCATCTGCAACAAGATAATCACGGAAACTGACAGTAAACGTTTAGAAACTTTAAAACATTTTAGAGTAATACGACATTGCTGCAACATCCAAATAGGAGTTTTTATATTTTTACAAAAATGTCAAGCTTCACTGGACCGAGGGAAAAAAATAAAACCAAAACCAAACTGATCCTTTACCACAGATAGTTTAATACACTGTGGCAGTAATTCAGGCCAGGGGTGACGGATGCCGGAACTAGGGTGTATCAGGCACAGAGGATACAAAGTGTTCACCCTCCCAGGATTACAAAGGATGGTAAGAGGAATCTGGCAGATCAGGACAAGGAATCTGGTGCACACAGAAAGACCTCTACCTCTGCTGACCAGCACTAGACTCGACTACTCACCAACCCTCTGAGAAGTTGCCATCAACAGCAGTTGCTTCACTCCTGAGTGTATTACACATGGCATAAATGTTAAGCATTCAGACACTGAAATGCGGTTATCCGATGTTTAAGTCCTGATTTCATCACTGTGTGATCTTGGAAGAGTTACTTAACCTCTCTGGGCCTCAGTTACCTCATCTGTAAAAGGGGAATAATAAGAGCCTCTATCCCATAAGGTGTCCATGAAGATAAAATGAGAAGAACCCTGAGAAGAGGCTGACACCTCATAAATGGTCACTCAGCCATTAGTTGTTTGTGTATTTTTCTGGGAAGAAAGAGCTTTAAAGCATGATGACGGTTACATAATCTCTATCCTCCGTGGAGCACAATAAAGTTCACAAAACCCTATCACATACAGTACTTCATGACTCCTCTCTTAGAAGTAGGGAGAGACAGGCCTGATTTTCTGATGAGGAAAATGAGGCTTAGTGTCCATACAGAGGTTCCCAACTTGCCCCAGGAGGATGAGGTATTGATTCATCCCTCTTCTCCCCACAGTGGAAACAACCTGTCCGAAAAGTCATACAAGCAGCAAGAAAAAAAACAAGATCACCGTGCTCTTCCACAGTCTGTCTTCATGCCCTTAGTGCATACAAACCGAAGGCAGAGCAGGAGGAGGAAAAGCAACACCAGAGATGGAGAAGCTGGGGTTCAGTTCTCCTTCCTGCTGGCTTAAAGGTAAGGAGCATCTAGGTCTCTGACCCCAGTTCCCCCATTCTTCCTCAACACAACTTTCTCTCTCCCCCTTATTACTCTCTCTTCCTCGGACCTTTATCCCCAAGGTTCAGCTATGACATGATTTTTGTGTGAGTATTTTTCATGATTTTCTTCTTCTTCACTAACATTTTTAATGGTATTGAATTTTCATTATTTATTAAACATACAGTGTCCCTAAAACTGTCCTAAATGTGCTCCTTACTACCATACCTCTCTTTATTTTGGCTTTTCGTCTCTTCCTTTAAGAGTTTTTGACAATTATTTGTCTGAATTATTCCTGGCTTACAGAGAGAGGAAGCAAGAATCAAATAATTGGAGAAAAACTCTCTGAGCTAAAGAAAGACTCGGGTCTTCAAATGGAAAGGACACATCAAGAGAAAACAGGATGTTAAAAAAAAATTTTTTTAAGATCCATACCTAGACATATCAAAGTGAAATTCAGAACTTTATACTTTTTTAATTTAAAATGTAAGGAAGTAATTTAATATAGGGCTACTTGGATATGAAGGATGCCATTTGAATTTTATGAGAGTAGTTATTAATCCCAATATTTTGATATTTTAATCTATTGTTTTGTCTGTAGAAGAATATTTTAGGAACTAATATATCTTTTTCTGAAGAAATAGTTACCCAAATTTCAAAGATCCCTTATATTTCACTTTGGTTTCTTTTTCTTCTATTAAATTTATGACAAATGAAATATAATACTTTTTACTGAAAATTTATTTGGTGGTAGACTCTGGGCCAGAGATAAACACAGTGTCTCTACACAAGAAACTGGGTCTATTTGGCCACCTAGTTGTTGACTCAAGTCAGAAAACAGAGTAAGTAGGATTTCAGGTCATTAGGAGGGAATTCAAATGCCTCCTAAACACCTAAGTTCCTACCAGGAAATGACACAGCCACGAGGGAATTTTGGCTCTGAAAAAAGTGAAGTTAATGGGAGCTCTACATAATTTGGTGAGAAAGAGTTCACCTTTCAGCTTAAAGAAGTGAGTTTTCATGGGAATGAGGCCACAAGGAACAGTGCAAGCAGTCTGATTTGAGAAGCTTAGCCCAATGCCACTCTTACTTTAAGTGGCTTGGTCTTCTATAGAAAAAGAACATTCTTCCATTTGAGCTTCACCTACTGTTCTCCATGACAAGATATGCCACAAAAATCTATACATCTCAGGTGACAGGTTGAGATTTGTATATTATACATGTATATGCTTATGTATGTGTGGAGCTAAAAAAAAAAAAAACAAAGGCAGGACAATGAATACAATATGGTCTCATTTATATTTTAAAATTATATTTATGTTTAGATCTATACCTGTGAGTGGATTCTTGGAGAAGGTCTAGAAGGATACAGGCCAAACTACTAACAAAGGTACCTCAGGGACAGTAGTGGGATGGGAAGAAAGCAGGTAAGAAAAGGGGAAAACATTACTTTTGACTCTATACACTGTTTCCATTTTTTCAGCTCATATAGATTACTTTTTTAATTCTAAAGCCAAAAGAAATTAGAAGGGTTAGGAAAAAAGAAAGAAACAAAAAAAGAAAGAAGGAAAGAAAGAAAGAAAAAGAAAGAAAGAAAGAAGAAAGGAAGGAAGGAAGAGAGAGAGAGAGGGAGGGAGGAAAGAAGAAAGGGAGGAAGGTGGAAAGAGAGGAAGGAAAGCTATCAGCAATCAATGCCCTTTAACCATAGGAAAAATCTTTCTTTCTTGGAGAGAGTAGAAGTTATAAGAAGTAGAAATTTTGAGTAATTCTATGAGGAAAAAATTAGCACTTTAGACATAGTTTTAAAAATAAGTCAAGAATGAATCAATATTTTAATACTATGTCTATATGTATTCTAATAGTGTTTATATAGAGAAGAGCATTATAAGGATTAATAAGTGAATTGCTTAGATATCCACATACAAAACAATAAAGTCAGACCCTTACCTCCATCATATACAAAAATTAATTCAAAATGTATCAAGGACCCAAACATCAGAACTGAAACTATAAATCTCTTAGAAGAAAACACAGAAGAAAATCTTCATGACACTTGATTTGGCAATGATTCTTGGATATGACACCAAAAGCACAGGCAACAAAAGAAAAAATATATTAATTGGACTACATCAAACGACGATACCAACAGAGTGAAAAGGCATCCCAGGGAATGGGAGAAAATATCTGCAAATCATATACCCAATAAATAGATAACATCAAGAATATATAAAGAACACCTACAACTCAATAACAAAACAAAACCTGACTTAAAAATGAGCAAAGAACTTAAATAGACCTTTCTCCAAAGAAGATATACAAATGGTCAATAAGCACATGAAAGGGTGCTCAACATCACTAATCAGAAACACAAATCAAAGACACAATAAGATATCACTTCATATCCATGAGGATGGCTGTTATTAAAAATAAAAACAAACAAACAAAAAAACCCAGAACAAAAAGTGTTAGCAAGGATGTAGGGAAATCGGAATCCTTATGCATTGTTGATAAGAATATAAAATGGTGCAGGGCTTCCCTGGTGGCACAGTGGTTAAGAATCCGCCTGCCAATGCAGGGGACACGGATTCGAGCCCTGGTCCAGGAAGATCCCACATGCCGCGGAGCAACTAAGCGGTGCGCCACAACTACTGAGCCTGCGCTATAGAGCCTGTGAGCCACAACTACTGAAGCCCGCGTACCTAGAGCCCGTGCTCCGCACCAAGAGAAGCCACGACAATGAGAAGCCCACACATCGCAATGAAGAGTAGCCCCCACTAGCCGCAACTAGAGAAAGCCCACGCACAGCAACAAAGACCCAACGCAGCCAAAAATAAATAAATAAAATTTATTTTAAAAAATAAAATAAAATGGTGCAGCTGCTGTGGAAAACAGTATGGCAGGTCCTCAAAAAATAAAAAATTGAATTACTTTATGATCCAGAAGTAATTCCACTTCTGGGTTTATACCCAAAATAATTGAAAGCAGGAACCCCAATAGATATTTCTACACCAATGTTCATAGCAGCACTATTCACAACAGGCAAAAGATGTAGTATTAGTCAGGGTTCTCCAGAGAAATATAACCAATAGGATATAGATATATAGGTAAATATATATGAAGAAAGAGAGAGAGAGATTTATTTCAGGAATTGGCTCACATGACTGTGGAGGCTGGTAAATCCAAAAGCTTCAGGATAAGCTAACAAACTGGAAACCCAGGGAAGAGTTGATGCCGCCGTTCAAGTCTTAAGGCAGTCTACTGGCAGAATTCCCTCTTCAAGGGAGACCAGTCTTGTTCTATGAAGGCCTTCAAATGACTGGATGAGACCCACCTACATTATGGAAGCTAATCTGCTTTACTCAAAGTCTACTAATCTAAATGTTAATTTCATCTAAAAATACCTTTACAAAAATATCTAGAATAATGTTTGACCAAATATCTGGATACTGTGGCCTAGACAAATTGACACAAAACGTTAACTTCACAGACGGAAATAACCCAAATGCCCATCAACGTTTTGTTTGGGATAAACAAAATGTGGTATATACATACAATGGAAAACTATTCAGCCTTAAAAAGCAATGAAATTATGACACTTACTACAATATGGATGAACCTTGAAGACATTATGCTAAGTGAAACAAGCCAGTCATAAAAGGACAAATACTGTATAATTCCACTTATAAGAGGTAACTAGAGTAGTCAAATTCATAAACACAGAATACAGAACGGTTGTTCCCAGAGGGTGGGGGGAGGGGAGGGGAAGGTAACAGAGAGTTATTGTTTAATGAATACAGAGTTTCAGTTTGATGAAAAAGTTCTGCAGGGACTTCCCTGGTGGCACAGTGGTTAAGAATCCGCCTGCCAATGCAGGGGACATGGGTTCGAGCCCTGGTCCGGGAAGACCCCACATGCTGCGGAGCAACTAAGCCCGTACACCACAGCTACTGAGCCTGCGCTCTACAGCCCGCATGCCACAACTACCGAAGCCCACGTGTCTAGAGCCCGTGCTCCGCAACAAGAAAAGCCACCACAATGAGAAGCCCGCACACCGCAACGAAGAGTAGCCCCTGCTCGCCGCAACTAGGGAAAGCCCCCGCACAGCAACGAAGACCCAAGGCAGCCAAACTAATTAATTAATTAATTTATTTATTAAAAGTTCTGGTTGCACCATAATGTGAATGTACTTGATGTCACTGAACTATACACTTAGAAATGGTTATAATGCCAAATTTTATGTTATGTTTATTTTACCACAGTAAAAAAAAATGAATTGCTTACATGTATAGGCTTTACTATGACGCAGACACCATGCTAAATGCCTTATATTGATTTTCTCATTTAATGCCTTTGACATTCCCATTTTATAAATAATAAAGCCTAGAGAAAGTGACTTGCTCAAGGCACACTAGTAAGAAGCAGATCTAGGGTTGAAACCCTTCATCTGACTCAAAAATCCATGTGCTCAGTCATTGTGCTATACTGAAAAGAGTGACTACATTAAGGTCATGAGACAGAAAGCAAATTAAACTGTTTTTCAAGTAATATTTTAAAGTTGATTAAACATATTAAAAATTTTAAGAATGAATTCCCCCAAAAATATCGAATCCAGACTGGGTATGACTAATAATAAGACACCTAAAATAGTCCTACGTTAACCTTCACCATGAGACATTCCTATCCCAAAACCACAGCATCTCCAGAAATAAGACAAGAAACCAGGCTGCCCAAGAAATAGGAATAGAAAGTGTACCTGGCATCTGCCCCATTCTTCCACAAGCCTTGGAACATTTCATAGTTTCTCTATTATTTTTAAATAAAACTACTGTAGTTCCATTTATATTTTTTAATTATATTTACGTTTAGATCTACACCTGTGAGTAGATTCTTGGAGAAGGACTGGAAGGATACAGACCAAACTATTAGCAAAGATTACCTCTGGAGAAAGTAGTAAAATGGAAAGAAGGCAGGTAAATAAAGGGGAAACCATTACTTTTGACACATACACTCTGTTCCAGTTTCTCAAAGGATACAGTCATTCAACTGACATTACTGAATGTCTACCATAAGTCCAGGGTCTATGGTGGTTCTGTTCAATCAAGATGAAAAGACAGAATGATTATCTGTAATGAGCTCCATCTAATAAACAAGTAACACATCTCCTGTCTGCATGTGCAACGCATCCCATAGACAAGATTCATGTTGGTATTAATAGTCCCTGCAGGGAATTTTTACCAACCCCACTCCTCCAAATGGTCCCTCCCCCTCCAGTGATTCTCCCTCCATGGACTTCTTGACTACCACCACCACAAACAAGAAGAGCAGCCCTGCTGTATTACACCCAAGGCAGCATAGACTAGTGGTGAAGGCTTGGGCTCTGGAGTTACACCGTCTGGGTCTGCGTCTGTCATTTGTACAGTGTGACCTTGGGCAAGTTTCTTAATCCGCCCGTGCCTCTGTCACCTCAGCTAATAGGTACCAACCCTCACAGGATTACTGAGAGGCTATATGAGTTAAGGCAGGTAAAGCACTCAGAACAATGTCTGTCATATATTAAGTGTTCAGAAAATCCATTACTCATAGATGGATCAAATAGCCTTCTAGAAGCAACAGACTGTCCCAGGGAAAAGAAATAAAAGATCATCCAATGGAAGAGGGATCTTAGAGATCATTTTACAGATGATGGCACAGAGAGGGCCATAATGGCTCAATGTCTTGCCCAAGGACATGCAGGTGGTCCACGGCAGCATCAGGACCAGACTCAGGTTCTCTCTGACACAGCACAGTGCTCACGAGGAAGAGAAAGCAGAGCTCTCCAAACTGACTTGTCACTTAGGTGCATACTACAGGTCTCATCTACTTTAATACTTGTGCATCCTAAAGTTATAAGTATTAGCATGTGAATGCTCGATTCTCTGAGCAGCATGAAAAAGGGCTTTTTGGCACACACACTGTGTGTGCAGGGGTTGGGGAGGGGTGCAGGTGCAACAATCACATCCATGTCAAAGACTTTAGGGCATGACCTGTTTCTGAAATGTAGCCTCGGTAATAGTCCAGGATGCCAGACCACTTCAGCAGAGCTCCAAGACAGCCACCACAGAGTGAGTCCAAAAAGTGGAGCTGAAACTCACTGGTCAGTCCTGCAAGGCCCTGAGGTGGGGGTCACTGAAGCAGTGGAGCAGATCAGGAAGGGTATGCAGGGCAAGGGGGAGAAACTGAGAGATGGATCATTCCAGAAACACCTCCAACTATGTAACTGCTGCAAGTTCAGCTTGTGACCCCCTACCAATCTTACTTCCCAAGCCTCTTCTTCCCCACAAAGAGGCTCTCCATGCCGCCCTCTCCTACCCCTCCCACTTTTCCAACCTTTCCACCTACTAAGCTCTCACAGATTATCCCACATCACAACCCAACATCCCCCCAGGAGAAATTCACACTTTTCAGCCTCAGTGCATTTTTGCCCATGCTTTCCCTTCCTCCTGGAGTGCCTGCCACCTTCTGTTCTATGATCCGTTTCTCCTCAACCAAAGCCATTTGGCAAAATCCTTTTCCAGAAATGCCAACCCTTTCTTGAAACCATCCTCTTTCCCAGAGGGAAAGATCCTCTTTCCCAGAGCCCTCTAGGTCTTTCTAAGGCACTTGATAAATTCTACCTCACTCCCCTCTCCAAACTCTCTCTCCTTTACAGCCATATACAATGCCCAATTAACAAGGGGTCTGCACTCAGTAAACACTAGTTGCTAGTGTAGAAGTCAAAATGCTGGCTGGGAAAACAAGTGCAGCAGGGGAAGCCGAAAAGGACGGCAATGAAGAGTGTGCACAACAGCAAAGACTAACTCTGTGCCAGAACCAAGGGTTTAACGCGTGTTAACTCACCTAGTTTTCAAGACAATCCCATGAGATAGGTGCTATTATCACCACGTACAAAGGAGGGAACTGAGGTATGATGGACTGAGTAACCTACCCAAGGTCAAACGGCAGGGTTTTAAATTGAACCAGGCCAGCTGGCTCTTGATACTGATTCTCTGCAACACTGTTCCTTCTAACCCTACATCCCTGAAAACCACTTCACCTCTTCCACTCACAGTGTGCAGTGCCTTTCTGAATCAAAAACACACTTTGCAACTTGCAATTATGGCACCTACTGCTTTCTAAGTCAAAAATTAAAGATCAATTCTGGCCACAGCTGCCACAAGAGTAAATAACATGTGATAAGGTCTCAAATGTAAAACATTGCTTAAACAGAGACAATTAGAGATGCTTGGGATGGAATGGGCCTCTGGCCATTCACCTAGCTCAGTATTTGCCATCATTTCCATTTTAAAGTCCTGAAATATATACCAAAATTACATGCAAGCACAAACATCTAACAGCACTCTGAATATTACTCTGATAGAATTATGGGGGTAATAATATAATTATAAGCTTATTGATGCACACAGTGGTCTATCACGTTTAGTATGGTTTTTTAACAATCATCAAGGAATTTGGGCCTACCACTAAGGACAGGAGAATATAGAAAAGAAACTGAGCTACATTCACATGTAAGTGAAACAGTAATTACCTATATAATTCAGGATTTAAATAATTTAATATTAAACATTCCATTAAAGGAAGCAAAAGTTTTGTTAATTCTGAAAGCTAGATAACTTTTCAATCTTCTGACGAAACGGCGGGGGGGACTTCCGTGGTAGTGCAGTGGTTAAGACCCCATGCTCCCAATGCAGGGGGCCTGGGTTCGATGCCTGCTCAGGGAACTAGATCCCACATGCATGCCATAACTAAGAGTTCGCATGCTGCAACTAAGGAGCCAGCCTCCCGAAACGAAGACCCAGCGCAACCAAATAAATAAATAAATACTTTAAGAAAAACAGGGAGGGGGGATGGATAAAAATTCTGGCTTTACAAATGTATACCTGTTCTCACAGAAAGAAAATAGAAAAATAAATGTATCAATAGATTCAACTTTGAAGTTAGGAGAGGCTTTTTACAGGATAACAGTTAAATTTCTGTTCCCAGAAAATTTTTAAATAGCATACAGATAACCCCAAAATTAAATTTAATTAAATTACATTAAAATGTTAGCAAAGCAGAAGAAAAGGAAACGAGGTTCTGTGCAGTTTGTGGCAGCAAGCGATATTTTTCTCTCCCTGATGAGAAGGCTTAGTGAGAACAGCAAAAAGACGCAGGGTAGAGATCACAGCGGGAGAAATAAGATATCCAGCACGTACCCAAAACTTACCCAACTCGGTCTTACTCAACGCTATTTTTCCCACTTTGCCAGTTTTAAATCAGACAGCGGCTGGGCTTTTGCTGTTGCTGTTTCTGTCCTTTTGATCCCAGAGCCCCATGAAAGTTAAACTGTGTGTTGGATGGGATCTGGCCCCGTCTCGCATTAGGGCGAAAAAGTTTTAAACTTGGGATTCCTGGTTGCTTCTTTGGAAAAGTGAATAAATAAGTGGCTCAAAGGAGAGGACGTGGGGGACGTGCTCAGCTGACGTCGGGCCCGCGAAGGGGCCGCACAGTTCCTCAGCGCAGCTGTCCAGATGTGCCTCATCTGGTTCCCCGGCGGGGCACGAGCCTCGGCGGCCACAGCTAGCAGAAGCTCCAGCTCATTGGTCTCCGGGGCTCCTCGCTTGCCGCCTATTGGCCGGCAGGCCCGCCACTCCCTCGGTCCTTGGGCCCGCCCCCCGCCCGCCGGGCCAGCTCGCTCCATCCTCAAGAGGAACCTGGAAGTGCAGCCCGGGCGCTGATGTGGCACTCGGCGGCCGATGCGGGCGTGGGAGGGGCCCGGCCGGAGAGAGGTCCTCCTCACTCAGGGCTTGCCCCTGTCCTGTCCCCTGTTATACCGATCCTTTCCGGCAGTTAGGCTGGTTTGTTTAAACAGGATGATTTCAATCTGTTCATGGTCTGAAATTAATGCGCGCCCCGCGCTGGCTTAAATCCCCAGCATTTCCGAGTTAAAGGGACTGGGGCTCAGGGATGCCCACGCCCCCAAAGGGCCTTCAGGCCACGTCTCAGAACTTCAGTCTCCCCTCTTTATCCAGAGAGCGAATAATGAAATTCAAGAGCCTGTTTCATGGGGACAGTATTCTTTTGTTGGAAGAAAAAACTTAATGAACCCTTCACCGAAGTCCTCATTAACTAGAAAAGTCGTTCTTTCTGCAGAGAAGCCCAGGGCTGATTAGAAGAGTGACTTGGAAGACTTGGTTTGTTTGGAATTTTTGTTGGGTGGTGGCTGTAGGAAAACAAGAAATGTTGCTTTGTTCTGTGAGAATGTAGACCAAACGATGCTTTGATCCTGGGGAAACCTTTGAAAGATTGATTAGTTGGGAGAGTGTCTGCAAATCAATCACCATTTTAATTTGAGGGTGTTGACAGAAATGTGAGCTCATTGAAACATTAAGACTGCAACAGCTACCTTCATTGAGTCACACACCATGAACTAGGCCAGCCCCTATACTTACAACCACCTTATGAAGTACATATTAAAATTATCTCCACTTTCAGATGAGGCTACCAAGACACAGAGCAGCCTCTCCCAGCATGCCACTGATGTTTCCAATATTTGTTCGCCACATGGGTACATAAACGTACCTGCCCTTTGCCAGGAATAGGTGAGTCAGAATTTATTGTGAGTGCCTCTACCTTCTGATGTCCAAAGCTTTCACTTCACAGATAATGTCCTCTTGGTCGGTCTATTTGTTATCTATTGCTATGTAACAGATTACCACAAATGTAGTAGCTTGAAACACCACACATTTACTATTGCAGTTTCTAAGGGTCGGAAGTCCAGGCATGGCTTAACTGGATCCTCTGCTCAGGGTCTCACAAGGCTGCACTCACAGTGTCTGTCAGGATGCATCCTCATCTGAAGGCTGGAAGGGGGAAGAATCTACTTCCAAGCTCCCTCAGGTTGTTGGCAGGATTCATTTCTTTGCAGCTGTAGGTCTGTGTCCCCACTTTCTTTCTAGATGTCAGCTAGCAGCTGCCCTTGCCTCCTAGATTCTAGTCTCATTCTCCTGCAGTTTCTGAAAACCAGGAGGTGGAGGTCATGGGGGTCCGCCTTAGAGTCTGTCTGCCACAATGGGCTAGTCAGACACCTCAGTCTCTATAGCCCTGAATGCCATGTCATCTCACCTCCACAATCCCTCCAAAAATTCAGAGCCCCACTCACCAAGTAAAAAAATACGTAGGCGGATTCACAACACTCAATCCCTCTGGCAGTCAAGGAAACCCACAAAGGAAGTTTGGCCCTTGAAATTAATCATGAGTTTGGCTTTCTGGGACATGCGTAATCTGATAATGGTACACTTTTAACCCAAGAGTTACTCAACAATGGGCTGATAGTCAAGGTACATGATCAAGCTTCTACATTCATTACCATTGACAAGTATCTGATATTGTTGACCATTGGAACTGCTTCCTCAAAAATCTACTAAAAAAAGATTTCTGGAGACTTCTGCTTTCAAGAATATGGAGTAGATATAATTTTCCCTGTTTCTCCTGCTAGTATAATAGCACCAAAAATCCTGACTTTACATATAAACAAACATAAGAAGACTCTGAAAGGTTGAAAGAGGAGGCAGATGGGCTAGGAACCTAGGGACCCAAGGAATGCCATGATGGTGAGTTCCCTGGATTTTCTCTTTGTCTCATTGATCCAGACTTGGAGCCCAGGAAAAGCCTGTTGTCTTTTGTTGTTAGCCAAAAAACCAGGAAGCAGGAGCCCAGAAGGACAAAATAAGTTTAGACAGTAATGGCTATGCTCCAGCCAAACACCCCAGAAGAAACTGTGGCTTTCCCCCACATCCACATCAGCAAAGGCCAAATGGGGTCCTAGACTTCCACCCTTGCTATAATAAGGTGAAAACAAAGGGCTAGTTCTTTGAAAAGATCAATATAATAGACAAACTGCTAGCATGACTGACAAAGAAAGTAAAGAGAGAAGACACCAATTACCAGTGTCAGGTACAAAACAAGGGATCTCGTTATAGACCTTGCAGGCATCAAAGAGAAAGTAAGGGAATACTCCAAACAACTCTACACACATAAATTTGCCTTAAATGAAAGGGACAAGTTCCTTGAAAAACACAAATTACCACAACTCACCCAATAGGAAATAAATAATTTGAATAGCCCTGTAACTATTAAGGAAATTTAATTCAAATTCAAATACTCCCAAAAAAGAAATCTCCAGGCCCAGATGGTTTCACTGGAGAGCTCTACCAAACGTTTAAGGAAGAATTAACACCAATTCTACATAATCTCTTCCAGAAAACAGGAGAGAACACTTTCCAATTGACTTTGTGAAGACAGTATTGCTCTGATGCAAAACCAGAGAAACACAGAATAAAAAAGAAAACTACAAACCAATATCCCTTATGAATATAGGTGCAAAACTATCAGCAAATAGAATTCAGCAATATATAAAAATCGTTATACACCATGAGCAAATGGGTTTTTTTCCCCAGGGATGCAGTCCTTGTTTAATATTCAAAAATCAATCAATATAAACCATGACATTAACAAACTAAAGAAAAAACACAAACATATAAATCAACATAGAATAAGCACATTCAACAAAATTTAGCGTCGTAAAAATGCTCGGAAAAATAGAAAAAGAGAAGAGAACTTCCACAAGAGCAGGTACAAAAAACCCACAGCTAGCATTATACTTAATGTGAAAAACTAGATGCCTTTCGTACATACTTTGTGATTCTATTTATATAACATCCTTGAAATGACAAAATGGAAATGGAAAACAGATTAGTGATTGCCAGGGGTTAAGGAGATGGTGGGGTGGAAGGGAAATGAGTGTGACTATAAAAGGGCAAAATAGAGGATCCTTGTGGTGTTGGAAGAGTTCTGTAGTTTGACTGTATCCATGGGATAAAGTTGGGATATTGTACTATAATATATTTGCAAATAGTAATGCAAAATGTTACCATTGGGGGAAACTGGTTAAAGAGTCCAGGTCTCTCTGTATTATTTCTTACAGCTGTATATGAATCTATAACTATCTCAAAATAAAAATTTTAATTAAAAATGCAGACTCCCCCGAGCAGTCCCAACAGCTGTCAACAACCCTGGTCTTTCCAAGGACACTATGTGCATCCCCAAGACTGTACTTCTTGAACAGGAAGCCAGGCATTAACTTGCCTCTGTCTCCAAAACACAGTTACTTGCATCTTAAGAATGCTCATAAGAGACATACAAGTGTTTAACCAAACACCACCAAGCCGATAGTGTTACTTGTAGACCATGTACATCTCTCAAAAACAAGACTACCTATCCTACTTCGAGAAGCTTCCCCTAGGTATAAATGACTCATTACTAACATTTTTCCCTAAAATAGGAGTTATCCAATTAGAAAAGATGGTGCAAATTTTACCCCTTACTTTAGAAGAAGTGATCAGTGACTCCACTTTGATCCTCAAAGGCATTCAAGTCAGCTTTAAATCAGTGGTCAGGAATAAAGATGGCCAATAGGCACAGGAAAAGATGCTCATCATCGCTAATTATTAGAGAAATGAAAATCAAAACCACAATGAGGTACCACCTCACACCAGTAAGAATGGCCATCACTAAAAAGTCTACAAATAATAAATGCTGGAGAGGGTGTGGAAAAAGGAAACTCTCTCACACTGTTGGTGGGAATGTAAATTGGTGCATGCAGCCACTATGGAAAACAGGGAAATTCCCTGGTAGTTCAGCGGTTAGGACTCGGCACTTTCACTGCCAGGGTCTGGGTTCAATCCCTGGTCAGGGAACCAGGATCCCACAAGCTGCACAGCATGGCCAAAAAAATTTTTTTAATTAAAAAACCAAAAAAAAACAAACAAAAAAGAAACCTGTATGGAGATTCCTCAAAAAACTAAAAATAAAGTTGCCATATGATCCAGCAGCCCCACTCCTGGTTATAATTATAATTAAATTAAATATAGTTATATTTGTAATTATAATTATATAATATAATAATTAAATTATTATATTATATAAGTATATATAATATAATTATAGACTTACATAATATAATTATATAATATAATTATAATTAAACTATAATCTGAAAAGATACATGCACTCCTATGTTCAGAGCAGCATTATTTACAATACCCAAGACACGGAAACAACCTAAATGTCCATTGACAGATGAATGGATAAAGAAGATGTGGTACATATATACAGTGGAATATTACTCAGCCATTAAAAAGAATGAAATAATGCCATTTGAAGCTACATGAATGGACCAAGAGATTACATTACTAATAGTTTCATTGTTCTTGTGACACAAATGATTTCAAGAAAAATCGAACAAGTTTTTACTTTTAATATGGTATCTCACCCTCCCCAAGCTCTGAGAATTAATTTTTTTAAACATTTGCAAGTCTGAGTTCTAAATGGCCTCTTATTTTCACTTACATTTTTATTACTATGGATACCATAATTTAAACAGAAAATTTACAACCTAGAGAGGTTCAAGTGAAGGCATTTAGGGTGATGCGGCTGTGGAACTCAGGTTCTGTGAGGAATAATGGATGACACAGAAAGTTCACCTGAGGAACCCCACGGGATGGACCATGGGGCAGAGAAAGTCATGAGCATTCTCCTCTAGGAACTGTAGTGACACCCTTCAGGAGGGGGACTAGACCTATGCTGCAGGGGACTAGAGCGAAAGAAAAAGACCAAGTTCCATGTGGAAGATTGCAGCTTCCAAAAGGAAGATTGCAGCTCAGTATGAGAAAGGACCTTTTTTGCAGGGGAGGGGTGGCAGGCTAACAATATCAGTCACGAGAGCTTTAACACAATGATATCGGCTGCCTTCCCAGCCCTGGCAGTCATCTAGAAAAGACTGGCTTAAGAAGACGTGGTATGTACATATACAATGGAATATTAGCCATAAAAAATGAAATATTGTCATTTGCAGCAATGTGGATGGACCTAGAGACTATTATGCTTAGTGAAATGTCAGACAGAGAAAGATAAACACTATATGATATCACTTATATGTGGAATCAAAAAATAATACAAATGGAGGGCTTCCGGGAAGATGGCGGAAGAGTAAGACGCGGAGATCACCTTCCTCCCCACAGATACACCAGAAATACAAGTGGAACAACTCCTACAGAACACCTACTGAACGCTGGCCGAAGACCTCAGACCTCCCAAAAGGCAAGAAACCCCCCACGTACCTGGGTAGGGCAAAAGAAAAAAGAATAAACAGAGACAAAAGGATAGGGACGTACCTGCACCAGTGGGAGGGAGCTGTGAAGGAGGAATGGTTTCCACACACTAGGAAGCCCCTTCGTGGGCGGAGACTGCGGAGGGGGGAGCTTCGGGGCCGCGGAGGAAAGCGCAGCAACAGGGGTGCGGGGGCAAAGCGGAGAAATTCCCGCACAGAGGATCAGGGCCGACCGGCACTCACCAGCCAAGAGGCTTGTCTGCTCACCCGCCGGGGCTGGCGGGGCTGCGAGCTGAGGCTCGGGCTTCGGTCAGAGCGCAGGGAGAGGACTGGGGTTGGCGGCGTGAACACAGCCTAAAGGGGGTTAGTGCGCCACGGCTGGCCGGGAGGGAGTCCAGGGAAAAGTCTGGACCTGCCGAAGAGGCAAGAGACTTTTTCTTCCCTGTTTGTTTCCTGGTGCGTGAGGAGAGGGCATTAAGAGCGCTGCTTAAAGGAGCTCCAGAGATGGGCGCGAGCCGCGGCTAAAAGCGCGGACCCCAGAGAAGGGCATGAGACGCTAAGGCTGCTGCTGCCGCCACCAAGAAGCCTGTGTGCGAGCACAGGTCACTATCCACACCCCGCTTCCAGAGAACCTGTGCAGCCCGCCTCGGCCAGGGTCCCCGGATCCAGGGACAACTCCCCCGGGAAAATGAACGGCGCGCCTCAGTCAGGTGCAACGTCACGCCGGCCTCTTCCGCCGCAGGCTCGCCCCGCACTCTGTGCCCCTCCCTCCCCGCCAGCCTGAGTGAGCCAGAGCCCCCGAATCAGCTGCTCCTTTAACCCCATCCTGTCTGAGCGAAGAACAGACGCCCTCCGGTGACCTACACGCAGAGGCGGGGACAAATCCAAAGCTGAGCCCCTTGGAGCTGTGAGAACAAGGAAGAGAAAGGGAAGTCTCTCCCAGCGGCCTCAGAAACAACGGATTAAAGCTCCACAATCAATTTGATGTACCCTGCATCTGTGGAATACATGAATAGACAATGAATCATCCCAAATTAAGGAGGTGGACTTTGAGAGCAAGATTTACGATTTTTCCCCTTTTCCTTTTTTTGTGAGTGTATATGTGTATGCTTCTGTGTGAGATTGTGTCTGTATGGCTTTGCTTCCACCATTTGTCCAAGGGTTCTCTCTGAACGTTTTTTGTTTTTTTTTAATTTTTTTTCTTAATAATTACTTTTTATTTTAATTATTTTATTTTACTTTATCTTCATTCTTTCCTTCCTTCCTTCCCTCCTTTAGACAACGAATCATCACAAATTGAGGAGGTGGACTTTGAGAGCAAGATTTATGATGTTTTCCACGTTTCCTCTTTTTCTGAGTGTGTATGTGTATGCTTATATGTGAGATTTTGTCTGTATAACTTTGCTTTCACCATTTGTCCTAGGGCTCTATCCGTGCATTTTCTTTTCTCTTAATTATTTTTTTATTTTAATGACTTTATTATATATTATCTTACTTTATTTTACTTTATCTTCTTTCTTTTTTTCCTTCCTTCCTTCCTCCCTCCCTCCCTTCTTTCTTTCTTTCTTTATACTTCTACTAATTCTTTCTTTCTACTTTTTCTCCCTTTTATTCTGAGCCGTGTGGATGAAAGGCTCTTGGTGCTACAGCCAGGACTCAGTGCTGTGCCTCTGAGGTGGGAGAGCCAACTTCAGGACATTGGTCCACAAGAGACCTCCCAGCTCCACATAATATCAAACGGTGAAAATCTCCCAGAGATCTCCATCTCAACACCAGCACCCAGCTTCACTCAACGACCAGCAAGCTACAGTGCTGCACACCCTATGCCAAACAACTAGCAAGACAGGAACACAACCCCACCCATTAGCAGAGAGGCTGCCTAAAATCATAATAAGTCCACAGACACCCCAAAACACACCACCAGGCGTGGACCTGCCCACCAGAAAGACAAGATCCAGCCTCATCCACCAGAACACAGGGACTAGTCCCCTCCACCAGGAAGCCTACACAACCCATTGAACCACCTTAGCCACTGGGGACAGACACCAAGAACAATGGGAACTACGAACCTGCAGCCTGCAAAAAGGAGACCCCAAACACAGTAAGATAAGCAAAATGAGAAGACACAAAAACACACAGCAGATGAAGGAGCAAGATAAAAACCCACCAGACCTAACAATGAAGAGGAAATAGGCAGTCTACCTGTAAAATAATTCAGAATAACGATAGTAAAGATGATACAAAATCTTGGAAGTAGAATAAACAAAATGCAAGAAACATTTAACAAGGACCTAGAAGAACTAAAGATTAAACAAACAACGATGAACAACACAATAAATGACATTAAAAATACTCTAGATGGGATCAATAGCAGAATAACTGAGGCAGAAGAACGGATAAGTGACCTGGAAGATAAAATAGTGGAAATAACTACTGCAGAGCAGAATAAAGAAAAAAGAATGAAAAGGACTGAGGACAGTCTCAAAGACCTCTGGGACAACATTAAACGCATCAACATTCGAATTATAGGGGTTTCAGAAGAAGAAGAGAAAAAGAAAGGGACTGAGAAAATATTTGAAGAGATTATAGTTGACAACTTCCCCAATATGGAAAAGGAAATAGTTAATGAAGTCCAGGAAGCACAGAGAGTCCCATACAGGATAAATCCAAGGAGAAATACCCCAAGACACATATTAATCAAACTCTCAAAAATTAAATACAAAGAAAACATATTAAAAGCAGCAAGGGAAAAACAACAAATAACACATAAGGGAATCCCCATAAGGTTAACAGCTGATCTTTCAGCAGAAACTCTGCAAGCCAGAAGGGACTGGCAGGACATATTTAAAGTGATGAAGGAGAAAAACCTGTAACCAAGATTACTCTACCCAGCAAGGATCTCATTCAGATTTGTTGGAGAAATTAAAACCTTTACAGACAAGCAAAAGCTGAGAGAGTTCAGCACCACCAAACCAGCTCTATAACAACTGCTAAAGGAACTTCTCTAGGCAAGCAACACAAGAGAAGGAAAAGACCTACAATAACGAACCCAAAACAATTAAGAAAATGGGAATAGGAACATACATATCGATAATCACCTTAAATGTAAATGGACTAAATGCTCCCACCAAAAGACAGAGATTTGCTGGATGGATACAAAAACAAGACCCATGCTGTCTACAAGAGACCCACTTCAGACCTAGAGACACATACAGACTGAAAGTAAGGGGATGGAAAAAGATATTTCATGCAAATGGAAACCAAAAGAAAGCTGGAGTAGCAATTTTCATATCAGACAAAATAGACTGTAAAATAAAGACTATTAGAGACAAAGAAGGACACTACATAATGATCAAGGGATCGATCCAAGAAGAAGATATAACAATTGTAAATATTTATGCACCCAACATAGGAGCACCTCAATACATAAGGCAAATACTAACAGCCATAAAAGGGGAAATCGACAGTAACACATTCATAGTAGGGGACTTTAACACCCCACTTTCACCAATGGACAGATCATCCAAAATGAAAATAAATAAGGAAACACAAGCTTTAAATGATACATTAAACAAGATGGACTTAATTGATATTTATAGGACATTCCATCCAAAAACAACAGAATACACATTTTTCTCTAGTGCTCATGGAACATTCTCCAGGATAGATCATATCTTGGGTCACAAATCAGGCCTTGGTAAATTTAAGAAAATCGAAATTGTATCAAGTATCTTTTCCGACCACAATGCTATGAGACTAGATATAAATTACGGGAAAAGATCTGTAAAAAATGCAAACACATGGAGGCTAAACAATACACTACTTAATAACGAAGTAATCACTGAAGAAATCAAACAGGAAATTAAAAAATACCTAGAAACAAATGACAATGGAGACACGATGACCCAAAATCTATGGGATGCAGCAAAGCAGTTCTAAGAGGGAAGTTTATAGCAATACAATCCTACCTTAAGAAACAGGAAACATCTCGAATAAACAACCTAACCTTGCACCTAAAGCAATTAGAGAAAGAAGAACAAAAAAACCCCAAAGTTAGCAGAAGGAAAGAAATCATAAATATCAGATCAGAAATACATGAAAAAGTAATGAAGCAAAGGATAGCAAAGATCAATAAAACTAAAAGCTGGTTCTTTGAGAAGATAAACAAAATTGATAAACCATTAGCCAGACTCACCAAGAAAAATAGGGAGAAGACTCAAATCAATAGAATTAGAAATGAAAAAAGGAGAAATAACAACTGACACTGCAGAAATACAAAAGATCATGAGAGATTACTACAAGCAACTCTATGCCAATAAAATGGACAACCTGGAAGATATAGACACGTTCTTAGAAATGCACCACCTGCCAAGACTGAATCAGGAAGAAATAGAAAATATGAACAGAACAATCACAGGCACTGAAATTGAAACTGTGATTTAAAATCTTCCAACAAACAGAAGCCCAGGACCAGATGGCTTCACAGGAGAATTCTATCAAACATTTAGAGAAGAGCTAACACCTATCCTTCTCAAACTCTTCCAAAATATAGCAGAGGGAGGAACAGTCCCAAACTCATTCTACAAGGCCACCATCACCCTGATACCAAAAACAGACAAGGATGTCACAAGAAAAGAAAACTACAGGCCAATATCACTGATGAACATAGATGCAAAAATCCTCAACAAAATACTAGCAAATAGAATCCAACAGCACATTAAAAGGATCATACACCATGATCAAGTGGGGTTTATTCCAGGAATGCAAGGATTCCTCAGTATATTCAAATCAATCAATGTGATAAACCATATTAACAAATTGAAGGATAAAAACCATATGATCATCTAAATAGATGCAGAGAAAGCTTTTGACAAAATTCAACACCCATTTATGATAAAAACCCTGCAGAAAGTAGGCATAGAGAGAACTTTCCTCAACATAATAAAGGCCATATATGAAAAACCCACAGCCAACATCGTCCTCAATGGTGAAAAACTGAAAGCATTTCCACTAAGATCAGGAAAAAGACAAGGTTGCCCACTCTCACCACTCTTATTCAACATAGTTTTGGAAGTTTTAGCCACAGCAATCTGAGAAGAAAAGGAAATAAAAGGAATCCAAATCAGGAAAGAAGTAAAGCTGTCACTGTTTGCAGATGACATGATACTACACATAGAGAATCCTAAAGATGCTACCAGAAAACAACTAGAGCTAATCAATGAATTTGGTAAAGTAGCAGGATATAAAATTAATGCACATAAATCTCTGGCATTCCTATACACTAATGATGAAAAATTTGAAAGTGAAATCAAGAAAACACTCCCATTTACCACTGCAAAAAAAAGAATTAAATACCTAGGAATAAACCTACCTAAGAAGACAAAAGACCTTTATGCAGAAAATATAAGACGTTGATGAAAGAAATTAAAGATGATACGAATAGATGGAGAGATATACCATGTTCTTAGATTGCAAGAATCAACATTGTGAAAATGACTCTACTACCCAAAGCAATCTACAGATTCAATGCAATCCCTATCAAACTACCACGGGCATTTTTCACAGGACTAGAACAAAAAATTTCACAATTTGTATGGAAACACAAAAGACCCTGAATAGCCAAAGCAATCTTGAGAACGTAAAACGGAGCTGAAGGAATCAGGCCCCCTGACTTCAGACTATACTACAAAGCTAGCTACAGTAATCAAGACAGTATGGTACTGGCACAAAAACAGAAAGATAAATCAATGGAACAGGATAGAAAGCCCAGAGATAAACCCGTGCATATATGGTCACCTTATCTTTGATAAAGCAGGCAGGAATGTACAGTGGAGAAAGGACAGCCTCTTCAATAAGTGGTGCTGGGAAAACTGGACAGGTACATGTAAAAGTATTAAATTAGATCACTCCCTAACACCATACACAAAAATAAGCTCAAAATGGATTAAAGACCTAAATGTAAGGCCAGAAACTATGAAACTGTTAGAGGAAAACATAGGCAGGACACTCTATGACATAAATCACAGCAAGATTCTTTTTGACCCACCTCCTAGAGAAATGGAAATGAAAACAAAAATAAACGAATGGGACCTAATGAAACTTCAAAGCTTTTGCACAGCAAGGGAAACCATAAACAAGACCAAAAGACAACCCTCAGAATGGGAGAAAATATTTGCAAATGAAGCAACTGAAAAAGGATTAATCTCCAAAATTTGTAAGCAGCTCATGCAGCTCAATAACAAAAAAACAAACAACCCAATCCAAAAATGGGCAGAAGACCTGAATAGACATTTCTCCAAAGAAGATATACAGACTGCCAACAAACACATGAAAGAATGCTCAACATCAAAAATCATTAGAGAAATGCAAATCAAAACTACAATGAGATATCATCTCACACCAGTCAGAATGGCCTTCATCAAAACATCTAGAAACAATAAATGCTGGAGGGGATGTGGAGAAAAGGGAACCCTCTTGCACTGTTGGTGGGAATGTAAATTGATACAGCCACTATGGAAAACAGTATGGAGGTTCCTTAAAAAACTACAAATAGAACTACCATATGACCCAGCAATCCCACTACTGGGCATATACCCTGAGAAAACCAAAATTCAAAAAGAGTCATGTACCAAAATGTTCATTGCAGCTCTATTTACAATAGCCCGGAGATGGAAACAACCTAAGTGTCCATCATCAGATGAATGGATAAAGAAGATGTGGCACATATATACAATGGAATATTACTCAGCCATAAAATGAAACAAAATTGAGCTATTTGTAATGAGGTGGATAGACCTAGAGTCTGTCATACAGAGTGAAGTAAGTCAGAAAGAGAAAGACAAATACTGTATGCTAACACATATATATGGAATTTAAGATTTTTAAAATGTCATGAAGAACCTAGGGGTAAGACAGGAATAAAGACACAGACCTACTAGAGAATGGACTTGAGGATATGGGGAGGGTGAAGGGTAAGCTGTGACAAAGTGAGAGAGAGGCATGGACATATATAAACTACCAAACGTAAGGTAGATAGCTAGTGGGAAGCAGCAGCATAGCACAAGGAGATCAGCTCGGTGCTTTGTGATCGCCTGGAGGGGTGGGATAGGGAGGTGGGAGGGAGGGAGACGCAAGAGGGAAGAGATATGGGAACATATGTATATATATAACTGATTCATTTTGTTGTAAAGCAGAAACTAACACACCATTGTAAAACAATTATACTCCAATAAAGATGTTAAAAAAAAGAAAGAAAGAAAATGAAAAACAAGCCATTAAAGAGAAATTCTTCCGAGAGAATTAAAACATATTATATACCTCTGACTTGGCACTCCTTCTATTCTGGAGACCTTTTTCGATAACTGCTTTCATCACAGAATGATCTAGAGTAAAATAAACTGAAATTAGAGTAATTATTTCCCAATGAGTGGCTATTTCCATTTAAAACCAAAAGCCAAGTAATTATTTCTTTTCCCATAAAATTAAATATGAAATCTACATTATGTAATTATACACTTATTTCCCCCTTTGTGTATTCTGATTGCTTCCTCGAAAACCTAAGATGCCATCTTGCAGACTGCCTCCAGTGGCTACTATTTTGGCAGCAGCAAAGGTCAACTTTAAACATTTTCCATCTAAAGCAGCTTTGGACACCTTTAGATAGAAAGTACAGTCTTAGCACCGTCCAGACACTTAGATACCTAAAGGGCATCCAAGATAACAAACCGAAGTCCTGATATTCCCTCAAAAGCTGCTCCTCCCATCAGCCTCCTTCTTCTAAGTGATACCACCCAGTTGCACACATAATCATCAACGACTTGTCTCCTTGTTACTATTTCCTTCATACCCCACATCTAATCCATCGGCAAGCCTTGTTAGCTACACCTTCAAAACACAATCTTCATTAAACTGCTTTTCACTTGGTCCAAACTTCCAACCTAAGCTCGGCCATAAACATCTCCTTATTTGGACCACCATGATAGTCACCTAACTAGTCTCCCTGTTTCTCTTCTTTATCCCCCCAAGTCTGTTCTCTATACCAGGTCATCTTATTCAGATACTATTTGGATCATGCCTTGTCCCACTTCAAAACCCTCTACTCGTTTAGAAGAATCCACAAAAGAAAATAATAATAATAATAATACAAATGAAAATATATACAAAACAGAAACAGACTCACAGACACAGAAAGCAAACTTATGGTTACCAAGGGAGGGGGTGTGGAGAGACAAATTAGGGGTATGGGATTAACAGATATAAACTACTATACATCAAATAGATAAGCAACAAGGATTTACTGTATAGCACAAGGACCTGTATTCAATATCTTGTAATGACATGTAATGGAAAAGAATCTGAAAAAAATTCTGAACACTATGCTGTGTAACTGAAACGAACACAATATTATATATCAATTATAAATGAAAGAAGGAAGGAAGGAAAGAAGGAAGGGAGGAAGAGAGGGAGGCAGGAAGGGAGGAGGGAAGGAAGAAAAAGGAAAGGAAGGAGGGGGAAGAAGGAGGGAAGGAAGGAAGGAGGGAAGGAAGGGGCAGGAGGAGGGAGGGAAGGAAGCCTGGAAGGCACCTGGCAGACCCACTGCAGAGGGAGTTCTTACATCAATTAGGAATTTGGATGAGACAGTCTTAAATCAGATGACCTTTCCCCGCCCCCAGTTTTATTGAGATATAAATGACATACATCATTGTTTGAGTTTCAGGTATACAGCATAAAGTTTGACTTACGTATATTGTGAAATGATTACCACAATAAGTTTCGTTAACATCCATCATCTCATATAGATACAACAAAAAGAAACGTGAAAAAAAAACAGGAATAAAAAGTTCTCCTTGTAATGAGAACTCTTAGGATTTACTCTCTTAACAGCTATCATGTATAGCATACCTCAGTCGTTCCTATAATCATCATGTTGTTCATTGCATCCCTAGAACTTATTTATCAGACGATCTTTAAAAGTCCTCATATCTTGTTTTTCTCATTCCCCCTTCTTAACATTTTTTTTCTCTTGTTCGTACACTTCCTTGGAAATGGTGACATCATTATCATACTATGTTTGCAAATTCAGGGGTGAGGAAAAAAAGCCACTTGTTTATAAGAACATAAAGAACAACCTTCAAACACGCATTAGCTACTCACAGGTGATAGATGTATTTCAGAGATAAGAAAAGAGAGTCCTAGGAAAGTACTTGGTTGGCTCCTTGCTCAGGTTAGAATGGCTCCTGGCCAGTACATTATTATTACCCCTTAATGAACAGCTAACCAGTGCCCATCCCAAATGGAAAATCTAAACAAAGAGACACAATAGTCACTATGAAGATTTCATTTGTTTGCATTTATCCCTCCACCAAAACACTTGAAGGCGATTTACACAATAGCAATGAAAACATCTGCTGTGAAGAAAGATGTATAGGACACAGAATACTGAGGAGGGAGGAGAAGAGAGGGAAGGAGGTAAGAAGAGTTTGAAATAATACCTTTGTCATTAAAGTTTGAAAACCAGCTACATGGGGTGTTTGATGCCATGCTGAAAGGTTTTGATTTAATTCTATAAATAATGAGGAGCTTGCCAAGGTCTTCAAGCTAGAGAGGTACACAATATTTTTTTTAATTAGTTATCTCTGAGGAAGTGATGAGTAGATTTTTGTTTACTATTTATCTTCCTCACTGGAATGTGAGCTCCTGGAAAACAGGTTTTTATCTCTTTTGCTCACTTTTGTATCCCTAGCACAGGACAGGAAGTCAAAAAATCTTTGTTGAATGAACAAGCAGATCCTGGCAATTAGTGAACAAGGTAGAGACTCAGAGATCATGAGCCAAGGCAAGGGGGGCTATGCTCTGGGGTATAAGTCACTCAAGAGTTGCTAGGCACACATGCATGCACAAGTTGGGGAAAAGAAGCTGGCTTAAATCGAGGAGTTTCACAGTTCATTATTGTTTTTTGTTTGCTTGCTTTTTTTTTTTTAATGGAGCTATAATTGACCTGTAACATTATATACATTTCAGGGGACTTCCCTGGTGGCCCAGTGGATAAAACTCCATACTCCCAATGCAGGGAGCCAGGGTTCCAGCCCTGGTCAGGGAAGTAGATCCCACATGCATGCTGCAACTAAGAGTTCGCATGCCACAACTAAGGATCCCACCTGCCACAACGAAGACCCAGCACAACCAAATAAATAAATAAATATTTTTTAAAAACACATTATAGGGCTTCCCTGGTGGCGCAGTGGTTGGGGGTCCGCCTGCCGATGCAGGGGACACGGGTTCGTGCCCCGGTCCGGGAAGATCCCACATGCTGCAGAGCGGCTGGGCCTGTGAGCCATGGCCGCTGAGCCTGCGCGTCCGGAGCCTGCGCTCCGCAACGGGAGAGGCCACAGCAGTGAGAGGCCCGCGTACCACAAAAAAAAAAAAAAAAAAAAAAAAAAAAAACACATTATATTCTTTTCAGGTGTACAATATAATGATTCCATATTTGTATATAGTGCGAAATGATGACTACAGTGTCTACAATATCCACTACCACACATAGTTCCAAAATTCTTTTCTTGTGATGAGAACTTTTAAGATCTACTCTCTTAGCAACTTTCAAATATGCAATATAGTATTGTTAACTATAGCCACCATGCTGTACATTACATCCCCAGGACTTATTTATTTTGAAACTGGAAGTTTGTACCTTTTGACCCCCTTCACCCATTTTGCACACAGCCTATCTACACCCCCTCCCCACCTCAGGCAACCACCAATCTGTTCTCTGTTCCTTTGTTTTTTGTTTTCTCTCTCTTTTTTTGAAGTATAATTGACATATAACATTATATTAGTTTTAGGTGTACAACATAATGATCTGATATTTGTATTTATTGCAAAATGATCACCACAACAAGTCTAGTTAACATCCGTCACAACACATGGTTACGAAATTTGTTTTTCTTGTGATGAGAACTTTTAAGATCTACTCTCTTAGCAACTTTCAAACATGCAGTACAGTAGTGTTAACTATAGTCACCATACTGTACATTACATCCCCATGACTTACTTTTTTTTATAGCTGGGAGTTTGTACCTTTCGACTATCTTCACCCATTTCTCACCCCCCATCCTCGCCATCCCTCCACTCCCCACCTCTGCCAATCACCAGTTTGTTCTCTGTTATCAATGAGTCTGTTTCTTGTTTTTTTTTTTAAGATTCCACATATAAGTGACATCATACAGTGTTTGTCTTTCTTTGTTTGACTTATTTCACTTAGCATAATGCCCTCCAGGTCCATCCAAGTTGTCGTGAATGGCAAGATTTCATTCTTTTTATGGCTGAATAATATTCCATTTGTATATATATATATATATATTATATATACACATACATACATATATATGTACCACATCTTCTTTATCCATTCACTCATCAATGGAGACTTAGATTGTTTCCACATCTTGGCTGTTGTAAATAATGCTGCAGTGAACATGGGAGTGCAGATATGTTTTTGAGCTACTGTTTTGTTTCCTTCACATCAATACTCAGAAGTGAAATTGCTGGATTATATGGTAGTTCTATTTTTAATTTTTTGAGGAACCTCCATACCCTTGTCCATAGTGGCTGCACCAATTTACGTTCCCATCAACAGTACACTAGGGTTCCCATTCACCGTTGTTTTTTTCCTCACATCTCCATACAAGCAGATGAGGCAGAACTGTTCTCAGTCAACTACTATGATAACTGGCTCCAAAGTTGTAGCAGGAATTCAGCCAAAACAGAATTAGATAATCCAAGGTTACAGTAGGATGTTAAGAACTCTGAAGACAGAGATCATTAGAATTTATAATCCCTCCCTTTGCCAGTTTAAAATTTCTCATCGTGCAAATGTAAATCATCTGCACAAGTATTTTATGCCTCTTTCTTTTTTCATGCCCCGTAGAGATAACCAGTTTGTCATCCTCCCTCATGTGTACCTTTAAATACATTAATAAGTCATAAAAATTACTCAACATTTAATTAGTTTAAACCCACCTCCAAGAGTTTTGATAGGAAATGCTGCAGTTCTCTTTTCTGTCTGAAAGTAACGTTAGTGATTTTGTCATTGGCCCAACAGGGAGACTTCTCTGTGTCCAGCATTATCATCCAAAGGTCGGCTCAAGTCTGCCCCCTAGAGTAATCAGTGTGCCTTGACAGTAGTGCTCAACTGTATTAATTTCATATTTCTGACACTGGTCTTTTCCAAAGGACAGTCACTTTCTATTTTACATGCGTCTGTATTATTTGAAAGTATGTCAAATACTGTTTTTTTTTGTTTTGGGGGGTTTTTTTAAACGTAGATTTTATTTATTTATTTATTTTTGGCTGCGTTGGGTCTTCGTTGCTGCACGTGGGCTTTCTCTAGTTGCGGCGAGCGGGGGCTACTCTTCATTGCGGTGCGCAGGCTTCTCATTGCGGTGGCTTCTCTTGTCGCAGAGCACGGGCTCTAGGCGCGTGGGCTTCCATAGTTGTGGCTCGAGGGCTTCAGTAGTTGTGGCTCTAGAGCACAGGCTCAGTAGTTGTGGCGCACGGGCTTAGTTGCTCCGCGGCATGTGGCATCTTCCTGAACCAGGGCTCGAACCTGCATCTCCTGGATTGGCAGGTGGATTCTTAACCACTGTGCCACCAGGGAAGCCCGATACTGTTATTTTTATAAGTAAAAAATGTTTCCATTGGGGGGGAATACTATCTACAACACAATTTTTTATTTTAAGAGAGTATCATATGACAGTGTCTTGCCTAAAATAGGCAGGATTAATTCAAGTTCTAGATCCCTGGTTGTTCAGAGTCACATTCTCAGACTATATCTATTACATCACTACTATGTGAAAGGCAAGGGTTCTGGGAATGCAAAGATGATTAAGATATGGTTCCTACTACTAAGAGTTCACAGTCTACATGGGAAGACAGACGTAAGTAAATCATTACATGATAAAACCGACATGAGTCATACTATAGTACAGAAGAGAATATGAATAAACAGAGATATTTTTATTTGGAGAGAATAGGGAGGAAGGAAGGAACGAAGGAACGAAGGAAGGAAGGAAGGAAGGGAGGGAGGGAGGAAAAAAGAATCAGGATAATAAACTTTAAAATGTTGTAACTAGTATTAGGCCAGTTAACCCAAAATAATACCATGGATTAATTAAATTCCAATTCTTTTTAAGCCTCCTAGAATTTAAAAAATAAAATTCATGTAATATAAAAAGAGGCTTGAGAGTTAGAGTATAGATAATTGCTGCCCAATAGAAATATGAGACATAGAGGTAATTTAAAATTTTCTAATAGTAGCGACATTAAAATAGGGGAAAAACAGGGGAAATTAATTTTAATAATATATTCTATTTAACCAAACATATCTAAAATATTATCATTTTTGTTGGAATCAAGGCAAGATATGAAGGGCCTGATGTGGGATGCTGGCAATGAGAATGGAATTTGGTAGGTCCAAGTGATATTTAGAGGCAAAATAAGCAGAAGTTGATAATTATTTGAATGGAGAACAAGAAGAGTACGTGATGGTTTCAAACCCAACCAGGTTCTTTGTTGACAACTGGTAAATTATGCTAACCATTCACTGAGACAGGGAAAACAGATTGGGGGCAGGCAGGGCAAGAAATAATTACTTATTTTAAAAAAATGAGTTTGCAGGAATTCCCTGGCAGTCCAGTGGTTAGGACTTGGTGCTTACACTGCCGAGGGCCCAGGTTCAATTCCTGGCAGGGAAACTAAGAGCTCACAAGCCACACGGTGTGGCCAAAAAAAAAAAAAAAAAAAAAAGTGGTACCTATCGGTATATTATGAGGGACGTTTTTAAGATGGAAGAGACTTGGGCTTCCCTGGTGGCGCAGTGGTTGAGAGTCCGCCTGCCAATGCAGGGGACACAGGTTCGTGCCCCGGTCGGGGAAGATCCCACATGCCGCGGAGCGGCTAGGCCCGTGAGCCATGGCCGCTGAGCCTGGGCATCCGGAGCCTGTGCTCAGCAACGGGAGAGGCCACAACAGTGAGAGGCCCGCGTACCACAAAAAAAAAAAAAAAAAAATGGAAGAGACTTGAGAATGTTTTAAGCAAGGAACCAGTAAAATTATGCACTTGGCTATTTTAAAAGATGTAAATGATACACTATTAACTGAAATGAACTCATGTTTGGAAAAAAATTTGTGTGTGTGTGTGTTTCTGTATACACATAGATAATATTCCGGAAGGACAGACAACAAAGTATTAACCATGTTTATCTCCGAGTAGGTACAATAAGAATTTTTAATTTTCATTCTTTTTCTTGATCTGTATTTTTATTATGACGACTATCATTTTGTGATATTTAAAAAAGGCAATAAGCTGTCACCTTCATATTCAGAGAGTCCCCCCTCTTCCATTTACTATGGTCCTGAAAGTGTGTTGAAAACAGACTTTCCTCCAGTTTGATAAAATATAGTATAAAAGTCCTATCAATAGAGCCGGGGGAAAAAAGAAGTGCCTGCTTCAGCAGCACATACACTCAAACTGGAACTTCTCTGGATACAGAGAGGATTAGCACAGCTCCTGTGCAAAGATGACAAGCAAAGTTGTGAGGTGGTCCATACGTTTTAAATAAATCATGCGATGTAATGTACAGCATGGTGACTATAGTTGACAATATTGTATATTTGAAAGTTGCTAAGAGAGTAGATCTTAAAAGTTCTCATCACAAGAAAAAAATGTGTAACTATGTATGGTGATGGATGTTAACTAGATTTACTGTGGCAATCATTTCACAATACATACAAATACTGAATCATTACGTTGGACACCTGAAACTAATATAATGTTACATGTCACTTATACCTCAATAAAAAATAAATAGTCTCATAAAGTTAAAACCCAGAGCATAAAGCTGATCTCGGAGATTCAGTCTCCACCCACGTCATCAAAATTGTAACCCACTCCCAAGTCCTGCTTTTCTCATTCACATCTGCCTGTTCACAAGCAAATCACACACCTACTAAGTCAGGACCCACTGCAAAAGGGAAATGAAGGTCCTGCCTCAAGTTAGGAACATGAGTCAGCATGAACTGGGCTCTGGCCCTAACTCTGCCACCTCCCCAGTGAGTGACTGAACTTTCCTAAACTCCAGTTTCCTCAGCCAGCAAGTGAAAAGAAGACTGGGTCCCACCTCAGAGTGGTGAGGACTATTAGGTAATGCATTCAAACTCTCAGCACAGTACTTGGCACCTTAATTACCAGCTCTCATTAAATGATGGCCTTTAGACATACTTATATAATTACTTCTAATAAGGAAGTAAGCATCGAGTCACACCAATGACTTTTATTTAAGATTATTTGCCAGGGTGATGTGGAAGAAGGGTTGGTGAAGATGTGTGGGTGGCTCTTTAAATATCTCTCTTCACATTTTCAATAATTACTTTATGCTATTAAAATACCTTTTATCCTTTTTATTCCCATAAAAGGGCAACAGAGCAGATCACACTCTGAAAAGCAGCTGGAGTATGATGCAAGCTGTCTTGGGGAGCAGCTGAATCAACCACCCACTTGAGTCACTCAGCATCTGCAGACTCTACAGCTACCACTCCTGGGCCTGGTGAATTGGGGCTCAGAAAAACACAGCAGCATCAGTAGTCACGGTGTGGAAACAAAGTACTATTTGGGCCCCTTTTCAGACAGGGCGGGCAGGTAAGCTTCTCCATACTCTTCCTTCCCAGAGCTCCTTCTTTCCTCCACTTTCTTGCAAGACCTCATTTCCAGTGCCCAGTATTCTCTCTCATTTCTCTCCTTTCTGCTCTCAGGTCCCTGAAAAAGAAGGGTCAGAAAAGGGTAGATATGCCAACAGCTGACAACATTCCACATTTTTCCTAATTATCAGAAATGAAGAAAACCCTAATCATTTAGCAGACTTTCACATCTTAGTTTCTAGTAATAAATTAGCATAACCCTAAGGGTGTTGCTAAAGGTTTAGTCATAAAATAAAGGAATAGGTGGCCTTGGGCATTAACAGGTGGTCTATGGAGGAAACTCAACCTGCACACTACTCTGCCTCTAATGTACAGAGGGATGTGATTCCATGGCACAGTAAAATTAATATCCTTCTGGTGCTTTTTGAAAAGGAATGTGGCAAGGGAATCATACACGGAATGATTCTAACCTCCTTATGTTCACTCCCTTAAATTACAGGGCTTCCCTGGTGGCGCAGTGGTTGAGAGTCCGCCGGCCGATGCCGGGGACACGGGTTCGTGCCCCGATCCGCGAAGATCCCACATGCTGCGAAGCGGCTGGGCCCGTGAGCCATGGCCGCTGAGCCTGCGTGTCCGGAGCCTGTGCTCCACAACAGGAGAGGCTACAACAGTGAGAGGCCCGCGTACCCCCCACACACACACAAAAATTACATTAATAGTAGGGTTTGCACTAAGTTTTCAGGTGAGGACCGGGTAAAGAACAAAGTATCAAGGAATGACATTCAACCACAAAACATTCCCCAACAAGTTGCCCAGGGGTCTACATTCAATGACTGAATGAACACACACTGTTGTTCTAAGATGGGGAGATTCGGCACTAACTAGAGAGACCCTACTTCCTAGATTCTATACGTAGGCAGAGGGAGACAATCAATCAATAAGCCTAAAAGGAAATAAGAAAATAAAAGGTAATGATAAGCGCAATGATAACTATAAATAGGGTGATATGATAAGGAACTGGGATGGGGGGTGCTTCTTTGGTTTCCACGGTGAAAGTGACTTTCAAAGGAATTACTAACAAAAGAATGGTGTTGATAAATGTGGTGGTATCTATTTTTACACTTCAAGATCATTACTCCTCCCCTTCTCCATTCCAGTGGACTGGAAACACTGGAGAACCCCTGAGTGCCTATGAGGTGAACATATGCAGTGGTGAGTAACAGTCAGATGGGCAAGGTCATGACTCGGCCCTGCAGGGTGAGTTATGGGGATGTCTGGTTACTGTGGTGGTGTTAGCTACTGTACATTGTTAACTTGTTTTCATACCTAGATTATTTCATTTCTATCTATAATGGTCCATTAGTCAAAATCAGAAAGTAAAACAAATGATGAAGCTGAGATGCAAGTTAAAAGGAGCTTAAAAATTGTACTAGCTCTGTAAATATGCCTCCAGATTATTTTTATTAGCTCCATTGCTTGTATTAAATCCATCAGTCTGATCATAATTCATATTTAGCAGCCATGAATGTCTCTAATCCTTATAAAAACAGTATAAAAAAGAAAATATAGTGATGATTATTTGCAATTTGGCTTTTCCCTTATTGAGAATCAAGACTATCCAAAAATTGCTCATAAATAATGACCTGAAATATTTTTTCTTATCTCATCACTTAGAAACAAAAATGTGAAAAATTATCAAAATAAGCCAGTTGAGTTTTTCAATATAAAAATGAAAAAATTTAATGTTGTTTGTCATGAGCAGGTCACAAAAGCAGTTTCTGGCTCTTCTTGATGCTAAAGGATGTAAAATCTAAATCTATGTATTAGTATACATTTGGCCCCCAAATAAAAGGCAATATAGGGCTTCCCTGGTGGTGCAGTGGTTGAGAGTCCACCTGCCGATGCAGGGGACACGGGTTCGTGCCCCGGTCCGGGAAGATCCCACATGCCGCGGAGCAGCTGGGCTCGTGAGCCATGGCCGCTGGGCCTGCGCGTCCGGAGCCTGTGCTCCGCAACGGGAGTAGCCACAACAGTGAGAGGCCCGCGTACCGCAAGAAACAAAAAAACAAACAAACAAAACAAAACAAAGGCAATATATATTATTTTTTAAATTGCTGAAAAATCACACTTTTTAATATAGTTAGCTTTAGAAAAGTGTATCAATTATTAAATAGAAAAGTTTTAAAGTATGCAATGTTCCAAATTTTTTATTTTGCCTTAAGATAAACTTTATAATATACTCTTTAAAGACTGATATAAAATAAATACTGAATTTTAAATTATTTATCACGTATATTTATCATATAATATGAAAATTTTTTAAATGATTTTGTAAATTCTTAGCAGGTTTCTAGCTATTATACAGTTGTCCCTTGGTATCCACAAAGGTATTGGTTCCAGGACCGCCCACAGGTACCAAAATCCATGGATGCTCAAGTTCATGGGTACAGAACCCAAAGACAAAAAAGGCCGACTGTACATAACTATGAAAAGAGTTCTTGAGTCAGAAAAGTTGAAAATGCTGCCTTGGTTATCTTGGTACTCAAAAGGAAGAACTTGAGAAATGAATGAAACAAACATTTTATATTTTAAGGATAATGTAATGAACATCTCTTTAAATAAAAACTGATTTCACATTTACACCCTTATGTAAATATGTGATATGAATGTTTTTCTGAAGCCATCAGAATCAACAAAGAATTGTTCAGATTAAAATTTTTTTCAGAATATATTTATACCCTCCCTTGTTTCAGAAAGAATTTAAAGCAAGTCAGTCCCCTAATTAATATAATTAATGATTTCAACACGTAGTTTTGAAACAGGAATTTTTTCACGCCTGTTTTATTCCTGCCAAAAGTTCATAATGTGAATCTAATCGTGAAGAAATATCAGATGAACTCAAACTGAGCTTCATTCTAAAAAATAACTGACCTGTACTCTTCAGATGCCAGTCCCATGAAAAAGACCGAGGCATTGTTCCAGAAATAAGATACCTTAAAGGGACATGAAAATCGGTTGCATTGCATGATCTGGAATCTCGTTTTAAAAAATATTATTGGAACAACTGACAAAATATGAATAAGGTCAATAGATTAGATATAAAAGTTTTGTATTGGTGTTAATTTCCTGAGTTTAATTATTGTACTGTATTATGTCCTTGTGCCCTTGTTTGGGGATGGGAAGGAGAGAGCGGGTATAGGAAAATGTGATAATATATTCACGTTTAGAGGAAATCTAGATGAAGGGTGTAGTTTTGTACTATTCTTGCAACCTTGCTCTAAGTCTGAAACCATATCTTAAAAAAACAGTATAAAGAAAAGACAAAACAGAAACTTAATAAGGTTTAGATAGAGTAAGTGACAGCTGTTCACTACGCCTCCTTCCTTATTCCTCTTATGATCCAGTAGAGAGAGCAGCTTACTGAAGGGGAATCGTAGATACACAAGGTCACTGGGACAAAAGTGAGGTGCCGCCTGTGAGGCAAAGATGCACAGTGACAATCCCAACAGCCATCACTGCTAGGCAGAAAGCACCACACTCAGGTGGACAATGAGGTAGCAAGCACCTGAGTGCCTTCCCCTGGCCATTCACAGAGCATAGCTCAAGACCCAGGTGGCAATACACCTAGGTTTACTTATTTGCTCTGCCTACTACATGGCAGAAACATATCATTATTCTTGTTTTGCAAAATAAAACCAAAACAAAAGACCCACCAAAAAAAAAAGTATTTTGCTCAAGGCCACTCAGTGAGCACGTTGCAGAGTTGAAAAACTACCCCCCAATTAATTGGTCTCTAGTTTATTACTTTATGTATCAAGTTTGGCATCATCAGTGGTGTTTCAATTCTTTCCCCCATTTCCTGCCTTTGTCTCCCTTGGGCTTCAATTAGACTCTGACTAGGCCACTGTGAATGCCTGGATTGCTCCTCTATTCCTGGATACTCACACCATAGTGTCCAGAGAGTTCCTTCTGTGTGCTTTTTAAAAGTACAGGGGAACACAACACCATCACAAACTATTTCCTACCAGATTAAATATGAGAGAACAAGAGCAGTAGGGGCAGTTTTTTCTTCTTCAGATAGTAGAAGGAGAACGAATCACAATTATTTATAATAAGGGTGATGAAAACAGAGGACCTTGGTAACAAAAACATTCCACATGTGCTCCTTTAGGAATTCTTCCTACACCACATGTCTTCAATAATAATAATTTTAAAATTTTATGTACACCTGGGCTATCTAAAACTGAGTGCCATTTTTCAAAGATCACAACACCAACCTGTAAATGAAGAAGTTAGATTTGTTCTCCTCAAACTAGGGGAGGATGAATCCTTTGGGTTTCCTTTTCTAAAATGGTTTAAACATTCAATAACTCTGTTACGTACCGAAGAGACAGAGCGTTTGGTTCTAAAGCAGAGTTGCTGTTCAAAGGACTCTGAAAATGCCTGAATTTTGGAATGGGGTCTTCTTTTTGATTCCAGGGGCTTCTTGAATGACCCATCCTCTGAGTATTTTCTGTAATCCCGCACGTGAGTATGGCATTGAAATCCCTGGTCCTCATAAGAATGACTTCTAGGATGGCTGTCAGACGACATCATGCTGGGAAGCACAGGAAACTGGGAATACAGAATTTAAAATTTTACAATATAAAGAGACTGCACAATATTAGCACAGAGACAGAATGTCCATAAATTACTAACCAAACAAATCTCATGTTGGACTGAAATTTTATCTTCTTGATCAGTAGGAGCTTTCTCCTACAATGAGGCAGTGGGGTCAGTTGGTCAAAACAGTAAGTAGAACATCCCAAGATAAGCTATGTTGCTCCTCTATCATTAGGGTGGTATAATAAAGTGTTCCAGCCTTAAATTGATATGTAAAAATAAATTTCAAAATGATCAAAATAAATTTTTAATGAAGCCATAAACATTTAAGAAATAATACAAAGGCAAATATCTGTGTGCTTTCTGTATGGAGAAGGAATTTCTAAGCAAAAGAGCAATGGAAGAAGTCATAAGGAAAAAAATTAATTTAACTATATAAAAATAAAGCTAATGTGCATAAAAACAACATATAATACGGTAGACGAAAAAACTTTAAAAATATTTGCTGCATGTTTAATAAATATTCTGAAAATAAGGGTATTTCACATAATACACACAAACATAGAGGTCATGTACTACAATGACATCAGTGTTAAAATCACAATTGGAAAATGATGAAAAAAAGATAGTTCAGATAAACCAAACTTCTGGAAAGAATTGTGACACTTGCTCTGTTAATTTCTCTTACTCCCCAACCCACTCCACTCCAGCTTTTTCACTCACACTTTTTCTTTTTTGTTTGTTTTTGTTTTTTAAAAGGTATATTTAGTTCCTGTGCAAACTTTGCTGTAGCAGAGAATGCTGCAATGATATACATTTTGGATGTGTATGAATGTATCTGTAAAAGTGAAACAGGTAGGTTAATAAAGAATAAGTGCATTTTAAATTGTGATATGTATTGTCAAATTATTCTCCAAAGAGGTGATACAAATTAATATTCCAAACCATGAGTGTGCCTGTCTCCCCAAACTGCCAACAAATAGGAAGAGTGAGATAGTATTATTGTTTTAATATGTATTTTTCGTATAATGAATGATGCTGTATAAACTTCATATGATAAAAATTGATGGAGACTTTAGGATTTCTTGGCATCTCATGTGTTACAGAGGATTAGACCCATTTCAAAGCGTGTGGGCAAAGGGGCCCACACTCTGGGATACAAGACACCTAGGTTTGGAGTTTGAGATGAGGTCCCGTTGGTGGAGCACCTACTATGTGCAGACACACTTGCCCCTCACAACAAGCAGAAACTTGCTTTTCCACAGTGCTATTATTTATCTGAGAAAAGCTGATTAAATGGCTTTTCTAAAGCTACATGGCTGATAAAGGGAAGAGCTAGGATTGCAATCCAAGTCAGTTGTAACCACACTCTGTGCTCTTTCTGCATGCTGGCATTACTAACTGCTAACTTGGAGCAACAAGGCCAGCAGATCTGAAATCAGAAAACCCAGGTATGTCAATCTGCTACTCACTAGCTGTGTGACCTTGGGTAAATGATAACCTCTTTAGGGGCGGGGGAGGTCCTCAGGTTTCTCAAAGAATTTGTCAAAAAGCTGGAATTGTTACCTTCAAGTCCTTCCAGGCCTCACTCTGTAGTACCTTGTAATATGGCAAAAAATTAGCAGTTCCCTTCTGTATTGAGGTGCTCCTATGTTGGGTGCATATATATGTATAATTGTTATATCTTCTTCTTGGATTGATCCCTTGATCATTATGTAGTGTCCTTCCTTGTCTCTTGTAACATTCTTTATTTTAAAGTCTATTTTATCTGATATGAGTACTGCTACTCCAGCTTTCTTTTGATTTCCATTTGCATGGAATATCTTTTTTCATCCCCTCACTTTCCGTCTGTATGTGTCCCTAGGTCTGAAGTGGGTCTCTTGTAGACAGCATATAGATGGGTCTTGTTTTTGTATCCATTCAGCAAGCCTGTGTCTTTTGGTTGGAGCATTTAATCCATTCATGTTTAAGGTAATTATCGATATGTATGTTCCTATGACCGTTTTCTTAATTGTTATGGGTTTGTTTTTGTAGGTCCTTTTCTTCTTTTGTGTTTCCCCCTTAGAGAAGTTCCTTTAGCATTTGTTGTAGAGCTGGTTTGGTGGTGCTGAATTCTCTTAGCTTTTGCTTGTCTGTAAAGCTTATGATTTCTCCATCAAATCTGAATGAGATCCTTGCCAGGTAGAGTAATCTTGGTTGTAAGTTCTTCCCTTTCATCACTTTAAGTATATTTGATTACTATGTGTCTCGCCATGTTTCTCCTTGGGTTTATCCTGTATGGGACTCTCTGTGCTTCCTGGACTTGGGTGGCTATTTCCTTTCCCATGTTTGGGAAGTTTTTGACTATAATCTCTTCAAATATTTTCTCAGGTCCTTTCTCTCTCTCTCTTCTCCTCTGGGCCCCTTATAATGCAAATGTTGTTGTGTTTAATGTTGCCCCAGAGGTCTCTTAGGCTGTCTTCATTTCTTTTCATTCTTTTGTCTTTATTCTGTTCCACAGCAGTGAATTCCACCTTTCTGTCTTCCAGGTCACTTATCCGTTCTTCTGCCTCAGTTATTCTATTATTGATTCCTTCTAGTGTAGTTTTCATTTCAGTTATTGTATTGTTCATTTCTGTTCGTTTGTTCTTTAATTCTTCTAGGTCTTTGTTAAACATTTCTTGCATCTTCTCAATCTTTGCCTCCATTCTTTTTCCGAGGTCCTGGATCATCTTCGCTATCATTATTCTGAATTCTTTTTCTGGAAGGTTGCCTATCTCCACTTCATTTAGTTGTTTTTCTGGGGTTTTATCTTGTTCCTTCATCTGGTACATAGCCCTCTGACTTTTCATCTTGTCTATCTTTCTGTGAATGTGGCTTTTGTTCCACAGGCTGCAGGATTGTAGTTCTTCTTGCTTCTGCTGTCTGCCCTCTGGTGGATGAGGCTATCTCACACTTTTTCATCTAACACTAATGTTAGTCAGGATATTGGTCTCCATGTTGCCAAATTCTGGGCACTTAATGGTCTTTAGTCACTCCATAGCATTCAACCCAGTTGCCTACTGAACCCTTCTGGAAACAGTCTTTCCCTTGCCTTCTACCACTGCACCCTCTTGGTTTCCCTTTGATCTTTCTGCCACTGTGTTTTAGACATTTTTGCTCACTTCTCCCTTCTAACTACTCATAACTGTTGGCGTCCCCCGACACTCTAAACTAGTCCTCCTTCCCTTCCTTTGCTTTCTTACTTTACATTGTCTCCCTCAATGTCTCACCCCCAGGCTTCAATTTCCATCTATAACCGAGTTTCTGATTTATTTGTTAGCCCAGACCTCTCTTCTGAGCTTCTGCCCACTCAACTTCTCCTCTTGGTATCCCACAGGCACCCCACCTGACTTGTCCAAATTTGAACTCATCATCTCTCCTTCCCAAGCCTGCTTCTCAAGTGTCCCAAAACTCAGAAACCGGCACCATCATTTGCCCGGTTACTCAGACTAGTAATTCAGAAGCCCCCTCCACAGCCAATTGCCAAGTCAGCAGATTCCACCTCTTAAATGTCTCTCAAAACCATCTACTTTTTTCCAGCACCACTGTTACTACCCTAATCCAAGTCATCATTACCTTTCACCCAGATTCCAGCAGCAGCCTCGTAGTAGTCGATATCCTGCATTCATCCTTACTCATTTTATTTCACTTTTCCCACAGCAGCCAGCATAGTTAAAACAACGTCAGACTCATACCTGATCACATTTCATTTTACACCTCATCTTGCACCACCCTCACCTCTTCAGTGACATAGCCTCACTGGTCTTCTGTCAGTTCCTCCAGCTCACCTGCTCCTGCCCAGCACAGGCACTTTTACAAGTGGTCCTCTCTGGCTGTGACCCCACACACAACCCCATCGCTTCACCTCATAGCTGGCTAATCACCCTTCAGTCACCATGGAAACTGCATTTCCTCAGAAAGTCTTTCCTACCACCCCAATTGATTCAGGCCCCTGAACCACCATTAGACACTCTCCTGAGATCTCACACTTCTTTATGACACTTATCATAGCTGTCATCAATAATTTGGTTAATTTTGTTACACATCTCTCTTCTCCATTAGACTGTATGCTCCTTCATGTCAGGGGCTACATTTCATTCTCTGCTAGAATCTCAGTATGCAGCACTTTGCCTTCTTCATAGCATGAGTTCATTAAATATATATTGAATGAATAAATGTATAAAGAATGAAAGAAAAAGAAATACCAAACATAAAAATTGTTTATGCTTATTAATAGTCAAAAATTATGTTAAATTATATCACATACAATTTTGCCTTCCAGGTTAACAAAAAAAAATTTTTTAATAATACTAACACTAGTAAGAGTGCTGGGGGATAGGCACTGTCATTCCTTGCTGGTAGGACTATAAATGGATACAGCTTTCCTAGAAAGCCGTTGGCAGTATGAGTGAGTCAAAAGGCTTAAAATAATTTCCCTCCTTGGGTCCATACATTGCACGTTATTATGGGCTGAATTGTGTCGTACCTCCCCCCCACTCCCGCCCCGCCAAATTCACATGTTGAAGCCCTACGTGAGTAGCTCAGAATATGACAGTATTTGGGATAGGGTCTTTAAAGATTAAGTTAAAATGAGGCCATTAGGGTGGCCCTAATCCAATCTGACTAATGTTCTTACATTAGTAAGGAAATTAGAGACATAGGGATATACTCACGCAGAGGAAAGACCATGTGAGGACACAGCGAGAAGGTGCCATCTACCAATACAAGCCAAGGGGAGAGGCCTCAGAAGAAACCAAACCTGCTGACACCTTGATCTTGGACTTACAGCCTCCAGAGCTATGAGGAAATAAATGGCTGTTTAAGCTACCCAGCCTGTGGTATTTTGTTACGACAGCCTGAGCAAACTAATACACATATATAGAAACTTACTCTCAAACAATAATCAGAAATATGGTTAAAGATTTATAAAGTTGGATCTTCCCTGGTGGTGCAGTGGTTAAGAATATGCCTGCCAATGCAGGGGACACAGGTTTGAGCCTTGGTCCGGGAGGATTCCCACATGACGCAGAGCAACTAAGTCCGTGCACCACAACTACTGAGGCTGTGCTCTAGAGCCCGCATGCCACAACTACTGAAGCCCGCGCGCCTAGAGCCCGTGCTCCGCAACAAGAGAAGCCACCGCAATGAGAAGCCTGCACACCGCAACAGAGTAGCGCCCGCTCGCTGCAACTAGAGAAAGCCTGTGCACAGCAACGAAGACCCAATGCAGCCAAAAATAAATTAATTAAATAAAATAAATTTTTAAAAAAAGATCTGTAAAGTTGCTAAGATACATGAGGTAAGTCTGTATAAATTAGTCCATTTACTGCAGGTCAGACGTGGTACTTGGTGCTATGGATAAATTGGGGGGCAAAACAGAGTGGCCCCCTCTTAGAACTTATGTCTGCAATGGAGATAAATAAATGGGGCATATGCCTGCATCCTTGGCCAAATGCTATTAAGGGAATGTTCAAGGTGCAATAGCAGGGTATAGCAGAGTAAAACCACATATATCTGGGTGGGTGTTGAGGTGACTGGGAGGATGAGGGGAGACTTCTGTGAAGGTGTGACAAGCTACAATCTGAAGGATGAGCAGGGTTAATTAGGAAACAGAGAACACTTGTCCACCTGAGGATGAGACCATACGTGCAGAAGCCCTGCCACAGAAGGAGCTTGCCGGCATAGAAGGAAGAGAACTCTGGTAGGGCCAGGGAGTGCCTGAGAGGAGGGGGGAGGGCTGGGATGGGTAAGCTGTGGGGACATCATGAGATGGGCAATTTTAGAACATACCCAACTGTGATCAAAGCCTTTGTCTGCAATCTCGGGTTGTTTTCTTCCTACTCCTTTTTAGTATTTTTCATGTCTTCTACAGTGATCATGTATTATATGATCAGGAAAAATACAATACTTAAAATTTGAGACTGGGACACAGAAGGACAAATATTACATAAGGTATCTGAAATGGTCGAGCTGATAGAAGCAAGAATAGAATGGTGGCTGCCAAGGGCTGGGAGGAGAGGGATATGGGGAGTTGCTAATCAATGGGTATAAAATTTCAGTTATGCAAAATAAGTTCTAGAGATCTGCTGCACAACATTGTGCCTAAAGATGACAATATTGCCTTGTACACTTAGAGATCTGCCAAAGACAGTGGAGCTCATGTTGCATATTCTCACCACACTAAGATTTTAAAAATAAAACTTAAAAATGTGAGACTGGGAGTGAAATGCAGATGTTTGTACAAATGTCCTCTTCCATTGAGAGACCTGAAAAAAAATGCAAGAGTTTCCATCACAATATAAATAAACAATATCTCCTTATAGCAGATGAAATTTCCAGTTAGTCTCCTTTGGTGCGGGACCTTGTGAGAAACAAGCTTAAAAGAGTTCTCTAATTGGTTACAGGGAGAAAGCTACCACTTTTAAAAATGTTTACTTACTAAGTAAGCTCTACTTTTGGAATTTTATATGCCCTTCTAATGTAAGTTCCCTCACAAAGACTTGAATCAACGCCCTAAATAGCTGACTTTTTCAAGGTCTGGACTTGTCACCTCCATGGTCATGGACCAACCTTACGGATCTATCTCCCATGCCGTGAAGCAGGCTCTAGAACGTGGAATGGGATCCCCACGCTCCGAGCTCGACGCCTGGACTCCCCAGCTCCCAGGCTACAAAGCCTGCAGCAGGCATGGATTTTCTGAGCAATAACCACCCAGTGCCCTGACTCTCACTAGAAAACAGTCCTCTGAAAAACAATGCTGTTTCCTACTTTGGTCCCAGAAAAACATTTCTGTCAAAAAATAAATCCTATGCACTCTCTAACCCCAAGCCATAGGTCCTCACTTAAAAAAAAAAAAAAAAAGTTATGTAACATCTTCACTTCAAGAACTTAACTACTTGATGTTTTTTATTCTGGGTTTAATTGCAATCACCCTTCAATTGTACCCCTCCTGCCCTCTGAGTAAATGAAAGCATCTGAGCCACCCATCAACAGCAAGATGAGAAACAAGAGGGAGAAAGATCCAGGTGTTGAGACAGTAAGACCCATGTTGAATCTTAGTGCACCGTGTGTGTCAGGGACTCTGGGGACCATGCCCTTATATCTAACCTCAGAACAAATCCTACAAGGGAGTTATTCTTCCCCTTTTACAGATGAAGAAAATGAATCTTAGTTTGGCTAAGTGACTTGCCTATGACATGTGACTAGTGACTTTACAGGAGAGGTAAAGTGCCATGCCTAAGCGTAAGACATCTCTTCCTTGGCTGAATAATCCCAAACTTCTGTCTTCAACAGCAGCAACAACTTCATTCTATTTCTATGTGAAGCTTCCTGTAAACGTGACTTTTAATAATGTACCAGTTGTAACAGAATTCGATTACGAAAGTAATAATAATTTGTAGGTTTTAGGAATTAGTCTAAAAGAATTTTATGTGAGGAATATTTTATAATGTAGACTAATTGCCTATCAACAGAGCCAAGAGGGTTATAGTCAACTAGCTATATATGGCAACAGCATCAGGAAAAAAAAAAGATTCAAGTGTTCAACTGGTAAAACGGTAGGTCAAGGCTTCCCTGGTGGCGCAGTGGTTGAGAGTCCGCCTGCCGAAGCAGCGGACACGGGTTCGTGCCCCGGTCCGGGAAGATCCCACATGCCACGGAGCGGCTGGGCCCGTGAGCCATGGTCGCTGAGCCTGCGCGTCCGGAGCCTGTGCTGCGCAGCGGGAGAGGCCACAACAGTGAGAGGCCCACGTACCGCAAAAAAACCAGAAAAACAAAAAACAAACAACATGGTAGGTCAGTTACCATCCACTGGGCATCCTTTAGGGAAACTAAAAGACATTTTAAACTCTGACACATAAGAAGGAGGAGGAGGATGGAGAGGGGAAGGTGCAGGGTAGGAGAGGAGGAGAAGAAGTACTTATTAGGTATCAGGCACTGTCCTAAGCACGCTGTATACATTACTCACTGGATCTTAACAACACCCATATTACATATGTACTATTATCATCAATTCCATTTACATAGAGGGAATCTCAGACAGAGAGAGGTTAGGTAATGCTCAGAGTAATGCTGCCAGAGCCCTCACTCTTACCCACTCCACTCTGCTGCCTTCCCAGCAACTCCTCTATCTCAGCATCTGGTAGAAGAAACAAGTCCATGGAACATTATGATAAAAGCTCCTCTGTAGAAACATCCCTGATGCCTGAAATTCTATTCGTAGTTTCATTTCTTTGGATTAAGGCATTGTCTCCTCTTAAAATTAAATACAAATTTAATCTGAAAAACAAGGAACCACTGTTTGTCATGAAACTTTAGGGCATCCCCTCTCTCTTCGGGTTTGAGAAATCCTCTAAGGGGGCCATGCTCCACCCCATCCCTGTAGTGAGCTACTACAGGAGAACCACCGCTGCAGTGAGATACTACAAGGACGAGAGTGTGTAGCCACCCCTGGGTCAATCAGGGATAAAAATTAAAATTAGATATATCTTCTACAGCTTTAAATTGAGAATATGACGACAGAATATAAAATTGGTTAAAGGTGATTATTTTTTTAACATCTTTATTGGAATATAATTGCTTTACAGTGTTGTGTTAGTTTCTACTCTATAACAAAATGAATCAGCTATATGCATACATATATCCCCATATCCCCTCCCTCTTGCATCTCTTTTATATTTTCAAAAAGAAAAAAAAATCCCTTGTGTGCAGGTAGGTAGAGGTTTATTTTGTACCCTTCAAATGATATGATGTAGACCAGCACATGTGCTTATGTGAGCATCAAAGAAGCACTGAAAAAGTCCATGTTGAGTTAGCAAAGCCCCAGGTCAGGGAACTCAGTTCCTCCTTGAAGAGGTCTTTCATTCAGCATAATCCTCCCTTCCACCAGGCCCTAACTGTATAGAACAGTGTTAAGAAAACCATGTTAAGCTGAAGGAGAAGATGACTAAAAAGTCAAATAGACTATTTAAAATTCACTTTCAATGAGTAGAATAAATAAGGGATATGGAGATTGTTCTACTTCAAGTTTGTATTCCTGTGACGATGGAGGGAGAGGGTAGATTAGTTCTACCTTCATGTGAGAGAGTAATAAGAGAGACTTCATATTACTTACCTTATTTTTTTTTCACCAAGCACCTCAGGAGAGTAAAGTTAGATTTTTTAATTTGCTTTAAATCAGCAGTTGCAGATTATAATGAGTCTTGTCAAAAAGTAGTGTTCTCTGAGAAGGACCAAGTTTTACCCCTTGTCTACCTCATTCTTCCTGCCAAATTTGTGTCTTGCGCCAGATTAGAAGTGCCACAAGAACAAACACCATATGTCTTCTTTTTCCCTGTAAGCCTATTGTGCCTTGCACAATGCCTGGCACACAGTAGGTGTTCTATAAATATGTTTAATGATTTAATGCTCCATCGCTATGGTTTTGCAAGAATCATGAGGCCGAAGAGCCATATTAGAAACCACATTCGAATAGGAAAGAAGGGGAAAATTCTTCTCTTCCTTTGCATGCAATACTGATGGATGTAGGTTACTAATAGGTTGCAAGAGGGAAGAGCCTTAGAGTGGAGCAGTGGGGAGAGAAGGAAAAAGATAAGGCTAAGAGTAAGCTTTTTTTTTTTTTTTTTTTTTTTTTTTTTTGCGGTACGCGGGCCTCTCACCGCTGCGGTCTCTCCCGTTGCGGAGCGCAGGCTCAGTGACCATGGCTCACGGGCCCAGCTGCTTCGCGGCATGCGGGATCCTCCCGGATCGGGGCATGAACCTGCGTCCCCTGCATCGGCAGGCGGACTCCCAACCACTGTGCCACCAGGGAAGCCCAGCTTTTTTTTTTTTTTTTTAAGGTCTTTTATTGAGCTCAAAGCAAAACACAGAACTTCAAAACCTAATTTTTCTCATATCTCTAAAGTACGAAAAATTTGAGCACATCTTAGAGTTAGGAAAACTTAAGTATCCAACTACAGATTCACTTCACAAATACATGGCATTGTGTGAATAGAGATGAAGAATCAGACCCCCCATTTTCTAGGACTCTGCCCACATCACCCAAGGTCCCCTGATCTGTGTTTTCTCAACTCAGTCAGGTTGTCATGTTTATCCCATGCTCTGTCTCTTTAGATAAACACATGCTTTCTGCATGTTAGTCTGATAATTATGGAATTCATTGTCAACTCAGAGAATCTAAACAGGTTAATTCAGGCAAATGTCCAAAGCCAGTACGAGCAGGAAAAGATATATGGACCCCATTTAGAAATGTTATACAAAATAAATTTTGCTATTCCCCAAGAGCTTAAGGCAAACAATATTGTAACCTATAAGTGGATTCTTGAAATAGGGTAGATTATCCCAGTTTTTAAAGTCTAACAGATATTAAAATTTATTCAAGAAACTATATTTTATAAGTCATGTTTCTTTCTTTGATTTCATAGTTTCTGTGGCTCCAAAGGGCTGTTGTGATAAATAGCGAATCTCATTTTTTCTCTTTGTTTCTTCCTGGTTCTCACTGTCTGGCTGAACACTAGTCTTACTCCTGGTTCACACATTATGTATACCTCACTCAATGTGGGCATAAGAGATTGAAATGAGAGTGTGATAAGCAGGTGTTTATTTTATAACAGAATCATGGAAAGCGAGAGCTAGAAGGATTCTTGGAGATCAACCAGTGCAACCTCTCTCCTTTTTTACTTAAAGAACCTGAAGTTCAATGAGGTGTTGAAATGCGCCCTTTGTCCCTGATTACGCGTTTGGTAAGAGATCTATTTTCAAATACTTGTGTCTCAGAGAGGTCTTATTCCTCAAACTTGATGATCATTGGGCGTAAAAGATTGCCTTACAAGTTTTAATATACTTCACATGCATTATGCTTCTGGGAACTCTGGAGCTAAAAATAAAATAACATTACCCCAAAACTTATTTGGTTCTGGAGTTAGCAGTAGCAGGGGGTTGGAGAAATATTCTCTGGTAGCTGGAATTCTAAGTGACATGTATACCCACTGCTGAGTCCACACCTCGTCAGGCCCACCCGCTCCCCTCTTGGGAGCTTTCCTGCTCCCCTGACACCGGGTGCTCTGCCTAGCCATGGAAAAATAGTGCTGAGGGTGGTAGAATGTTGGCTTTGTCTCCCATCAGGAAACCAAATGAGCACCAGCAGAAAGAGTGTATCAAATTTATCAGAGGTAGTGATTTATTATGTGGAATCCCCAATTCCTTAGATGTCACCAAATAGTGGAGCTATTTTCAGTATTTTAAAAAGACTGCTGGAAATCAAACAGTGATCCACAACAATGCTACACAGACTATAACATCAGGTTTCTTTCCTTTGGCTTGAATTATATTACCACCCAATAGGATTATGCCAGGCTTATCAGGAGCTCTGAATAGCGGTTAAATATATCTTAGGTTGCTAAAAATGAAGGAATCATTACTTAATAGATGAAAATCAGGTCCCTTGGAGGACAAGACAAAATGATAAAAGGGATTTTTGTGAGTATAAAAAAAGGTTTGGAAGTACTCACTTTCAACCAAAGAAAACTTTATACCAAAGGACTCTTAAAAAGATCTAAGAGAAATCCCCTTCCCCTAGTCTAGCTCTCCCCCGGTTCCGTCATAATAACTCACTGGGCAGGGCAGGGAGGTTTTCCTGTAACTGGAGTTCTGTGATCCATGGCGGTCCCGGAGTCCTCTCTCATCCTCCTCTATCCAGCTGTGACCCCAGAAGCTGCTCATCCATTTGGCAAAAGACACATCATCATCGTCATCATCTTTGTGCTCCATGTAAAGGTGATTCAAAATATCGAAGGCCTGTTCCTAAATCTGGCAGAGAGAAATATTACCCAACAGGGCTGACTTGATGAAACCCAGGATCTCCCTCAAAAGACAAAACGAAACTGATGTTTTCAAATGGTCTCTGATAATGGAATCCTTAAAGGAGAAAGATTTACTAAACAACCACTTCACCATCAGGCAGCCTCTGGTAATGTCTATTTATAAATTGTGCAGCCCACATTCCCCTCCCCTCTCCCTGTCTTCTTAAATTGAGATGCTTTTTAATCCTTCCATTGCTGGGGCTTGTGCCTCGCAGCCTAAGGGTGGGAAGCACAGTCCACTGCCTGGTTTTCCCTGTGTTTTGTTGCTGATGGCATGTGATGGCATCTCCAGCTGTTAATGGTGTTGGAGCATGACCTTCATAATATGCCTGTCACCTCCAGGCCAGCTCTGAAATGGGGCCACTTACAAGGGACAGACTCAGCCTGCAAGATAGCCAGCTATGGTGTGTCATATCTAGAGCCAGATATTCTCCTAATGAATAAATTCGATATTGATATAAAATCTAGCTCCTGGGACAAAAGAAACAGGAGGAATTTTTTGGGGGGTTGATATATTATTTTTATATGTACAAAGGTAAATAATGTACATGTACAATGTACAAATCTTAAGTGTACAGTTTGATGAACTTTTACATACATATACCCTTCTAATGACCACAACTATGCAGGTAAAGACACAGACTCTTTCCAGTACTCCAGTACTGGAAAGAGTACTTTCCAGTACTTTCCAGTACTTTCCAGTACTTTCCAGTACTCCAGTACTCCAGCAGTCTCCTTCTTTCCCCCCTCCAAAAGGCTAAGACTTCTGACCTCTGTCACTGTAGATTAATTTTGCCTGTTTTTGAACTTTCTTTCAATGGAATTATATAGTATGTATTATTTTGTGTCACTTAACATTATGTTAGTGAGATTTATCCATGCTTTTATAGTAACAGTAGTTCCTGCTGTATAGTATTGCATAGTATGATTATCCAACCTTTAAAAATTCAGTCTAATATTGATGGTCATTTTGGGCTATCACTTGGGTTGTTTACAGTTGGGACTATTATAAATAAAGCTTCTATGAGCATTAGAGTCCCTGTCTTTTAGTGTTTTTTTTCCCCCAAGGTAAGGAGAATACTACATTTATTGAGCCCCTTACTTTGCACCAGATATGGAGTCAAGTATTTTACGTACGCTATTTTCATTATTAACAAGCCTGTGTCTGGGATATTTTCGTCATATTTTATTGATGAGGGACTTGAGATTCAAATAGATCATCATTTCCCCAAGGTGAAATTACTACTAAGCTTCACAGCCACATTTGAGCAAGGAGTATAACAAAGTCCGGGTTCTCTCCACCATTCTGCCAGTATTCCAAGAAACTTTTGATAAATCTCGCTTTTTTTTTTGAATGCTTCAAACAAAATGAATTTTATTTATCTTCCATGAAACAATTCAGATATAAACGGCAAGTCCTCAAAAACATCCAGGACCCAGACTCCTTATATCTTTTCATTTGGCATCCCCTGCAGTGTTGTCTGGCTAGATGGTCAAAACTGAGTCACCAGCAATTTAGCGTTCCAGCCAGCAAGAATGGGGAAAGATAGAAAGTAGAGGGCAAGCAACTTCCTTTCAAAGGAGCAACACTCCGTTTTGCTCACATCAATTTTGCTCACATTCTACTGGCAAAAAAATCATTCACACATTTGCAACCGGTTATAAAGAAGCTAGAAAATGTAGTGTTTACCTGGAAAGCTATGTACCTCACTACAATTCAGAGATTCTCTTACTAAAAGGAAAAAGAGAATGGATACAGGGGACAATTACAGCCTCTGCCAGAGGCAGTGTATCCTGAAGTGTGTTAAGGAAACACTAGTTCCATGAATGGTCCAAAAAACAAGTTCTTTATAGCTGTACTTATCAGAGCCTTTAATACACTAATGGTTAAACTCTATGAGAGAGGAATAGCTTTGCTACATTACCTAGATTTATTTGACCATGGGATCCATTTTTCAAAGGTCAACTCTTAGAGCTAATATGTGGTGGAATACATTTTGGGAAACACTACTCTGGAATACTACTCTCTCTTTTTTTTTGATAGATATTTATTGGATTATAATTGCTTCACAGTACAATTAGTTTCTGTTGTACAACAAAGTGAATCAGTCATATGCATACATATATCCCTACATCCCCTCCCTCTTGAGCCTCCTTCCCACCCTCCCTATCCCACCCCTCTAGGTAGTCACAAAGCACCGAGCTGATCTCCCTGTGCTATGCTGCTGCTTCCCATTGGCTATTTTAAATTTGGTAGTGTATATATGTCGATGCTACTCTCACTTTGCCCCAGCTTCCCCCTGACCACCGTGTCAAGTCCACTCTCTAAGCCTGTGTCTTTATTCCTGCCCTGCAATTAGGTTCATCAGTACCTTTTTTTTTTTTTTTTTAGATTCCATGTATATGTGTTAGCATACGGTATTTGTTTTTCTCTTTCTGACTTACTTCACTCTGAATGATAGACTCTAGTTCCATTCACCTCACTACAGATAACTCAATTTCGTTTCTTTTTATGGCTGAGTACTTGCCATTGTATATATGTGCCACATCTTCTTTATCCATTCATCTGTCGATGGACATTTAGGTTGGTTCCATGTCCTGGCTATTGTAAATAGTACTGCAATGAACATTGTAGTGAATGTCTCTTTTTGAATTATGGTTTTCTCTCAGGGTATATGCCAAGTAGTGGGATTGCTGGGTCATATGGTAGTTCTATTTTTAGTCTTTTAAGAAACCTCCATACTGTTCTCCATAGTGGCTGTATCAATTTACATTCCCACCAAAAGCGCAGGAGTGTTCCCTTTTCACCATACCCTTTCCAGCATTTATTGTTTCTAGATTTTTTGATAATGGCCATTCTGACCAGTGCGAGGTGATACCTCATTATAGTTTTGATTTGCGTTTCTCTAATAATTAGTGAGGTTGAGCATCTTTTCATGTGCCTCTTGGCCATCTGTATATCTTCTTGGTGAAATGTCTATTTAGGTCTTCCACCCATTTTTTTATGTTAATTGCTTGTTTTTTTGATATTGAGCTCCATTAGCTGTTTGTATATTTTGGAGATTAATCCTTTGTCCATTGTTTCCTTTGCAAATATTTTCTCCCATTCTGAGGGTTGTCTTTTTGTCTTGTTTATGGTTTCCTTTTCTGTGCAAAAGCTTTTAAGTTTAATTGGGTCCCATTTATTTATTTTTGTTTTTATTTCCATTACTCTAGAAGGTGGGTCAAAAAAGATCTTGCTGTTGTTTATGTCAAAAAGTGTTTTTCCTATGCTTTCCTCTAAGAGTTTTATAGTGTCTGGTCTTATACTTAGGTCTTTAATCCATTTGGAGTTTATTTTTGTGTATGGTGTTAGGTAGTGTTCTAATTTCATTCTTTTACATGTAGCTGTCCAGTTAAATCTTGCATTTTTAAATAGTGGCATTCTTGGACATTTTCCATATAAAAATTCTTCCTTGAGCTGTAAAAATTGGCTTAACTGTAACCAATATACCTAGAGCACTATTCTACAACTTGTGTTACTAAGGGAAAGTAACCAAAGCACAAAATGGCTTGCAACATTTTTATTTCTTCCTTTAAATAACATGGTGCATGCTTGTTACTTTGTAATATTTTTATTAAAGAATGGAAGAAGCCTGACTTCTCAATGACCCAGATGAGAAAAGAAAATACATAATTCTATGTCATCACTGTTGGTTGTCTCTGTTATTAAAGAAAGAAATCAAATAATTTTTCTTGGGGAAACAGGACCAGGTCTGTCCACAAAAGTTGACTATGGATGGACCTCTTCTTTTCTATTCCTCCTAAGACAGAAGTGTGTTTTCTTCCAATTTCTGAAACAAAAATAAATCTGTGGGCAGGGGATGGAGAAGCCAGAGCGGATAATATCTAATTATTACTTCAAAGTATTTCAGGGAAAAGGAAATAGGACTTTATCTTAAAACCTCTTTGGGTAATATCAGTTTCTTGGACTTCTGTGCCCTCCCCTTAATGCCTTATACACAGAAACAATTTAGGGGTCTTCCCAGATAGCGCAGTGGTTTAGAGTCCGCCTGCCGATGCAGGGGACACGGATTCGTGCCCCGGTCCGGGAAGATCCCACATGCCGCGGAGCGGCTGGGCCCGTGAGCCATGGCCGCTGAGCCTGCGCGTCCGGAGCCTGTGCTCCGCAACGGGAGAGGCCACAATAGTGAGAGGCCCGCGTGAGGCAAAAAAAAAAAAAAAAAAAAAAACCAAGAAACAATTTAGATATTGGAAAATGTGCAGGAAAAGAAGGTATATATATATATATGGAGAATTTATTATGAGGAATTGGCTCATACAGTTATGGAGACTGGGAAGTCCCACCGTCTGCCATCTGCTAGCTGGAGACCCAAGATAGCCAGTGGCGTAATTCAGTCTGAGTCCTAAGGCCTCCAGGGAAAGCAGTGATGTATTGATAAGTCCCAGTCCAAGAGCAGGAAAAGATGAGATGAGATCGCCCAGCTCAAGCAGTAAGGCAAGAAAAAAGGGTGAATTTCTCCTTCTTTTGCCTTCTGTTCTATTCCAGCCCTCAACTGATTGCATCATGCCCACCCACATTGGCCTATTTACTTTATTGAGCCCACCAATTCAAATGTTAATCTTATCTAGATACATCCTCACAGATACACCCAGAAATAATGTTTAATCTGGGCACCGCATAGCTAGTCAAATTGACATTTAAACTAACCACACAGGCACTAATCCCATTCCTGATAGCTCCAGCCTCATGACCTATATACCTTCCAAAGGTCCCATCTCCAAATACCACCACATTGGGGATTAGGCTTTAACATATGAACTTTGAAGGCCCACAGATATTCAGTTCACAGTAGGGTACCTACATGACCAGTACCCAGAAAAACCCTGAGCACTAAGTCTTTAATTAACATGTAGAAAACATTTCACACGTGTTGCCACAACTCATTGCTGGTGGAATTAAGCACATCCTATGAGATTTACCTGGAAAAAGGAATTTTGGAAATTTATTCCTGGTATCCTTCAGACTTCACCCAATATGCCTTTCCCTTTTTGATTTTGCTTTGTATCCTTTGTATCCTGTGTAATAAACCTTATCCACAAATACAACTATATGATGAGTCCTGTGGATTCTTCTAACAAATCTCCAAACTGGGGGTGGCAGTTGGTATCAGAAATGGGATTCACTAAAACAAGCCCAACTCACTGAAATATGGCTAAAGCAGTATTTAGAAAAAGGATGAAGGGGACATAATGATAAACTTTCAATGCCAAGTGGCTACCTAGTCATCTGTGATATGAAACGGCAGCAGAGATGATGTTTGCTATGAAAGGTAGAGATTACCTATGAAATTTTAAAATGATACATCCAACTCCAGAAGGATTGGCTCATTGAGTGTGCTGGCTGCTTTTGGCAATGGTGGCTGAAGTGAGGAGATTAAAAATTGCAATTGCAGCCTGGATGATACCTTAGGGTTTTGTTCTCTCCTCCAGGTGGGAGGGGAAAAGACTGTCAGTGCCAAGACAAACTTTAGATAAATCAGAAATAAAGGAGAAGGGGAAGACAACATTTTATCCACTGGTACAGCAGCCCCTTGCATTCCAGCTGGGATCTCTAAGCAGCTGTAATGTCAATTCTGAAAGCATTGAGTTTACTGCTAGGGGATTGTGTAAACTTGCAATGAAAAAGAGAGAGAGAGAAAGAGAGAGAGACTTTCAGAAAAATGGCTTTTTATTTTGTGGCTATTGCTTCTGGATGTATGATAAAAATAAATGTAAAATACTATATGCTTGTAATTTCATACATGTTAGAGGGATTATCGCAGTCATACATGTTAGAGGGATTATCGCACCAATAAATGGTGTTAGTAGAACATAAATTCCTTGCTTTTTGCTGGATGGGTTAAAATTTAAACTCTTTGGGTATCGAAATCTCACAACTGATTATTTTTGCTAAGATTTTTTCCTGTTGGAGTCTATGGGAAAAGGTAGACAACATAAAAGGAGAGAAAATCTCCACAGGAAAATCAACTTTTGCATTTTAAAAGGCAGGTTTTAGTTTGCTAATAAGTTCTTATAAAATCAGATGTCTACTAGAGTTTGTCACACAGAGTGAAGTAAGTCAGAAAGAGAAAAACAAATACCGTATGCTAACTCACATATATGGAATCTAAAAAAACGGTACTGATGAACCTAGTGGCAGGGCAGGAATAAAGATGCAGATGTAGAGAATGGACTTGAGGACACAGTGGGGGAAGGGTAAGCTGGGACGAAGTGAGAGAGTAGCACTGACATACGTACACTACCAAATGCAAAACAGATAGCTAGTGGGAAGCAGCTGCATAGCACAGGGAGATCAGCTCTGTGCTTTGTGACCACCTAGAGGGGTGGGATAGGGAGGGTGGGAGGGAGGCTCAAGAGGGAGGGGATGGGGATATATGTATACATATAGCTGATTCACTTCGTTGTACAGCAGAAACTAACACAACAATGTAAAGCAATCATACTCCAATAAAGATATTTTTAAAAAAGCAGATGTCTAACCCTTAGAGGCTGATGATTTTCCAGCCTAATGTGCATATTTTTGAGTGGGTCAATTTGGACTTTAAGTCTGACAAGATAAAAGGGGCTTAGAAGGACTTGAAACCTCACTGTCTGGCCCAGTAGTCTCTTGGCTTTGCTGCTGCTAAAGAAAAAAAGTCCTTTTTGGAAACCTGAATTCAGAAATCCTATTTGCCTGGACCTATCAGTAGAATCAAACCTCATAATGATTGTGCTGGTCCATAAGGATTGTGATGGACCTCTAAAAGCAGACATAGGCTCAATGAACAGAACTCAGACTCTGGGACTATTGCAGATTTAAGACCCTCCCCCCTTATGGGGCCATAAACTATAAAAACATTATGGATGCTGACTGGACCACACAGGTATCTTGCAGATGCCCATGGGAAAGTGCTTGTTCTCTGACGGGACCATATGAAACCAAGCTTCTAGTGGCTCGATCTGTATAATGCAGGAACTAATTGCATCTGAGATGATTAATCACAAGAAACCTAACTTGTGATTCCTGTCGAAAGCTCCAAGTTGGGAGAGAGCACATTACGGGGAGGGGACCTCTGCACCCACTCCTAACAGATAGGGTTCTTATCCCCTTCCCAGGCATGTCTCACTGCTGTTGACTTGTGTTTGGATTTTAAGATTTGAAATTTACAATGGACTGATGACCTGATTCTACTTCACTCACATTTCTTCTTAGTTAGGAATTTTGATTATTAAACATAGCTGTCCCCAGACAGAGATTGGTCTTTTCTGGGCTATTTACTGAATAAATGATCAGGATGACAGGCGTCAGAGTTATGTAAACACATTATGAAAACTCTTGAAAATTCAGGATTTTGTCCTACCAGCTCCTGAACATGATGTGTCTTTCTGGCTAAGTTTATTAAAATTGTTTTTCTATGTAAATTTTTCTATTCCTCTGTTTGGATTTGTTAAATTAATACTTATTAAGTGGAGTGCAGGGTATCAGATGGTGAGTTGCAGTTCAACAGTAGATCACAAGAGGAATTAAAATAGAGAAGTTTATTACTCACAGGTCCTAGAGGAAGTACCTGGCATGCTTTGAGGGACCACATGGGGAGGTCAAGGCAGAGTGCAGACAGAGAGAAGCAGGACCTGGGGAACATGTTTTTGTTTGAGTCTATGGGTAGAGTGCTTTGTGGTTCCCGGGCTAAAGCCTGATTTGGTCAATTCAAACCAAAAGAGCAGGGTTCTGATAAATCCCACAAAGGTCTTGTTGGTCTTATCTAAGGAGCATATAGGGGAAGGCACTGGGAAGCAGGGGAGATTGTTGATCACAAGGGCTGTTGGGGAGGTCATATCAGGAACTTACATTTCCTTGTGACTCTGTGAGCTGCCATCTGGGGCATGGGTTTGCCTGAGGGGACTAGTGTCAGTTTAAGGTCACTGCTGGCTGCTTGGCCAAACAAAATAGATGCTGAGGCAGCAACAGCATGGAGTAGCTTAGCTAAATTCTCAACACTCTCTTTATACCAAACACTTCCTGCTGAAAGGTCTAGATGAGAATAAAAAATGATTGGGAAAAAAATGTAAAGTTAAGATTACTGTATGAGACACACTGATTTTGTAATAACAGAAAAAACAAAAAGCCAGCACCTGGGAGATGCAGGGAAAGATGGACATTAATGATTTCTGTTTTTTATAACTGCTGTTTTTCAGAACTGCTCCTGGGGGAATTCCCTGGCAGTCCAGTGGTTAGGACTCGGCGCGTTCACTTCCGGGGTCCCAGTTTCAATTCCTGGTCTGGAAGCTAAGATCCCGCAAGTTGCATAGTACGGCCAAAAAAAAAAAAAAAAAGAACCACTCCTGAATGCCAATGCTGCCTTCCCAAGATGCTGTAAGGTCTTGAATTCAAACTGACTGCTGAGCCTATGAGCACACCTAACAACACTGACTATGACACAACAGGGAATGTCCTCAGCTCCTAAATTTCCACGAAGAACACCTGTAGATGTTGTCCCCACTCACGAGGCAAATGAACTGATGTCAAAGACAGCAAAACTGATTGAAACTGACTGCCTTCTGGAAATCCTTCTAAAACTAGGTACTCAACTGAATTATTTGGACTGGACAGAGAGCCCTAAGGCAGAAGGATCCACAGTGGGAAGCCACACTGGAAGCCTCGTTAACCTGTATTGCCTGACTAATGTGTGTCCTTGTTGGGGTCACTTAACAATTGCACACTTTTTGTTTCCAAGGGTACTCTCTGTGTGTACCTTGACTATCATGGACCATCTCAGTCCTGGAAGGCACGCAGGTCAGCTTCAACTTACCAGTCAGGATTGTGCTGTGCTTGAATCGATGGCTCAGGCCAGGTTAAAAAAAGGTTAACACAAAAACTTAAGGAGAAAGCCACCTAGCTTTCTAAGAATCACCTTTATTTTTAATGGGATTTGTTTAAATTGGCTAAATCCAGGACCCCTAGAGGGCATAACAAAAGTCAATATTACAGGATACTTTCACCCTGCTGCATGGGGTCCTACTGAAAATAATTTTGCTCTAAAAATGCCTTGGCCAAGAAGGTGGACTCGGCAGAAAAGAGGTAACACAGAAGGCTGAGACTGCCTATCCTTAGAAAGGCCTCCTTGCAAGGTTGGCCCTTAACTGGTATCTGGGAACTTGGCTGGTAACCAGTCCCCTGTAGTGATATAAAACTTTCCCTAACTGGAACCCTCCTACACCGTTGGTGGGAATGTTAATTGGCGCAGCCACTACGCAAAACAGTATGGAAGTTCCTCAAAAACCTAAAAATAGAGTTGCCATATGATCCAGCAATTCCACTCCTGGGCATATATCCAGACAAAACTATAATTTAAAAAGATACATGCGCCCCTATGTTCACAGCAGCACTATTTACAATAGCCAAGACACGGAAATGGCCTAAATGTCCATCGACAGTTGAATGGTTAAAGAAGATGTGGTTTATATATATAATGGAATATTACTCAGCCATAAAAAAGAACAAAATTATGCCATTTGCAGCTACACAGATAGACATAGAGATTATCATACTAAGTGAAGTAAGTCAGAAAGAGAAAGACAAATACCATATGATATCACTTACATGTGGAATCTAAAATATGACACAAATGAACTTATCTACAAAACAGAAACAGACTCACAGATATAGAGATCAGACTTGTGGTTGCCAAGGGGGAGAGAGGGCAGGGGAGAGTTGGACTGGGAGTTTGGGAGTAGCAGATGCAAACTATTACATATATATAGAATGGATAAACAACAAGGTCCTATTGTAAGCACAGGAAACTATAATCAGTATCCTGTAATAAACCATAATGGAAAGAATATATATATATATATATATACACACACATATATATAACTGAGTCACTTTGCTCTATGTACATTAGTAAATAACCCAACATTGTAATTCAACCATACCTCAATAAATATATATATATATAACTGAATCACTTTGCTGTACACCAGAAACTAACACAACATTGAATATTAACTGTACTTCAATAAAAAAGAAAGATTAAAAAACTCCCTAACTGATGAGAGTGGCCTATACTGCTTTTACAACCAAGGTGATTTATGCTGAACAACTGCTTTCCTTCTGAAAGTCGGAGTTTTGGTACCTGCCAGGCAGAGCATGCCTACATGACCAGCATCAAATAAAAGCTTAGGGTTCTGAGGCTCCCTGGTAAACACTTGGCACGTGTTGTCACAAAACATTGCTGGAGGAATTAAGCACGTCATGTGTGAGTCCACTAGGAAAGGACTCTTGGAAGCTTGAGGCAGGTTTCCTCTGGACTTCACCTAAGGGCTTTTTCTGTTTGCTGATTTTGCTTTGTATCTTTTCACTGTTATAAATCTTAGCTGTGAGTACATGTTGAGCCCTGTGAGTTCTTTTAGTGAGCCACCAAACCTGGGGGTGGTCTCTGGGACCCCAATGCAGGAAGGAAAGGGAACTCTTCAAACCTTGGGCCAAAAATTTTCCCAAAGTAACAAGATATAAATTTACCACCAAAAGAAAAAGAATTTGGTCTACATTATATAAAATTAGTCCACCTCCATTTTTTTCCCTAGTTAAGCCCATCTCTTTTAAAGTGTGAGAGAAAGATAGCTCTCCACTTTGCATGTCCTAAAGTTCTTATAACAAATCTAGCACAGCAAAGGAGCAGCAGCAGGTGTCAAGTCTTGGCAGCTGGGGGAGAACTGCTCTTCCATCCTGTCTGGGAAGCCAGGGCGTGATAGGAGGCCATGCCACACCCTGGGAGCCCAGCCGCCAGCTTTCCCTGGCAGGGGCTTGGACACCTGCCTTGAGGAAATGCTGTCAGGGGCATGGGACCAAAGGGAGCTGCCCTTTTGACCCTGCTCTAATGCTCTGCCTTGCCAAGCCACAGTGTTTATGCAAAGTGTCAAGTGGCTGAGATAGCTGCAGTTTTCTAGAGTTTGATTGTCCATTTTCTTTCTTTTTTTTTTTTTGCGGTACGCGGGCCTCTCACTGTTGTGGCCTCTCCCGTTGCAGAGCACAGGCTCCGGACGCGCGGGCTCAGCGGCCATGGCTCACGGGCCCAGCCGCTCCGCGGCATGTGGGATCTTCCCGGACCGGGGCACGAACCCGTGTCCCCTGCATCGGCAGGCAGAGTCTCAACCACTGTGCCACCAGGGAAGCCCGTCCATTTTCTTATGGTACTTAATATGAAAGGAATTACCTTCTCTTAGAGGGTAGGAAACTAGTGGTGTGTGTTCTCATAAAGTGATCAGACATCAAGGGTGCCCAGGTAATCAGTGACAATGATCCTTGGCCTGTGTAAAAATGAAGTGGTTTTGCAGTGCCCTCTTTCACATTTGCTGCCCCAGAAGACTACAATAATGCATAGATGATTTTGCCTTTATTTCACTCTCTTTCATTCATTTCCTTTTATTTCATTTCATTCCCTTTATTTCATCCTCCATAGCCCCTATATGTTATAGTAATGTATTTTTTAGTTCATATTTTTTCTTAACAGTTAAAGGGAAGAATTATTCCTCACACTGCTTTCAAGCTTGCCTAAGCCAGTCTCACTCTGGAAAAGAAATGCTATGTACAGAAGAACTACACTGCTACATCTCTTTGTTTTTCCTTTCTTTCTCTTTTTTTTCCTTTCTTTCTCTTTTTTTTTTTTGTAGTCAAAATACATCAGTGGTTTTTAGACAGTTTTCACTTGCCAGAAAGCAGTGCTTGAAACTGTGTGCTATGTTCTATTTAATGTCTTGACTGTCAGAATGTTCTTTTGCAGGCAACATATCCTAATGTAATCATCCATTTCCATGATGGTTGTCCAGTTACATTGTGAAGTTTGCAAGTCTTTTGAGGTGATTATCAAGACACAGATTGCTTGTTGCTTAACCAAGTGTCCTAAAGCGTGTATGTGAAGGTACATAATTATCATTTTTTATTCTAAAAAGCTATGTAGCTTATATTATGAAAACTATTTTAAAAATATACCACTGTTGATGTAAAAAATATGTGAGGGAAATAAGGTATGTTTTTTGAGATTTGCCTACTAGAATATTTGTTGTATAAATATCCAGTTACTTTGGCATTAAGCATCATTGAGTTCTGCAGAATTCTGGCTAATGGTAGGCTTCATCAGAGTCAAAGGTTTTAGATACTGTAATAGGTTTTTATAAAACAATACCTCATCTCTTTCACAAGAGACCTTTAAACACAGCATTGATTCTCATCTGCCAGAAACTGGACCAGAGATGGACCCTGTGCAGCTCTGACTCCAGGAGTGTTATTAATTGTACGACCTCTCAAGGTCTTTTTGATCCCTGAGCACCTATTATTCTATAACAGATTGAACACACTGTTTGTTAAAATTTACCACTATGTAAAAAACTTTATCAGTTCAGCTCATCAGTGTATTATACTTCAGAAAAGTCTTCCTCCCAGTTATTAATTTTACAGCGCAATTTCAGAGTCTAAGGGTAGTGCCTCAGTACTTTTTTTTTATTTGTGAGTTGCAATTTTTTCCTGTATTCCCCCATTCAATCTGGGCTGCCACAATCAGACAGACGGAAAATGTGAGGACACTTTTTTCTTGCATCTGTAGTGGAAACCTTAGCAAACAGGAACTGCTCCAGGCCCGTCAAATAGATTCATCTCAGCACTTTCTTTTAACTTGAGTCCATAAGCCTCCCCATGAGAAGTGCTCCAGAGAAGAACTGGGCTGGGGGAATTAGACTCTTGTGAGTCTCACTTCTAATAGGGGCAAAATTTTGCGATGTACAATAAAGGAGTGGATCACCAAACACTTAAAGGGAATTGTGACAAAATACTTATGACATTTAGAAAAATAAATTGGAAAAATTAAATTTTGAATCAATAAACAATGGGAAATCTTCAAAGTACTAAAAAGAAAAACGTTAATGAAGCATATATATATATAAAACAGTGGGAGTTACACAAATGCGTAGCGACTAGATCAAAATGCTATTGAACTACAAGTACTCCGGGAAGATAATAATGAAGATAGCATAACTTTTCAATCTCTCTGAATCCCCACATAAAAATCAATAGCACAACTGTAAATGAAAACACCCATGGGGCTTCCCTGGTGGCGCAGTGGTTGAGAATCTGCTTGCCAATGCAAGGGACATGGGTTCGAGCCCTGGTCTGGGAAGATCCCACATGCCACGGAGCAACTAGGCCCGTGAGCCACAACTACTGAGCCTGCGCGTCTGGAGCCTGTGCTCCGCAACAAGAGAGGCCGCAACAGTGAGAGGCCCACGCACCGCGATGAAGAGTAGCCCCCGCTCACCGCCAAATGGAGAAAGCCCTCGCACAGAAACGAAGACCCAACACACCCAAAAATTAATTAATTAATTAATTAATTAATTAATTTAAAAAACACCCATGGACAACTCTGCAACAAATATTGGCAACAAGATGTCCTCCACCCCCAAGTGGAAAGTGTGAGGTCACACAACCAACAGCTAAGACCTGATATAGTTGTCCATGCTGAAGGAAGAATGAAGTAAATAAAAGGGCATCCATCAGACTTAAGAACAAGAGGATCACAAAATAGCCAATAGTTTAGAAAGCACAAGGGACCAATTTGAGATTCGTGTTATCCTTCTATCCACAATGTTGCTGAACTATTTTTTTAGAACTAGATTATAGATCTTCTTGGATTTTCTATGGAGACATATTGTCTATAAATAATAATAAGTTACTTCTTTGTTTCCACTGTCCTTTTATTTCCCTTTTTGTCTTATTAACACTTCAGTAACATGTAATAAACCTGAAAAGCTTGACTGGTTCTTGACTTCAAAAAGAAAACTACTAATATTTCACTTTTAGATATGATGTTTATTTTATCAAGGTTCTATAATGAAAATGTTTTTCTAATTGCATCACAAGTAAATATGGCAAAATACAACTTTGGTTACATCTTGGTAGAAGATCATGGTAGAGTAAAACTAATTGCAACTCTTTGCTACTTCTTCCATTGAGAGTTGGAGTCTAATTCACTCCCCCATGAATCTGTCCTGTTCTTACTAACATGTTTGACCCACAGAACATGGTAGAAGTGAAGTTTTGGAAAGCTTTGCAGCTTCTGCCTGGGACTCCTAGGACACACTAGCAGGGAACCCTGAGCTGTCACATAAGTCTGACTACCCTGACTGCTATGCTGGAAAGGCCACAAGAAGGTGCTCCACTTGATAGTCTCAAATGATTCCAGTCTCCAAGCTATCTTCACCAAGGTGTAAGACACTGAGTGAAGCCTGAACCCTCCAGACCAGCCATCCACCAGGAGAGTAAACTCTGCTGACACCAGCAGAAGAAAAGAGTCAATCAAGCCTTGCCCAAATTCCTCAGCAACAAAATTGTGAGATGTAATAAAATAGTTGTTTTAAACCACTATCATTTGGGACAGTTTGCCAAGCAGCAATAGATAACTGGAAGATAGGTATAGAAACTATTTTTTATGGTTTTATATTTTTTCAAAATTTAACAAAATTGAGTCTCCTCCTCATTATTGGAGTTGAGGCTATTTTCCACTGGTTAGGAAAAACAACAAAAGGTAAAGATAGGCAAGCATAGCATAGAGGATCTCAGGTTCAGTGCTAGACCAGTGCAAAGATCAGGTCTGCATGACCAGGGTCACTTAGTGATGGGCCAGCATCTTCATGCAAATCAGAAAAAGGAATACCTTTCTCCTGGCAGGCACAGCCTAACACTAGACGGTGATGAACAAAGTGCAGGCTGAATCTCAGCCCCCACTTCTCCCAGCATCCTTGTGCAGGGCACAATTAGTATAACCTATATGCAATATCTTTATAAATTAAAGCGCAAAGCAATGTTTCTACATTTGCAAATGACATAGATTCTTGTGGGCGGCAATGAACTAAGTTGATGAGGATGGAAAGATCTTATGAATCTGTGTGAGTGGGCAGAAAGGTGGCAAATGAGTGCATAAAGTATACATATGAGCTAACAGTCACAGCTAAGGAGAGGGATCTAGGGTTATTGTAGATTGTTCCCTGAAGATAATACAGAGGCTTCTTCTGACAGCAAAAAGAGCAACTACTTGATTGAATCATTAAAGTGCCATTCCCCCTGAGAAGCAAAGTAGTACCACCCACTCAACTGATGCTCTGATGGAAGCTGAATAAGGCAGAAACCATTATGAGAAAGACTGGAGAAAAATTAACAGCATGAGGGCTCAGAAGAAACAAATACTTCTATATATGAGTGGAATATGAAGGACAAACCAAGCAGGTCCTGGTGAAAACAGCTGCAGTGGTGGAGATGGTAGCAGTGACTACAGCATGCTTAGTACTGGGAACAAGTAGCTATGATGATGGTGGTGATGCAAGCAGACTATTTCTGGTGATGGCAGCAGTAGCAGCAACTGAGTTGATTTCCCAGCTGATACCAGTGATATTGGACGGCAGTGGTGGCACCAGACCATTAATGCTGGCAACAGGAATGGAGATAAAACAGTAGTCAGGAAACTGTCAAATACTTCATCAACTCTTTATTCAGCATTGACCACATTTCGGGTATCATGTTGGGTAGATAAATAAATGTTAACAAATACCCATTATATGCCCAGCCCCATAATAGATGTGGGAGTACAAAGATGACTAGAACATGGTCCCTACCCTTCAGACGCTCAAAATTGAGTATGGGGAGCACACATGAGAACAAATAATTATGGCAATGTGGTAACTGTGAAAAAGAAATATAAACTTCTGTATAGTCCAATACAAAGAGAGAAAACATATTCCCTTGTTTTGACATACAGCATTAGAACAGGCACTGTAGAAGACACAAGATAAATCAGACATAGATCCTG